>NC_133754.1:154036250-154349916 GCF_036562045.2 Rhinolophus sinicus | reverse complement strand
TATTTTACATTATCTATTACATGCCTCTCAGGAGGCATCCGGAGTTTAGTGCAAAGTAAAAACAGTGCTTTTTCAGGTCACAGAGAAACATACTATTTTACTGTATTGATAAGTAGGTCAAGAGTAGAGATGACTATAAATCTACTACCTGAGATCTAATTCTGGCTTCACCATTTACTGGCTATATGAACTTTGCAAGTCACAACATCTCCAAGCTTCAGTTTTACTGTCTCGGAAGTGGTCATAATACTACCCATATTTTAGGTATGGTTTAGGTTTGGATTAAGAATTAAATGAGGTATCATCAAGATGTTTATCAATTTTAATATACAAAATGGCATGGCCTGCAGTCATGAAGAAGGATCAGTTAGTAGACATTTCTTGCTCTTCTGAACCCAGTTTGTCATGTAGATTTATACAGTACAACCAAATAAATATCGGGACTCCTAACTGTAATTTAGATAATATTTAGTTTCGAGCAAATTTGGGATGTTCTGGACTCAGAGGTTCAACCTTGACTGCACATGGGAATCACCCATGGGCTTTAAATATTGATGTCCAAGCCTCCCCTTCAGAAATTCTGTTTTATTTGGTCTGCAATATGGTTAGGGCAATGCAATTTCTAGAAACCCTCCAGGTGATTCTAATGTGTAGCCAAACTTGAGAACCACTGCTCTAGAGAAAACTGGCAAAAACATAAATTGGGGGGACCAAACCATTGATCTCTACTGTTAAAGTTTAGCTGATCTAGTGTCAGCCAAGCCTAAAGTAAGGATTCAGTTGAATGAGCACTAATATGCTGAAGACAAGACTCAGGTTTTGTTCCAAGCCCAGTCCATCCTCAGGAATCACTGGGCTCAAAGTACCTTCCTCTTACTGGTCCCCTCACCAGGTGCCCTCTGAGAAGGCTTCTATGGCAAAGCTGGGCTGTGTTTGGAATCAACTGTGCTTTTATCAGTCAGGATTCTCCAGAGAAACAGAACAAATAGGATGTGTGTGTGTGTGTGTGTGTGTGTTTATTTTAAGGCATTGGTAGCTCATGTGATTATGGAAACTGACAAGTCCCAAGATCTATAGTTGACAAGCTGGCGACCCAGCAGACGCAATGGTGTAGTTCCAGTAGGCTCAAGACTCACAAAGAGCCAATGTTTCAGTTAGAGTCTGATGGCAGAAAAACAACAACAACAACAACAACTGATGTTTCATATTTGAAGGCAGTCAGGCAGGAGTTCCCCCTCTACTCATGGGGGTTGGGCATGGGGGTAATAAGCCTTTTCATTCTATTCAGGCTTTCAACTGATTGGATGAGGACCACCCACACTAAGAAGGGCAATCTGCTTTACTGAGTCTACTGATTCAAATGCTAATATCATCCAGAAACACCCTCACAGACACACCCAGAATAATGTTTGACCAAATGTCTGGGCACTCTGTGGCCAACCTGACACATAATCAACCATCATGGTGTTTGATTGTAAGCCCCATCTGCTGCTTCTTCAGAAATCACAAAAGGGCATGCAGGAACAGGTGTAAGGAGACTCTGGGACAGTTGTCCAGTTGTCTGCAGCATAGTTCCTTGCCAATTGAGAGAAAGGAATGAGAAATTCACAGATTGCCATGTTATCGATTTCCATAGCTTTATGTTTCTAAATCATTTAACAGTAATGCCTTCAAGAGGTTCTATAACCAATTCTCTGTTTCCTCTCCAAGCATTTGGGACATTGGCAGGGGCAGGGGGCGGGGAAAGCAAGTTATAGACAGGACATGAATGGAGTTCTCTCCCTCTGGTCTACATGAAGTTCACTCAAAGTTTTTATTTCAATATTACTGAGTTACCATAGTCTTAAATATTCTATTTTACTAAAAACATGAGGACTACTTAAGAATCTTCAGCAATGTTCCACCCCATTTCTAGATAATTATTTTTCCTACTTTGCTTAGGTCTTTAAGGTTTTGTATTAGTTTTTTTCCTTCCTTGCATCACCCACTTGTTATATTGGAACTTCTTTGACTCCAATTGCTAAAATCTAATTTTTAAATAGAAGCTTCTCTGTGAACTCTCATTTTCCTCAAACTCCTACCATCTGGAAATGAAACCCACCTTTTTAGCAGCTCAGTTCTTTTCAAAGTAAGCCGAAGTCAGCGGAAGTCCGATAACTTTCTGAAATAGGAACCAGAAATAGGTTTATTGAGGAGTGTGGGGAAGAGAGCTATCAGGACCCCCCCACACACACACACATACACACATACATACACAAATTATGTTGCATAACAATGCACAAACCCAGAAGAAAAGCAATTGCCCTAAATACCCATAAATTCAAGCATTTCTCCTCTAGGAGTCTCCCTTGAGTTCCCCAACCCAAGCTCCTGCCTTTATTATCTATTGCTGTGTGTAGTCAGTGGTTCTCAAAGTGTGCTCCCTAAACAAGCAGCCTCAGTCTCACCTGGGAACTTGTTAGAAACTCAAGTTCTCAGGCCCCACGTCAGATGCACTCAACTGAAAAGTCTGGGGGTGGAGCTCATCAATCTGTGTTTCTCACAAGCCATCCAGGTGAGGCTGATACCCATCTTTGTGAAAGGTTATGCTGATAAAGCATACCCTGCTTCCTGGGAGTTTTACTGACACATGTCTGTGCAAACTAATCTTCCCTCTCTTCCAACTCATTAGGTGGGAAAAAGAGTTTCATATCAGTATCTGTGGGCTCTCTCAGTGTCTCACGAATGTCAGTTGAGTCCAACCTGGGTTTCTGAACAGCACACAAGTGAAAAGAAGGAAGGGATGAAGAAGCACAGGGCAGAAGAAGACTGAGCAAGTCATCAAAACTGTAATATGAACTAACACTTCTTTTACTGTGGTAAGGAACCATTACCATGGATTTTAGTAGATCAAGTTGCGAACTTTGGTTTTGAATTTTTGCACATTTGTCTACTAGACTGAGAGCCATTGAAACAGAGCTTTTCAAATCTAACTCTGTCAGTTACCTGGGAGCTTGGTAACACGAAGATCCTGTCTCTTCTCCTCAGATCCTGATTCAGTAGGTCTAGGGGTGAGGCCTGTGATTTTGCATTTCTAACAAGCTCCCAGGTAATGCCTCACTACTAGTCTTTAGACCACACCTTAGCACTGCAGTAGAGGGCAGAATCTATGCCTTAAAAATTCTTATAACATGAGGATGGTAATAATACCCACTGGATAGCATGAAAGAGAATATTAAATAAAGTCATATATGGAAAGCACAGAATATAGAGAATTTACTTTCAATAATGCCTGGCACATAGTAGATACCTACCTCTTGGCCCTTGAAGGTGGTTGCATAGGAAAGGGGAAGTGAGCAGTCACAGCCAGTGGTGGGATTCTAAAGAGTCAAGCAAAGATGGGTAAGAGTCACCCACCTGAGGCTGTGGGTGCTCTCACCGATGGCCATAACCTGTAGTTGATGAGGGAACAAAAGCACTGTTTTAGAGAGGGATTTAAAAGGTTTCCCAAACCAAGTGGTAGGGAGCACATCTTGAAAATCCCACAGCAAAACTTAGCAGGCAAAAGGAAACAAAAATACTGCAATTGAAAGAAAGCAAAATATGTATTCTGGGCAACTCCCAGAAACACCACTGACTGCAGCCTACGCTTATGCCCCAACTGCAACATAGAATGGAGTTAGATTGCCTGCTTGTAAAGGGCATTCACAAGATGAACTGAATAAGTGCATGATTGAGAGGTGGAAGCTGGTGGAAATTATTTTTAATCACGAGGCTCATGACCCCTTCATCTTCAAAGCCAGCGGCATAGCCTCTTCTCTGACTCTGCTTCCCTCACTTGGCCTTCTTTTCACATAGTCAAATCTCCCTGTGTTTCCCTCTTATAATGACACTTGTGATTGCATTTAGGGAACCCTGGATAATCCAGGATAGTCTTTTGCATCCTCAAAATTCTTTTTGCTGTATAAGGTAACATTCACCGCTTCCTTTCCAAGCATTAGGACCTGAATATTTTGGGAGCCATTATTTGGGTTACCACACACCACTTACCTTCACTTGCTCAACTTGTATTCTACTCTCATCTGATTCTTTTCACTATTGACATTTGTGTTTAAAAGGAGTTTCATTTTGTCAATTTTAAGAGTTAAAGGATCAAGCCTACTCCAGCAATGGTGACCTTATTCCATAGCAATTTCCTTGTACTCACCCACAAATTGAATCCTCGAGAAGCGCACTCAGTTCCTGACACCTTTCTCAGATAGCCCATTTCAATGTCCAGTGAGTATTTGTTGGTGCTTGGGTTTTTTTCTGTTCTCAGAGCCATCAGAAGCCTGGTTGCCTTCCATATGCTTCCTACTACACAGATGCACATACTACATGGTTCTTTTATGTGTCAGTAGATTGTTCCCATCCACCCATATTTTGGATATCTTTTCACCTAGTTTTGTCATAGATATTTTTGTTTTGCTATCCTAGCTGCTATTTTTAGGGAAACATTTGAAGAGATTAAAAATTACACTGTCATCGTAGACTCCCTCAATTCTCAATTCAGCATGTTGTGTTTTTTTTTTTTAATGAAAATGTGGTCTATAGTACTGAAAGGGGCACTATTAATAATTATTATAGGACCATGGTGAAAATTAGGACTGTCTGAGACAAATTGATAAGATAGTCAGCTTGTGTGATTAACTAATACAGAACCAACCAGAAATCATCTGATGGTAGGAAAACTCTTGAGCCTATTGACAAGTGATATGAATCCAGTATCGGACCCTTCTGAAAGCACAATGAAATTAGAGATTTACTCTGAGAAACACGAAGAGTGTGAAATAGCTGTTTTGTGATATAAAACAAAAAATATTGCTCTTCTTTCAATGGATTGTTTTTCTAGAAAATGCAAATTACCAAATTTCAGAAATAACAATCAGAATATACCAATAACCAATATACCCATACCAGTTTTTAAAAAGGCAGTGATAGTGTAAAAAAAAAAAAGAGAAATAAAAGTCACACCCCTCCCTGATATAAAAGATAAAAGTACCAGGCACAGATTTTTATATCAAATAAACAGTTTGGTTTTATTTATTTTTATTTAAAATCTTTATATTTATTGGTTATAATTTATACTTTGCCCTTTAATTTTCTTAAATGAGGAATATTCCACCTTGAGTTAAATATACAAATCTTAAGCTCGATGCATTTAGACAAAAGCATATACACATCTAACCTCACATGCAACCCACACCCATGTCAAGCTATGGACGGAACATTTCCATCATAGGTTCTAAATTCTAGATGCACAGTAGGTTACACTTGCCTCCGCTAGAACTTCATATAAAAGAAATCACATAGTAAGTACTTTTTTGTGTTTGGCTTCTTTCACTCAGCATGGTTCCGATTCATCCACGTTAGTATATGTACCAGTAGTTTACTATTTTCTTATTGCTGAGTAGTATTGACTATACTACAATCTCTTTATCCTTTCTCCTGTTGGTGAAATTTGGGTTGTTTCCAGTTTGGGTCTATTATGAATAAGGCTGCTACAAACAGTAATGGATGTGTTTGTTAGTGGACATACATTTTCATTTCTCTTTAGTAAATACCTAAAAATGGCATTCGTGTGTTTATGAAAATGTAATCTGGTAATAGTTTGGTGTATTTTTGAAAATCCAGTCTTTTCATTTATATATCTCTATCTATATCTCTATCTCTATCTATCTATCTATCTATCTATCTATCTATCTATCTATCTATCTATCTATCTATAGCTATATATAGACAGATATAGATATATATATTACAAGAACTAGCATTTTTTTTTTTAATTGGGGAATATTGGGGAGCAGTGTGTTTCTCCAGGGCCCATCAGCTCCAAGTCGTTGTCCTTCAATCTAGTTGTGGAGGGCGCAGCTCAGCTCCAAGTCCAGTCGCTATTTTCAATCTTAGTTGTAGGGAGCGCAGCCCACTGTCCTGTGCGGGAATTGAACCGGCAACTTTGTTGTTAAGAGCTCTCTCTTTAACCAACTGAGCCATGTGGCGGTCCCCATTTTTATCTTTTAATTAGCTTTTACATTCAATGTAATTATTAATGTGGTTGGGTTTAAGTCTACCATTGCTATTTATTTTCTATTTGTCACATGTGTTTTTTGTCCCTCTGTTTGGTTTTTATATCTCCTTTTGGGTTAATCAAGTTTGTTTTTGTTTTTTAATGTTGTGCTGCCGCAGCCTATTGATGGTGATGCTCTCAGCTAGGAATGTCTGAGGCACTTGCTTCATAGGGATCCCCACAGACATTCCCCCTTCATCACCAATATTATGTTTGGGCTGGCCCTTTTGGTTATATTATGACTGAAGGATGTACTGCAGCAAGAAACCAACAGGGAATTTTGAAGGACAAGATTTATTACTCACAGATCCTAGAGAGTACATGGCATGCACAAGGGACACATAACAGAGGCAGAGGGAGAGGGAGGGAACATGGATCTGGGGCTCTACTTTTATTAGGGTCCCAGGGAGGGGTGTCTAGGATTTCGAGGGTTTACTCTTTGTTGGTAAATTTAAGCATAAGAGCTGAAATCAGGAAGGGAGGAGCGGTGTCACTCAAGTGGTCAGCTATCTAGGGTACGCAGGGCTTTCTAAAAAGGGAACTTCATGGGTGAGGCAGCCTAGTTTCTTATCGAGTTGCTTTACTAGTAACTGTCATACAGCTGGTAATATGTTTATTCAAGATAAATGTATTTGAAATGAATGCCTTGGCAACCGAAAGCTTAAAGTCAGGCACTAACACTACATTTAAGTATTCCATTTTATCATCTCCATTTCCTTTATAGATATAACTCTCTGAGTTATTTCTATAATTGTTACTCTAGAGATTATAATATGCATCTTTATTTTATATATACCTTCAAATAATATGAAATTACTTCACAAAAACTATAAGACTCTTAGAATAACATAATTCCACCCCTTGTCATCTCCTTGCCATGTATTATAAACCCCACAATATGTTGATACATTGTTATTATTTTTACTTTAAAAAGCAATAATCTTTTCTAGATATTAAAAATTGTACATTAAAATACATAATTAAAAGGTTTAAAAATGTTTATATATGTATTTACCTTTTCTGATATTCCTCATTCTTTCCTGCAGATTTGAGTTTCCATTTGGTATAATTTCCCTTCAAACCTAAAGAACTTCCTCTAGTATTTCTTATAGTACTGGCTGGGGATAAATTCTTTAAGTTTTTGTTTGTAAAGATATCTGTTTTACTTTAATTTATGAAAAATATTTTCACTGAATATAAAATTTCAGGTTCACCAATATTTTTTTTTCTTTCAGCATCTTAAAGATATTGTTGTGCTATCATTTTGCTCCATTCTTTCTGGTGAGAAGTCAGCCAAAATTCTTGTCATTTAAGATGGATCTGTGAATTTTTTTCCTTCATCAAGTTTGGAAAATTCTTGGCCATTATCCCTTCAAGTGTTTCTTCTGCCCCATTCTTTCTCTTTTCTTCTTGGATTCCAGTTACAGGTATATTTGATGATTTGATGTCCCACAGGCCTCAGGGGCTTTGTTCAGTTTTTTTACTCATTTTTCCCATTACATATCAGGTTAGATAATGTGTATTGAAGTTAACTGATCTTTCCTGTACTCTGTCAAGTCTACTATTAAGCCCAATTAATGAAAACTTGCAGTTTTTTACTCCTAATATTTCTTTTTTTTGCATTTTTTCTATAGTTTCCATTTTTGAGATGAATTTCCCTACCTGCATGTTCTCCATCTTGTTTCTGCCCAATCATTTAATATATATACTATTGTTATTTTAAAGTCCTTATCTGCTAATTCTAACATTGTGTCCATCTGTAAGTCTGCTTGTATTAACTGTCACATTTTCCTGCTTCTTTATGTGTCTTATAATTACAGAAGTCTGAGCAAACTAATACACTGCCTATCTATTTCTCAATTGACTCAGATCTCTGGAGGGGGAAAAGAATGCTATTTAATAAATATCCTAAAATTTCCCAGTTATGTGGCAACTAGTAGTGGTCAATAAGTGTTTCTAGAATGAGAACTTTAACATTTTGTTAATAAGAGAAATCTAAAAATACAAACTGCTTATCTGATATTTTTTCTGATATTTGCTCAACAGTATAATACCCTTGAGGAGTTTAGATTGGCATTAAAATTATCTGTAGCTACTTCTGTGATTGACTGTGATGGCTGTGGGGGAGCAGTTTATGCCACATCGATAAGGGAAAATATAGGTCACTAATCATTGCATGGGAAGATAGATGGCTATACTTAACAGAGATCTAAACTCTGAAGACCTTCACATTTCCACACACATGGTAGACTAACCTGGGGTTAAAACCACATCTTGGAAATTATACTTCCTTGGTTTGAATCCTATCTCCAGAACTGAGTGACCTGGGCATATTACTTAATGTTTTGGTGCCTTCTTTTTTCTTTTTTTTGGAAAAATGACATAATGTTAGAGTTTGGGTGAGGATTTCATGAGATAAAACACATAACACTTATGACATCAAGTAGCACATGATAAGTAATGTGTCAGCTGTTGGATTTTGAGGGGTTCAGTAAATAGCACCTCTCTTTCTGAGCACCTCTGGATTCTGAGTGATTTCAGAAATAAAACTGTTGAGTCAAAAGATAAAATATCAAAACAACACCTGTGCTATCAATAAAGAGAGGTTGAAGAATTTAGCTTGTGTGAGAGTCACAGGGTCCTGAACTCCTTACTCCAGTGATTCTCAGAATGTGGGCCTTGGATCGGTATCACAGGGCCTCACCTGGGAACTTATTAGAAATGCAAATTCTTTTAAAAAATGCAAATTCTTGGACTCCACTCCATATCTTCTGAATCGGAACCTAGGGGTGGGATCTAACAATCTGATTTCACAAGCCCTGCAAGTTTGAGAGATTTCTCCATCCCAGTCTAGATCTTGGGTAAACCCATTCCAGGGAAAGATTGTCAGATCAGAAGCTCTTATACATGGTTCAGATGGAAAAGATAGAGAAGGGGAAGAAGCAACATTTAACTAGATCATGACCAAGAAGGTTCCAAAATTGATCAAAGACATTAAGAAAAAATAACTTTTGAAAGGTTGGATGGGTAGGTGTAGCTGATGGGGACAAAACTTTAGGACCAAGGAGAAGGAGCAGATTTTCAGGTTGGGCATGTTTTGAAACTGGAAAGAATTAACTCCACTCCTAGTTGAAAATGGCCTATCCAGCCTGGGTCTTCTTGCAGCTGGTGGGGGTACGAAAGAGACCATGGAGTGCTCTGTTCTTGCCTGTGTCTCAAGGCTGGACCTCAAGGTAGATAGTGTTGAGTCTGACACTTATTAGCTATGAGTCCTTGCACAAGTTATTGTTGAATGAAGAAATGCTTGTTGTTTCATTCCCTAGCCCTCTGCCTCCTACACTCCCTTCGACAAACAAGCTTGCAATGAAGAGGCAGTTTGGTTTGGCTTCCGGCAGTACCAATCCCATGGTACTAAAGATGGAACCAAAGAATGTGCTAGATGAGATGGAATCAGAGGGTTGCAACTGAATGAGCAGGTGTGAAGTAGACAGATGGGCAAAGGTTTGTAGAAATTCTGAATTCCATGTGAAGCAGTTGCATAAAAAGTTACTACGTGGGCATATTTGAAACTTTGAATGCCAATGCAGAGAGTTCTCCTGGAGATTGGAGGATGGTGGAGAATAAAATTGTGGCCTACAGAAATACAATGATGGACAAACCAATGTTATGTGCTCTCTAATATGCATCAAGAAGAATATAACATCATTTATCTGGTATTCTTGCTAAAAATGCCTAACTTGAATTTAATAACAAGAAAACATTAGACAAGCCCAAAATGAGGCATATTCTATAAAAAAAAATTAATAACTGGCCTGTACTCCTCAGAGATATCAAAATCATGAAGCACAAGGAAAGACTGAGGAATTGTTCCAGATTAAAGCAGACATAGCAACTAAATGTGATCGTATAGTGGATCTGGGGGTAGGGATGGGGGGTATGATTACTACAAAGGACATATTTAGGACAATAGTCAAAAATTGAATATGGACTTTGATCAAATAATATTATTGCATCAATGATAATTTTTCCGATTTTGATTATTTTATTGTAATTATATAAGAGAATGTCCTGAACTACCTAGGAATAAAGAAGCATGATACCTGCAATTCATTCTCAAATGATTCAGAGAAAAAAAGTGTGTGTGTGTATTAGAGAGAAAATTATAAAACAAATGGGTCAAAGTGTAAGCAATTGATGAATCTAGGTAAATGATTACAGGTGTTCTTTGTAATATTCTTAGAACATTTCTACAATTTTAAAATTATATCAACATTAAAAGTTACCAAAAAAATGAATATACTACTCCCCACACCACTCTTCCCAAAAATAAGTTTAGAATGAAGTCACAAATTAAATTTAAGTCTGAAGATTTCAAAAAGGAGTAAAACCTTGGTTATTTTACAGTAAAACAAAAGAAAAACAAAACAAAAATAAATGAAAACAGGAAAGAGCTAATTAAATCTACAGATAATTTAGAACCATTGAAACTATACTAGAACTTAATTTTTAAAAACTGTGTTGTGGAGGTTGAACAGGTCAGTGCAAGCCTAACTCAAAAAACATCTGTCCTCTTTCCTTTAGGAAAAAGGAGGACTTCACACTATACCCTTTTGTCTGGGCTTCCTGCTTAACCATTTGTAGAAGTTGGGTAAAAAATAAGATACAAAAAAAAAAAAAAAAATCTACAAAACTATCTAAACAACATACCAGGAAACTGAAATGGCAAGAAAAAGACATACATAACAAAAGATAGAATGACAGAAGAGATGTAAAAAATGAAACATGATAAAAGACAGGCGTAACTTCAATTTTAAATCAACACCTTAAAACGTTGCTAGGATACTGTAATAGGAGCATCTCTGTAGGGCCGCATAATCTTCAATAGTGTTGCAAATTTACAAGAGCCAGTTGTATATCAATAGGTTTTAAAATTCAGTTTAATTGAAACCATGTTTCTTTCTATCTACTTTTAAATAATGGTGTAAGAATAAATATAACAAATTAAGGTCCTGGAAAGTATCCCCCACTGATAAGGAAGGACTACTGTTTATATAAAATATTTAACTGGTATCCTAAAGACTTTTAAAGAGGATTATTTGTTATTTTATATGTTTGTTATTTCGTTATTTTATATTTGATCCTAACTCCCACATATAAAACAATTCTGCTATACCGAATTTTTTAAAAGTACCATTACAAAAAGAAAACTGAAGCTTGGCAGCTTTCTGTAAGCTAACTTTGATAAAATTTTTAAACGTTTGCATGTAAAAGATATTATTAGCTTTATAGTCTTTATAATGTAATTTTAGATTTACTGAAAATAAAATCTTTTAGCTGTCTTTAAAGTTAAATACTACTTAATTACTCAAAGAATACTGTACTTGTTTCAGCTGTATCATCCTTATCCCCCAAGCTGTGAGAACATTTTCTTCTGCTATTTAGAGAAGTTTCAGCCAAGAGTCACTGTTTTCATTTTTTAAAAATTTGTATTAAATTTATTGGGGTGACATTGGTTAGTAAAATTATATAGGATTCAAGTGTACATTTCTATAATACATCATCTCTATATTGCATTCTGTGTTCACCACCACCCAGAGTCAGTTCTTTTCATTACCATGCATTTGACCCCCTTTACCCTCTTTTACTTTTTTCATTTTTGTCTCTTCAAATGCTTTGCGGTTAACTGTTGGATTTTATGATGTATTTAAGTTTTGAGATACTGTTCCCATTCTATCGCTAATCTATTTTAAATCAACATTTTCAATTCAAGGAGCAATCACCAAGTACTTTTCTATGAGTCGCTATGGTTAGGAAAAAAGAGAAGAAAAAAATACATCTCAGCCTTTACAGCAAATAACTGCAAGGATGGAATACACAGAACACTCATAAACGAGAATTAAGTTTCTATAGCATCTTATTATTATAATGAAATAATGTTGAACAAAATGATGTTATTTAAGGACCTGCTGTATTTCACTCTCTTCATAGTCAGTTCTTTTTGTTTGCTTGTTTGTTTGTTACTTTAAAGACATTAACTTCCTAACCAGCCCACTCCAATGGGTAGTACATGTGCTCAGGGTCTGGAGTGAGCATCAGATCCCACCTCCCTCACTCATCTGTGAGGACTGTGACGAGATTCTTAACCTTTCTGCACTTTAGTTGCCTTTTGGAATAATAACAGCATTCCCTAATTACTTCATGGAGGTAATGTACCATTGAATCTTTCCCCTAGAATTGTGAGATTTAAATGAGATTGTATCGTGGTGGTAAATTCCATGCGGCAAGGGGTCTTGTCTTTTACTTGCTAGTGAGTGTATACTTCACCCCTGGTCTACTTAGTAGAGAGATTGGTAAACTTTTTCTGTAAAGAGCCAAATGAAAAACATCTTAAGCTTTGTGAGCTATGTAGTCCCTGTTGCAACAATTCAACTCTGTTGCTGTAGCATAAAAACTGACTTAGATTATATGTAAGTGAGTGGGTATGGCAAAGTTCCTATTGAACGTTATTTATGGATGATGAAATGTAAATTTCATATATAATTTTCATGTACCGTGAACTATTACTCTTCCTTTTAACCCCCCCCCCCCAACCATTTCAAAATATCAGACTATTCTTGGTCAGGATCCAAAGCTCACTCCAGACTCCATGCACATATACTCCCACACATCAAAAGTAGCCAGAAAGTTGAGCTCTTTAAATTGCCAAAAAAGAGAAATAAATGAGCAGATTATGAAGCAACTGAAAAAGTAATAAGAATAGTATTTTTAAGATCCTAAATCTAGACAGTGGGCTGGATTTAGCCTATAGGCAGGCCATAGTTTGCTGTTCCCTCGTCTAAGTGTTCACTAAATTCAAAAGGTATTTAGTAGTATAGTAATAGCATTAGTGTTATCATCTATTTGCTTTATGTCTGTAGCAGCTAGAAAGTGAATGTTTATAGGATCATGAATTTTGGATTTATAATTTCAGTTATTTATTTACAATGACCTTAAAAACACCAAAGCAATACCTTCCTATCCACAGACCCTAAATTTTACAACGACAGACCTTTGCATCCTTAACTTTCTAAAGGTTGACAACATTGAAAATATCATGTTGCCTTTTCTTTAGTTTCTTTCCTAATTATGAGTTTTAGAAATAAGATATGAAATAAATTTTGTGAGTTCATTTTATATGCATATATATATATATATATATATATATATATATATATATATATATATTTCCTTCATGAAAATGTTTCAACCAGCTTTGTTTTAGAAGAGGTTCTCTGGAGATTCTAGTTCAAAACCTCAGAGAGAAAACAGCTGCCGTTATGTGAAAATATGACGTAAGTCTTTCTGACAGCATGCTTAGCTTGTTTTCCCTAGGCTCTCTTCACAGTGGGAACACTGTTGGAGAGAGCCACTGTATGTTACCTTATCGCTATCACCCTGCACCGAAATGTTGAAAACCCATGGGTGTGGTTTTACAGAACCACCAGTATGATCCTAAAGTCAGAGGCAGTTTTTCTGCAATTCATCTGAAGACAAAGAAGCAGAAGCATTTTAATTCATTGCCACGCTCTGGTTCAAAGCCTTACATTTGATGAAGCATCCTAGAAAATATAAATCCTATACAAAGTAGAACTGTTTTCAATTAATAAAAAATGCCGGGAGTTTGTTGAAATGGCTTCTTAAAAATCCACTTGATTCCTAGCTTCTGGAGTCAGGTATTGGGTCTTGTCTTTTGTTGTATCCCCCACAGCACCTAGCAACCACATTCCAAATTATATGTACTGCATTGTGGAAGTGAATAACAAATTCATATTCATTTAATTTAGTTATTGGAGTGGAACCAAGAAAGAATATAGGGGCCTAATCCAAATAACAGTTGGAAAGAGCATTCGTTAATCTATGGCACTTCCTTCATTTTTCAGGAGGTTCACGCTGATACACTGCCATGCATATCCCTATGTGATGACTTGAATGCAAAAAGTACAAACTGCCTAAGTCTTTGTAATTTTCAAGGGAGGAGAATGTGTGTCTTTTAGATTCATGTCCCATGTGAGACTGGATCCATAAAGAGACTTAATGGTACATTTTCCACCAATCTCTTATAATGCAATCATGAAACAAAGAAGACTTCTGTAAACTTCGAAGTTCTAGGTAAATTTAAGGTGTAACAAAATTATTCTTATTATCAAACAAAATGATTTATTTAAAATTACTTAGTGATTTAAAATTAACAATAAAATGGAAGGAAAAATATTAAATTAAAAAATAATTGGTTACCTATAGAGTGGAGACAGATAAATTAGATTTCCTCAAATATATTTTGTTCATATATTTGCTTTGGGAACCATGTAAATGTTTTATATAATCATAATATAAAATTAAATGTAAAATTAAAATATAAACAGATGAACTTAAAAAGAGGCACAATTGATGGCATAACTTCAGATAGAAGCATTATTCCAAATGTCTTTAAGTTGATTACAATAAGTTGATTACATATACCTACAGGTATATGCCCTAAGAACAAAAAGAATTATAAGAATAATTCTAAAGTGTTTTCAGTAATCTTATTGTTGAAGGTTATGGTAGACATGGAGAAGTGCCACTCACGTCACTCCTCAGGGAAGGGATTGTGGTCAATGGACAGCCTGTGGCTATCAGCTCCGTTAGGGTTGACCTCAAATACTGAGCCACCTTGCCTGATGCATGCCTTTCCTGGTGCAGTCCACATCTGGTGACAGAGTAGGACAGGAATGTAAGGGTCTGGCCAGTTTGGCCCAACATGTGGCATCCGCGATGGGCATTATTCATTATGGTAATCCCTGCTGGGTTGGCCAAAGTTTTGAAGGGCTTGATGCCATTGCATCACATTAATCTGGCTTCTGCCCAATTCTGCTTCCTCCCCCTTCCTTTTTCATATTGTATCCTAAACCCCATCTCAGTGTGTACTTCCAGAGAACCCAACCTGTCACCTTTGTATGTGTAGTCTGAGATAAAACAAATCAGTAATCACGTTTATGTTGTTTAAATTCTGAATTTGTGGAGTAGGAAAAAAGTTTCAGTGGAAGATCATGGCTTAAGTAAAAACCTTGTAAATTTGGATTTTAGTTTAAAGTATTATTGTAAACACATGATATACTTTATCTTTAAAATACATAGTTTTGTATCAGTCAGCTTTTGCTGCTTAACAAACTACCCCACATTTTAATGGCTTAAAACAATAAACATTTTTATTTCTCATGATTCTGTGGTTTAGTTGGGTGGTACTTTCGGTTTGGGCTGGCTAACTCTGGGAATGGATTGTGTAAAATAGCATAATTCACATATCTGAGGCTTCAGCTGGGAAAGCCAGGATGACGGGTGCCTCTCTCCACAGTGGTCTTTTATCCTCAAGAAAGCTAACCCAGCCTTGCTCCCAGCAGTACAGCAAGCAAGTCCTCATTGTACATTGTGTTTTTCAAGTCTCTGCTTTTGTCACCTTTGCTGTTATTCATCAGCCAAGGCAAGTTGCCTGGCCAAACCCAGATTCTAGTTGGAGAAATAGATTTCATCTCTTGATGGGAAGAGTGTCAAATTTACATTACAAAGAGACATGTTATACACAGGAAGGGAGGGGATTTGTGCACATTTTTGCAATTCACCATAATTTCCTAGCACTATTTAACAGACCTGAAAACAATGATATACTGAAAAAACACAATTTTTGAGACAATAATCTGGCCACTACAGGTCCTCATTGCTATCCAGTTGGTGATTGTTTCTAGATGTTTTCAACTGAGTAGGAAAGAGCACTAGGACTCCTTGGAGAAATGGCTGATTCCTGGTTTGGGACAGGAAAGTACAAGATAAGGCTGGAATAGCTTATAATACCAGACAATATGAAAGCTATCAAAGACAACTAAGGTTGTATCAAAAGGACTTGTAACCAACTTGAATAGACTTCCACCGGACAAAGATGGAAAAATTTGAGCATTGTTATAGATAATAACTGTAAGGTGATAAAATAATTCAAATATGTTTAAAATCCATGAGTCTATAATGACACTAAAGAAAAAAATACCATTGGTCATCTTTGGAGACTCCTAGGGAATTAACTCATTATGTATACTTCATACCAAGAAAAATGGGTAGGGAGGTTTGTGACTGGAAGTGGCAGACCCAGCAACAGTAGGCTCTAGCTGTCCTGAGGGCCAGAGTGGCCAGGCAGGGGCAACCAGATGACTGTCAGCTTGCCCCTAAGCTGTTCATGCCACGTTAACGTTACTTAACATACTTGCTTGGAAATACTACCTTAGAGATTATTTAGCCCAGCCCTTCAGTTTGTTTGTTTACTTCCCAGCCCTTTAGTTTTATAAAAGAGAGAACGAAGGTTCAGAGAAGTGGCATAGCTTACCCAGTGGCACACACTGAACCAGAGTTTCTCCTACCAACTCCATTTATAGATGGCTCCTCTTCATTCCTATAAGGTCCTTTAGCAATGCTCTCATTCCAGGGTCCCCAACTTCCTGTCTTTTGTTTATGTCTGGAAAGCCTATCATTCCATTTCTCACTCTCATTTCTTCCTCCATTCTTGGTGACTCTTATTCATCCTTCAAAGCCCAATTAGATTATTTACCTCCTTTGTCTAACCTTCCTTAGCCATCCTAGGCCATTAGTCACTCCCTCTTCTTTTACTAATTCTCTCTTCTTTTATCATTGATTTATCTTTTAAAAATCAGCTTTAATAAGAAACAATTTATATACGGTGAAATGCACGTATTTTTAGTGTACAGCTCAATGAATTTTTATAAAATATATATATATATATATATATATATCTGTGTATCCACTGCCACAATCTATATATAGAACATTTCTATCACCCCAAAAGTTTCCTCATGCCCTTTTCAGTTAATTGTCCCCCAATCTCCCAACCCAGCCCTAAGCAATCACTGATCTGTTTTCTGTCACTATAGATTAGATATGTGTTTTCCAGAATTTCATATACATGGAATCAAGCAATATGTACTCTCTTGTCTCTGACCTCTTTTGCTCAGGATGATATTTTTGAGATTTGTCTGTGTTGTTTGTTCCTTTTGTGGCTGAGTAATGTTCCAGTCATAGATAGGCCACAATTTGTTTAGCCATTCACCTGTCGATGGACATTTGGCCTTTTTTCCAGTTTTTTGGCTGTTATGAATAAACCTGCTGGGTATACCCACAGTGTTTTACGTTGATTTATACTATAGCATTTTTCATATTAATTGTAATTATAGTTTATATATAGTGCAAAGAGCACTAAAATGAGAGCCGAGCCCTAGTATTCTGATTCTAAGAGAATGAATGTCAATTGCTCAGTACAGTTTCAGCATATGATACATAATTAATAAATAATAGCTATTATGGCTGGTGTTCTTTTTAGCTGTGTGACCATGAGTAAGTTACTTACCCTCTCTGAGTCTGTTTCTTTATATGTAAAATAGAAAATGTCCAGGGTGTTGCCCACAATGCCGACACACACTCTGAAGGGTATCAAGCAATCATGTAAGTAATCAAGTGTTGGTGGAGGATGCCCTCCCAGTGGCTGATTAAATAATGGAGGGCTTAGAGACTTGTTGGGAGATATGTGGCCATCCATTTCAGGGAGAGGGATGTTTATAGAGGGACACAGAAGCCAGGCTAGATTGTGCCTGCGAAATAAGGATATTCAGTAGAGAGGCAGTGGAAGCCGGGGAGGAGTGGGTGTAGGGAGCAGTAGTAAAGTTGATGGAATGTTACATGCAGAAACACAGGATGTGGGACAGAGCACTATTTTTTTTTTTTTTTTTGAGTTTCAGGGAACACATCCAGCATGGGCTTAGGTGCTGAAGCAAGTGAATTATGATGATTCTCCCAAAATAACTTTGCTTTAGAGCTAAGAATATCCAGCCAGGCTCAAGTTTGCACAAGGCTTTTTCCCACAGGCCTTCGCTAATTGAATTAAACCTTTCTTGGCAATAAGGGAGTCACCCAAGGAGTGACCGGAAGGATCGATTTTGCACATATGATTTGGCTTTCCAGTTGCTCTAGGGTGCACATCCAGCTCAAATTCCTTTTCTAGCTACTGTCTCCTTTTATCTTCCTGTAATTGTTAGTGATACCTGATCCCGTTACACGCTGGCGCCCTTCCAGGCATAATCTGTTGACTAATACTCATGATTGCTGCTAATTCATAGAGCAAAGGGCTGTATACTAGGCGGCTGTGTCTTCATAGTGTTCTCATATACTTTTCTGTTTTAGCTGTAGTGCCAATGGAATTTAAAGCACTTTTGTTAGAAAAAGGAACACTGTGTTTTGTTTTCCAGAATCATATATGTGCTCGAGCCAAAGCCAGCAATAGGAAAAAAGTCAAGCATGAAAGTCTGTCTTCCACTCTCTCACCTCCTTTACTGTGAGTTTCTACTCACTCATTCTGCCCAGAGCCTGCACATGGCATTCTTCCAAGCTCTGAACCTTCCTCCCAATGTTTAAGGACAATCTCTCCTTTGTGGCCTATTTTCTTTTTATTAAAATCATAAATATCTAAAAATTGTGTTTCTCACTGCTAAGGCATTTCCCATGTAGGCTAAATATTTCATAGGTATAAGTTCCTTTGGGGAATTATAGTTGACTTCAAATGAGTGACTCCTAGGCTAAGGATTTCAGGTAACTTGATGTACATGATGTTGCAGATATTTTGATAGACAGATATTTTGGTAGATATTTTGATAGATATTTTGGTAGACAGTTATTTTAAGTTTTCTTCACATCAGCCACTAATGCTAGCTAACACAGCCAAGGAAATGAATAGAAATACTTTACAATGTTTGTGTTTCTTCACAAGATGGTAATCTTACATGATTCCGTGGAAAACTAAATCAAGGAGTTACTTTATCATGGAAGGCAGAACTGGTCATCTTGGTCCTCAGTATGAAACTAGAATATATGGATAATAAACAGTAAGAAGGGACTAACCCAATTATTTGTTCAGGTTTAATTCTTCCATGATCATGCAGACACCGCATTTATTAGAAATTGTCCATCTCATTTCCAGGAATAAACAGTAGCATGATTCATAAGTGGAGGAAAGGTCTCGTAAAGTATGAAATCATCATCAGGCCAAAGAGATGGCTACAATATGTCAGAATCACTGCTACTGATAAATAGTGGGACTTTCCAGAATTTGGTTGCCCTCTGAACAAAGCCAGCAAAGATTAACACATGACAAGTAGATTTGCCTTCTACAGAAACCATCCAGAGATGGTTTGTAGATATGTGATTATTAGAGATTCAGGAAACCCCTAAATTTTATAAAGGTGCTCTAGCTATATCATCAAGACAGGAACGTCAGCAGAGAAAGCTATAGCCTAATAAACTATATTATAACCCAAATGTGTGAGCAAATAAAGAAGAAACAACAGGTCGTGTTCTGCATGCACCACCCACACATACCTATATAGCAGTATTCTGCTGAAGTCAGCAGTACAGGTTTAAAACTGATTGTTAAATCATCAGGAATTTTGCAAGCCATTGTTAAATTCTGTTGGTAGCTTGAAATCAGCCACAGTAGGAATCTTTATACTGTGGAATTTGGCAATGGCTACAGACCAGGGCTTTTTGTTAGTTTGATTTTGTTTTTCTGTTTTCAGAGCGGGGGTTTACCAGTTCACTGCTATCTAGTGCTCTTTAAGGCAGAGTGATTCTACCTGTCAGGTAAATGTATATCCCCATCTCTCAGAAAGGTATGTGTTATTGCAGAACTGGAAAAACTCATCAGACATTTCCCAGAACCTGGATTGAGTATCCCTCCAATTCTCTATGCTCACTGATACATGTCTGTGCTCACTGATACAACCTGCTGCTTATTTGTTTGGTACCCGTAGCTGAATTGGTGTTAAATGGTATTCCTTGAAGTCCTGGGGAATCAAAGGAACCAGGTAAGAGCACTTCTGGGACAGGGAGGGGAAGGATCACATAAGGCTAAGTAGGCCTTTCATCTATCTGCAACCAGAGCCGCTTTATTTTCTGTGTTTTATATATTAGTAGTCCACAAAAACACAAAACAGGACAGTTGCTTGAAGAAAGCACATGGTTACTAAAAAAAACTTCTGAAAATAGTAGGCCAGAGCTCTTTGTTCTCCAGAAAAGCACATCCCTTATTGTCAACAAATATCATTCTGGGTATAATTCAGCTACTTATGAGCTTAGTTACCCTCAATTAGTTTCCTATCAACTGATAAAGTTGGGATGTACCAAATGAAAATTCGAATTTCCTGACTAACCATGTTGAAGACCAGACCCATTGGTGAGGAATTGCCCTTTTGAGGTTTTGATCAGGGTGGTCAGCAGACCATTCTCTCTGATAGCTCTCTTTTATAAAAAGCAACTGGGTAACTTTCTCTTTGCTACTGGAAACTGGAAAATGAGTCCATCAGGTGAGCTGGGCTTAAGTCATGGGAAGTTTTTTTTCTGTTAAAATGACTCCTCTTCTAATTTCAAAAGTGACCCCGATGTCCCTAATAAAAATTTAGAAAACTTAGAAAGCAAAAAGAAGAAAATGAAAATCACTGTATTCACTATCCAAAGACAGTCACTCTTATTTTTGGTGTATATTCTAGCTCTTTATACAGACACACATATACATAACTTTTTTTAAAGAGGAGTTTTAAAACTTGAGTTCACAATGTAATACCAGTTGACTGGTTCTCATCATAGTTTCCTCACTTGTTATACAAGAGTGCAGGATGATCTATACAAGAAAGGGCTCTTTTCTATATAAAATTCTATATAAAAGCTTCAAATTAAAAAGAGATCAAGTAGCTATTACAGAAGTACTATATGCATACAGTACAATCTAACAAGGTGTGGTGAAGACGCTGTTTAAAATAGTGGAAAAGTGACTAACAGGGATTGGCTCTGCTTTTCACTTAGTTGTATGGGTTAATCTACTGGGTCTGTGTTCTGGCTACCAAACCACACTAACAATGCTTTGCTAAAGTAAAATTCAAAATCTACAAACACAGGCATTCACATTTAAAGCTATATCTTGATACGTTTCAGAAGATGCTCTTTGAATAAAGTTTCATGTATATTACATATATTTAATTTCTGTAAAATGTTAAATATTCTTAGATAATTAGGTGTTCTCAGACAACGCTTTTCAGACTGGGTGGTTTGGGGTGGTAGTTGTTTTACAATTATTTAAACTATCATAACCTACTTTTTGCTGCTTACAATGGGAGAAATTATGGCATTTATAAAATGCCAATCTCTTGTTTATCTGAGTAAAGACATCTGCCAAAGACAAACTGCAAGAAGTTCGTGTGGTGCACCTTGTATCGCTTTTTGAACCACCTTCACACCTGCTTAATTTCGTTTAAACATGATGATAACAAAACCAGAACCTCATAGCTCTCAATTTATTTCCCTATCTGGTTTACATTCCTTACCAGGTATTATAAACAGCAGCAAATATAATCTGTGCTCTAGGAAAAAAGTAAGTGTATTTATTAAAAATACATATTACAGTACGTTTATGTGCAGTCAAAACTGAAGGGAGTGTTATCAGTATTTAATCTTTCTGAAACATTACTTTGGTTCAGATAAAACATTCTGTCTTTGCTTTCAGTGGACAATTTAGCACTGCCACTTTCGTGACTATATGTAGGCACACGACAAAAAGGCAAAAAATAAATCAGCATGCTATTTTGTTCGCTGCTGCACTCGGCATCTAATTTATTGAGGTTTGGCTACCGGGTGCAATTTCGTTCTATTCTGAAAGCCCAGCTGGGGAAACTGCATGTTTTCTCCTTGAGGTCAGGAAAGCACTAAGTGTTACCGCGACCCCCAGGGACTGATGCTACCCGGTACCGCGTGGGGAGAG
This sequence comes from Rhinolophus sinicus, assembly GCF_036562045.2. Lineage (NCBI taxonomy): Eukaryota > Metazoa > Chordata > Mammalia > Chiroptera > Rhinolophidae > Rhinolophus > Rhinolophus sinicus. The sequence goes on along the minus strand of NC_133754.1, from coordinate 154,327,954 downwards.
TTAAGGACCGCTTGCCGCTAAAAGCTTCCTAAGAGGGTGGGAGATTGATGGTAGTGGGGGGTGGGCTTCGGCTTAGTTCCCAGTGAAGGCGGGGGATCTAATTGGGAGAGTACAGGAGAGTGATTTGCGGAACTTAGGGATCCGTCTGGGAACCCGCTCAGTTAGGTTGGGCGGCGGCTGCAGGGGACCAGCGCCCCGGGAGCGTGCAAAGTCCTCCTCCCAACATTTGGCCCATCCTTCCTCGCCCCACCCTTCCAACGCCGGCGCGCGCTCCCTCCTTGCCCATGCGCGCTCCCGGCCCCACCCCTGCGCGTGCCCCTCCCTCTCACCTGTGCGCGCCCACCACGCACGCGCGGAGGCGCGTTCCCGCCTCCCGGTCTCCAGCCCTGCGCGAGCGCGCGAGAAGGCTGGCCGAGGCGTGTGGTGGGCGGGGCGCCGCGCTGACGTTGCTGGAGATGCGGAGAGGTTCGGCCGCCGCCGCCAGCGCCACTGCCGCCCCCGCCACCGCCAGCGCCACCGCCGCTACCACCTCCGCCTTGTCTGCCTCCCGAGTTTGTATGAAAACACCCAAGCGGCGGGAGGCGAGGAATCCGCGGTGCGCCCAGAGAGCAGACGGCGCCCAGCCGGGTGGTGCGGCTGTGTCCAGTCCCTGCCAGCGCCCTCTTCTGAGCGGGTGAGCGCCCCGCCGCGGTCCGCGCGCCTGGGCCGGCCGACCCTCCGCCGCGGCTTTCCCGCCCGCACTGTGCCCCTCTGCTCTCCCCCGGCCGCAGTGTCCTGGGGGCAGGAGAAACGGGAGAAGAGTGACTCCGGGACCGCCACAGCCTGCGCCCTGGGACCGCTCCGTTCCTCCCCTGACAGGTTGTGTAACGCATGTCTTTGAGGGGTGGACCCGGGCTTGAGGGAAACCTCTTGATGGGCTGGGGCTTTGGAAAACGCCCCTTCCCGTTTCCACCCACGAACACTCGGTCGCCCTCCTCCCGTATCACCGCGGAGGGTCCCCGGCGCGGTTTCCGAGCATCGCAGCCCTGGTGCCCTGCCCTTACTTTCGGGCCCCGAGCGCGCGTAGCCGCGGTGCAACGCGGAGCAGAGCGGAGGGGGGCTGCGGGCCCGGGGTGGGCGCGCAGCCCGCTTCCCCACCCATCCCAGCACCCACCCCAGCACCCACCCTATAGGTGCGCCGTGCTTCAAGGTGGGAAGGGTGTGGTTTGACATCGGCAATGGCTAGGCTTGCTTTCTCTCAATGGGCGGTTTGGCCTGAAATGTGTTCTCTGTTTACAACTTGTCGCGTCGTGGGCTTGATTTGAACTTGAATCAGGTCGCTGTAGATGACAGTGCAGAGTTTTTCTACAGCCTTCCTTCCTGAGTTGCGGGTTCTTAATTACAAGTATTCAATTCAAGGACTCCTGCAAGCCTACGCAAAGGCGTGCTTGTCTCCCCACCCCCCCAATTCCTTTTGTCGTTGAAGCCTGTTAGTACCAGTGTAGTTTTGAATCGGTTGGTTACCTTTCCTGAACATTACGCATTATAGAATTGAGTTTTAATACATCTTAGTATAAATGATGTGAATATTGAGAACTTCAAGCCCATTTCTCGTTTTCATACAGCTTGCTTAAGTACCTGAAGGTCTAGCATTGCTGATGATTTACTACGTTTTAACACTTAAGAGGAAATTAGCTTTGGCATTATTAATTCTGCGTGGATGTTTTTTTCCCTTCAGGTATTCAAAATTGTAGCGGTGTTGATAATGCATGACAATTTGTAGTTAGAAAGAACTTTAACAGTCTTCTTGATTACTCATTTTCATTGATCTTTTATGTCTGTGTTGTAATCTTCATGTAAATTGAGCTGTCACTTTCTTTTACCTCTGGATTCCTCTTCTATAAATTGTCTTTTTCGCTGAGAAAACCAGAAAGTTATTTTTGTAATTGTATTGTTGAATGTTTTCAGTTCAGTAGACTAAAAAAGTAGTCGTTTATTCAAGGCAGTTTAAATAGTACATATTTTAAAACATGTGCCAAAAGTTAAAACCAAAGCAAACTCTGGCAGATCTATAAGCATGTGCTCTGTAATTACTGTGAGGTAGTTACTGGTTTCTTATTCACGCCTTATTTCTCATCCTTAAGCAGAGTTGTAATATGACTTGCTCAGTTTCCCATTCCACTTTTCTTGAGTTAAGCTCTACAGTGAAGTTATAAGTTCATTTTTAATGACCTCAGAACTCTGCCTTGAATTGATTTGACACATTTTCAGAATTGTCATCTCACTCTGAACTCTGCAATGAAGGGGGTAGACTTAGTGTTACCTTGTAATTAGCCAACACTGCAAAACATTTAAATGTATTAATGTAATTTAAGCTTTAGAAGAAGCAATTTTTATGAAGTTTTTCCAGTTGACTTTAAGCATCATTCTTTTTAGAACAGTCTGGCTGGAATCCTATATAAATGTTTTCTCTCCAACAGCAGAGGGAAAGAGGTCCAAAAATCATGACATTATCTAATTTGTATTCTACAGTTTGGTGTTAAAAAAAAAAAATTCTCCTCCACAATATTCACCTTCCAGAACCTGCTTTTCTTGCTAGAAGTCCCTCAGGACCTGGAAGTTGCATCAGTACCTGTTTCCCTGAAAATAAGACCTAGCCGGACTATCAGCTCTAATGCATCTTTTGGAGCAAAAATTAATATAAGACCTGGTATTATTTTAATATAAGATCGGGTCATATATAAGACCCGGTCTTATTATAACATAATATAAGACCGGGCCTAATATAATATAATATAATATAACATAATATAATATAGTATAATATAATATAATACCATGTCTTATATTAACTTTTGTTCCAAAAGATGCATGAGAGCTGATGGTTCAGCTAGGTCTTATTTTCGGGGAAACACGGTAGTAATGGATGAACCTGTCAGAAGGATCTCTGTAAGCTGGGAGCTTCCCTTGGGCAATGGGTCTTGGTGTAAACAAAAGAAATTGTTTGAAATGGGCAGTGAATTTTAAACTTTATATGTTATTGTTGGTTACACTGCCTGTATTCTGTAGTGTAGTGGCTAAGAAGTTGGACCTCAGAGCCAGACTGGCTGGGTTTGAATCCTGGCTTTGCTTTAGAAGCAAATTATTCATCCTCTTTGTTGATCATTTCTTCTCAATTCCAAAAAGGGGATAATTGTGGTTATATCCTTAAGATGATATTGAACATTAAATGAGCTAATATACATAAAGTGCTTAGCCTGGTATATAACGTGTTTCCCCGAAAATAAGACCTAACCGGAAAATAAGCCCTAGCATGATTTTTCAGGAGGGCATCCCCTGAACATAAGCCCTACTGCCTCTTTTGGAGCAAAAATTAATATAAGACCCAGTCTTATTTTCAGGGAAACATGGTAGTAAATGCTCAGTAAGTATTACTACAGCACTGCTTGTCTTTAGTCTTTCAAGGGATCTAGTAAGCTGAAGAAGGACTTTGGAGCATTATTAGTGCAGATTAATTCCACTAAGACACATTTGCTTCTTTGGGGATCAGTTAGAGCTTAGTCTCACTGTCCTGCTTTGGAAGCATGTAATTTAGTTTTAAATAGAACAGCTGGACCCTGAGCAGGGTGTCCTGAGATGCTGCTGGAGAGCTGCTGAAGTATCCCTGTTTGTCCCTTCTGGCACAACCTTGGATTGTCTCCCTCGTGGTGGTGGTGGCTGCTATTTTAATCACTTGTTTTTAAGTATGTGTGTGATTGCATTTCTTTGTCATGTGCTGCTATGAAAAATATTGTCAAACAAACTATTGATGGGTATATACGTGTTTATCTGATCAAGATAATGTATTCCAAGATATACAAAATCATTTTCTTTTAGGCATTCTTTTTGTTTTGTTTTCTTCGTTATTGATATTACATAGAGGAGGTTAGTTTTGATTTAACATTGTGTTCCTTTTCAGATTGCACGTAATTATCCTAGGAAAGTTTTTTTTTAATTAATGATTTTATATACTTCTTGTTCTTGGTTTGCAGGGATCTGATATTAATACTCTGTTAAATGAGATGTTTTAAAACTTTTAGTCTCAGGACCCTTTTATAGTCTTACAAAATTGAGCACCCCAAAGAGCTTTTGAGTCTTCTCTATTTTTTCTTAGTCTGCTAACGCTGTGTCAATTTTGTTAATGTTTTCAGAGAACTAACTTTTGGTTTCATTGCTTTTCTCTATTTTGTATTCTCTATTTCATTTATCTCTGCCATAATTTTTATTACTTCTACTAGCTTTGGATTTAGTTCTCCTTTTTCTAGTTCCTTAAGATGTCAAGTTAGGTTGTTGATTTGAGATCCCTTCTTTCTTAATGTGTTTATAGCTATGAATGTCCCCATCAGCTCTGCTTTCTATGCATCCTGTAAGTTTTGGTATGTTGTGTTTTTATTTGTCTCTTAAGTATTTCTAATTTCCCTTGTGATTTCTATTTTGTTCCATTGGTTGTTTAAGAGTGTTATTTAATTTCCACAAATTTGTGAATTTTCCAGTTTTCTTACTGATTTCTTACTTTATCCTGTTATGAATGGAGAAGTTGCTTTGTATGGTATCTATATCTTTTTAAATCGTTTGAGACTTCATTTGTGGCCTGACATATATGGTCTATGCTGGAGAATGTCCCATCTGCACTTGAGAAGAATGTGTATTCTGCTGTTAGGTAGAGTGTTCTCTGTATGTCTGTTATCTCTAGTGGGTTTATTGTGTTAAGTCCTCTGTTTCTTATCTTCTTTCTGTTTGTTCTATCCATTACTGAGAATGGGGTATTGAAGCCTCTAACTCTTAGTGTAGAATTGTCTATTTCTCCCTTTAATTCTGTCAATTTTTTTTTTGTCATTGGTCTCTTTTATTCTTTTTGTTTGTTTGTTTTAAATTTTATTGGGGAATATTGGGGAACAGTGTGTTTCTCCAGGTCCCATGAGCTCCAAGTTGGGTAGGTCCAGTTGCCATTTTCAGTCTTTAGTTGCAGGGGGCACATCCCATAGCGGGAATTGAACTGGCAACCTTGTTATTGAGAGTCCCCGCTCTAACCAACTGAGCCATCTGGCTGCCCCTCCAGAAGCTCAGGGGCAGCTCGTTGTCTTCAGTCTAGTTGTGGAGGGCGCAGCTCACTGGCCCACGTGGGAATCCATCCGACAACCCTGTTGTTCAGAGATTGTGCTCTAACCAACTGAGCCATCCAGCCGCCCCTAATTCTGTCAACTTTTGCTTCATATAGGTATTTTGATGGTCTGTTCTGTGTGTGAATGTTTATAATTGTTGTATCTTCTTGCTTTCTTGAATCTTTTATTAATAGATAGTGTCCTTTGTCTATTGTAACTGTTTTTGATCTAAAGTTTATTTTTGTCTAATATTAGTATAGCCACTCCTGCTCACTTTTGGTTACTATTTATTTGTGTGAAATATCTTTTTCCATCCTTTCGCTTTCAACCTGTTTGTGCCTTTGTATATAAAGTGAGTCTTGTAGAGAGCATATATTTGGATCATGTTTTTTTCTTTTTTTTGATCCATTCTGCTAATCTCTGCCTTTAGATTGGAGAGTTTAATCTATGTTACATTTAAAGTTATTGATAAGAAGGAACTTCTGTCATTTTGCTATTTGTTTTTTATATGCCGTATACTTTCTGAGTTCCTCATATCTTGTATATTTTGATTCTTATTGGGATATTAATAGGAGCTGACTTTGGCTGTGGTACTTTCCTTAAAACAAACAAACAAACAAACAAACAAAACTTAAACCATTTTAATGAGTCAGAGTCATAGGTTGGAGGGAAAGAAAAGGTGTGTTTTAAGGTAAAGAGTTTAATCTTACCTATCACCTATATATTTCTATATTTAGGAATTTTGACATTCGTTTAAGTCGAAAAATGTCATTTGGAATCTGAGTTGCGGAAGAGTTATTTTAAATAAACTAAATTGAAGTATAGTGGGATTCCCCTACCCCAACAATATGACCCTATTATTTTTAGTATAATTAAAGCGTCACATAGCAGAACTAATTAAACCTTTTATAAATGCCAGAACATCTTTTGTGGAGTAGTCTGAATCATCCAAACTTATGTTTTTAATGAGGATCCAAGGTGAGGAAAGGTAAACTGTATAGCCTTTTAGTAGGTTTACTCTTACCCACATTTTTGGATAAAATTAATGACAGTAATAAATGTGAAATAAATTTGCCTGTTTGCAGATTGGGCTAAAACATAAATTAATCATTGAATGTCATATGAGTAAGGTAACTAGATGAAAACGTCTACCTTAGTATAGTAATTTAGAGTAGGTTAATAAACACAGACCATGTTTAGTGTATATATTTCTCTCTTAGTTTAAATGATAATAATCTCTGTCTGTTGCTGGGAATGTTATTCCTCTTTACCTCCTTCCCTCAAAGGTTCTCATTTTTTTCTTTAACAATGTTGCCAAGGGTATAGGCATATTCTTTGGGATTTTTCTTTCTAAATACTTAGGCTTTGCAATTTTCCATCACATTGACATAGCTGATGTGGCGGGTAGTAGCGCCCTTATGTTCTTGGAAAGTAATTTCTTCCTTTCAGAGTGAAACAATTAGAGAAAGCCAACAAAAGATGATGCATCTTCCAGGTAGGTGTTTTTCCATCTCCCATGGCTGAACCAGCTACCCAGATCCTTAATTGTGGTCTTTCCCTAGTTACCCACCCATTCCAACAGGAATATCTAGTATTTAATAGCAAAGTTTATCTTTGTTGATTAGAGCAGTGTTTCTCAAATGTTTTTAAAGAATGGAAGCTTTTTGTATAATGATATGGTTCTTGTAGGGAGACGCATTTGTAAACAGATGAGAGTAAAATAGTGAAGTTGTTTTGGTTGAATGGGAACTGGACCAGGGTGTTTAAGCAAGGCAAGTCAAAAGGGAATCATATTTCCTCAGATTGTGTTTAAAAGATTTAGATGGGACTTTGGAGTATGAACAGTGTATGTTTCTTTGCATTTTTTTTAGCAGTTTGAATTGAAATAAATTTAAAAACATGTATACTTGAAGTCTTTTTATATTTAGAATATACAACTTTAGCTTTGGGGCTGTGTGTCAGAATTTCTTCTAGGGCTTCTTTGTGGAGTGAAAATTAGGGCAGCTTAAGTATATGAAATAATGATGCCTGGGACTGGCCTGGTGGCTCAGGTGGCTGGAGCGCCCTGCTCCTAACGCTGAGGTCGCCAGTTTGATTCCCACATGGGCCAGTGAGCTGCGCCCTCTACAGCTAAGATTGTGAACAACAGCTCTTCCTGGAGCTGGATTGCTGTGAGCAGACGGAGGTTGCTGTGAGCTGCTGTGGGCTGCTGTGAGCTTCCGTGAGCTGTCGTGGGCTACTGTGTGCTGCCATGAGCAGCCGGTGGCCAGTGTGAGTGGCTGGCAGCCTGCAAGAGCTGCTGTGAGCGGCTGACTGACGACCGACTGCCTCAGCCCAGGGGAAGCACAAGGCTCATAATACCAGCATGGGCCAGGGAGCTGTGTCCTACACACCTAGACTGAGAAACAACGGCTTGAGTTGGAGTGGTGGTGGTGGTGGGGGGGACGAAGAGAAGTGGAGAGAAGTTGGGAGGCGGAAGAAGGGGGAAAAAAAGAAAATGATGCCTGGTGTATGTGCACACTTATTGACTTGACTCATGGGCTTGATTTAAGGCTTAAGCTAGTGAGAACTGAGGGTTTCAGTTTTTAGATTCCCCAGGCTCAGGAGCTAATACTATTTGAGGAAAATCTCAAAAATTCAGACAATCCAAAATTTTTACTTTTCCTGAACTAGAGTATACAAAATTGCTTGCCTTTCCTTATGTGTGGGCTAACTTGAGGAAGTTGATTGTGCTAATATAATTTTCTGCTAAGGTCAAATTCCCACATTTAATTTTAGTACAAACCATCTTTAAGTATATACAAGTCAACTCATATAGACTCCCCCATTGGTAATGTATGCTGTGGGTTTTTAGGTGACAGCATAGATTTTTAGTGCAGATTTCTTTCTTTCTTTCTTTTTTTTTTTTTAAAACCTCTGTTGTATAAATAACTCAATACATCTCTCAAAGACCTAGGTAGATCAGAAGTTTTGCTTTTGTGTAAAAGGGTATAGTATTCTATCGTGGGAAGTAGGCATTGAGATCAGAGGACATAAATCTCTAACCCTAATTTAGAAATGGTTGAGTTATTCAAGTTCCTGTGGAGACTAAGCTTTTCCTTTTTTCTAAACAGCTTTGTTGAAATATAACTCACACACTGTACAACTTGCCCATTTAAAGAATACAGTTTAGTGACTTTTAATATATTCAGAATTGTGCAACTATCACCACAATTTTAGAACATTTTTATTACCCCAGAAAGAAATCCCACACCCCTTTAGCCTCTCCTCCACACCCATCCCCATCTCCCCAAGTTCTAGGTAACCAGTAATCTACTTTCTGTCTATAGATTCATCTATTCTGGATATTCTGAATATTTCACATAAATGGAATTGTATAATGATGTGGTCTTTCATGACTGGCTTTCTCCACTTAACATAATATTTTCAAGGTCTATCCAGGTAGCACATATCAGTACTTTGTTTCTTTTTATCATCAAATAATATTGCATTGTATGGAAATATTCACATTTATCTATTCATCCACTGAGAGGCATTTGGGTTGTTTACACTTTTTGGTAATTATGACTAATGCTGGTATGAACATTTGTGTACAAGTTTTTGTGTGGCTAGGTTTTCATTTCTTTAGATATATACCTAGAAATGGAATATCTGGGTCATATGAGTACTTTATGTTTAGCCTTTTGAGGCACCACGGTTTCCAAAGCAGCTGTGCCATTTTGCATACCCATCAGCAATGTATGAGGGTTCCACTGTCTCCTCAGCCTTGCTAACACTTACTACCTGTTTTTTTTTTTTATTATTATAGCCACTTTAGTGAGTGTGAAGTGGTATCTCATTGTAGACTAAGTTTTTAAATACTGGTTAGGCATAACAGGAATGATAATAGCCCAAAATGGAGTTAATATTACAATTAAAATATTTAATAGACTGACCTGGGAATATAATCCTCAGTAGCCATTCTTAACTCTGGGTATGCATAATTGGTATCCCTTTCTGGTTAAAAAAATGATGTCACAGATTTATCTAATCTCTGAGGCTATTGTACGATTTCCCTCCACAAAATTCTTTATTGAAAAAGAAAACAGTGAAGATTCAGTTGTAGAGAACACAATCTACTTTAGACACCTTAAGCAGAGAGGGTTTATTTACCATATGGTAAATAGCTTAGAGAATTGTAGGGATGTATCAGTCTGGTCCAATCAGGGGATAGAAACCACACAGTAATTTAATAGGGACCGATTTATATAAAGAATTATTGACTATAACAGGGGATTGGAGCAATGAGGGATTTATCAGTAAAAAGTAAAGATAACTAAGGAATATAGGGATAGCTGATATAAAGAGCAGTTACTACTCCCAGGGCTGAGATAGAGTGACTCCTCCTCCCCCACTGAGGTTTAGACCTTGTTGGAAAAGGACAAGGTCAAGGCAAGTAGCTGTGGGTGGCATTAGTAGAATTTGCTGGACATCCACCCTCTAGGGTGCCAGGAAAAGCTGTTTATGGGGAGGTGTCTCACCAGAGGCACTCTGCTGCAAAACTGCCTGGCCTCCTGTTGGAGAAGCTGCACGTGCTGCAGTGGCCTGTTGTTGCCAGAGAAGCTGTCCTTGTTGCAGAAGTGGATCCTGGAGAAACCCTGTCTGCTGCAGCCAAGTGAGCACAATGGAACCAGAAGCAAAATCCTTTCCTCCTGCCATATCTTTCCAGTGCCCTCTTGACAAAGCTGAATATCATATCAGCTGGCAAAGAAATGGATATTTTAAAAGGGCATAAATCAGTTTTCACAGAACAGGCAAAAGGTGAATGTGGAGATGAGGGGCAATAAATCAGTATCTGGCACAGGTATTAAGTGGTTTACGGAATTGTTCTGAGATCTAAAGAAAGAGACTATAGGTTGAGCTTCAAGGAACAACTCCCAAAACTTCTGCACAGAACTGAGAAAACAAGGGAGGTATTTCTTCTCTTATGACTAGGAGGCCTCCTGTGTAATTGCAGAGTTGCTCCTAGATCTTCATTGCTAGAACCACACTGCTCTTTTCAAGTCAGGAGACTTGTGGTCAGGAGGCTATGGTGATCGGGAATCTCCTGCTATACTTACCAGCTATGGAACCACACTGGACCAGGACCCTTTCCGGCCTACACCAGCCCTGTCTATGAGGGACTAGATAAGCCTTTCTCAATCGTTATACCCTAGAGGATCCATGGCATAATGTTAAGGTCTCAGGGAACAACTCCATAAAAATTATAACATCTACAGCTGTAATATTAGTTTGGACAGAAAGTTTAGTTATAATAATTGTTCTTATCACCTCCAATTTAATCCATCAGTGAAGGCGGGATCTTTTGTCCTAAATGGTATGAGATGGGTACTATCTGACACTGGTCAGATGAGATTGACAGCAATTTATTCGTCATATCTATACAACCTGGGAAAGGAACATACTGCATGCCACATGGGGGCTACACTTGGGAATGGAGTGAACCAGACTCAGGGTCGACGGGAGGCAGGCTTTGTAGTAAAAAAAGGACGAAGTGATTCCCCCTCCACCCCTTCACTATGGGAGGATGTGATTAGTTTGTTTGGATAATTCTGAGAGCTGGAGAGGGACTGAAACTAGTTAGGTTTAGGACTGAATGGAATACAACTGGTTTGGCTGATAGTGGAACTAGCTGGATGAGGAGCCTTTCCCACTGGGTGGGAGCACATATGGCAGGATAGGGAGAACTCTCATTAGGTCTTTGGGGCCCTGTGAGTCTCAAAGCTGTCAGGGCAGCACTTGAAATTTTAGGTCTTACAATACAGTACTCCCAGTAATGGTTGCTAATGCTCTTTTGATAGACAATCACATTTTTTCTGTGCATCTGATTCTTTTGGCCATCTAATACCAAGGGATATAAACTCTGATGTGAGTTAGTTATGCAGATAGAAAAAAATAGGTTTTCCTTTTCTTAAAATTGCCTACTTTATTCACTTATTTATATTTTAGTTTATCCAAGTAGACCTAGGAATCTTACCACATATTTTTACTATAAAAAATAGTAATAAAGTGTGGTTTGTGTATGTGGTATGTGCAAAAGTAGTTTTATTTTTGTTTAAAGCAAACAAAAAAGACTTTAATAAACTTTATTTGAGAAACAAACAGGTGATTAACTTATTTTGCATTTTTTTCATGAATTTTAAGTACTCATATGGTAAAGGTAATACATTTGTGTTAAATAACTGGCTTCAGGTTTTTTTTTAAAGATAGGCTTGATAGACAGTTTAAATAAATATTGTAAGATAATTTTTTTTGTAATTTTTTATTGTGGTAAAATACATCTAGCATAAAACTTGCCATTTGAACCATTTTTAAGTTTATAATTCAGTGGCATTAATTACATCCACTATGTCATACAACCATCACCATTATGTATTTCCAAAATTTTTCATCACCCCTGACAGAAGCTCTGTAATTACCATTAAACAATTGAGTCCCCATTCCTCTTTACCTTCAGCCTGTGGTAATCACTTATCTACTTTCTATCTCTATGAATTTGCCTAGTCTAGACGTTTCATATAAATGGAAGCAAAGCACATAACATCTGTTATTTTGTTTCTGGCTTATTTCACTTAGCACATTGTTTTCAAGATTTGTTCATATTGTAGCATGTATCTGAACATTCCTTTTTATGGCGGAATAATATTCCATTGTACCTATATACCACATATTGTTTGTCCATTCATCTGTTAGTGAACACTTGGGTTGTTTCTACCTTTTGGCTATTGTGAATAATGCTGCTATGAACATTGATGTACAATTATATGTTTGAGTCCCTGTTTCCAGTTATTTGGAGTATATAACAGTAGAATTGCTGGGTCATACAGAAATTCTATGTTTAGCTTTTTGAAGAACTGCCAAACTGTTTTCCACAGTGATTGCACCATTTTACATTCCTATCAGCAGGGTACAAGGGTTTCAGTTTATCCACATTCTCGACAATGCTTGTTATTTACTGTGTTTTTTTTTTTTGTATTATACACATCATAGTAAGTATGAGGTAATATTTTGATTTTGAGTTGCATTTCCCTAATGACTAGTGATGTTGAGCATCTTTTCATGTGCTTATTGGCTATTTGTACATCTTCTTTGGAGAAATGTTTTTTTCAAGTTTTTTTGCCCATTTTTAAGTTGGGTTGTCTTTTGGTTGTTGAGATTAGGAGTTCTGTATATATTCTGAATATTAAACCCTTATTAGATATATGATTTACAAGTATTTTCTCTCATTCTGTAGGTTGTCTTTTCACTTCTTGATAATGTCCTTTGATGCACAAAAGTGGTAAATTTTGAAGTCTAATTTATATTTTAAAAGGCTTTATACAATATACTTGTTATTTTTTAAAACTAAAAATAGTGAAATTTTCTCTTATATATGAAACTTATTTTTGCTTTCTTTTGATGAATTTGAGATAACCGTTCACGGATTTCTCTTTCAACTCACATGAGATGATTTCCTCCTTGCTCTTGATGCTTGTTAAACAACAAAAAAATTCCTTACATAAAAAGTTGAAAACTTGCAACCCGATGTTTATTACTTTCCTGTGATTTGCATGACACTACTCTTTCACAGAAATCCAGAACTTTTTTAGGGACAAATCAGTGAATCTCATCTTGTGTGCATAATCATACTGAAGCACATAAAATTCTTCCTCCTCAGAGTCAAGTTCTCAGCCTGAGCAGAAGATTCAGAGAGACTTGCTCATTCATTTTTACACTTGTGTGAAAAGAAGGGAAAATAGTGTTTAATTTTGCTTTATATTTTTTTCCCTCTAGATTAGCAGACTTGAGACGTGCAGATATCCTTTTTAGCTCTTGAGCCCAAGCAGCAGTAGGAACATTTTATGATTTCCTTTTGTCACATGATTTTTTTCCTAAGGATCTTGTCACTGGAAGTCAAAATATTTTCTCTTAAGGCCTTGCAGAGAGTTGTTCAATTGTTTCATGTGATAACAAGTGCTTGCTAAGTTGGCTGGTTTCAGCAGCCATTCTTCATCCTCCTAGCAGTTAGCAGAACCTGACTCACTGTGTGAAAATACTCCTGCAATTTACCTTTCAGCTCTGACACCTGTTGAGAACTCTGCTAAGCCACTGGATTTCTGCACATAGCAGGACTTTTATGTATTCTCTGTTCAGGTTTTTTGAATGAACAGGTTTTTGTTTAATGAAGTTGATCATTTTTTATAGCTCCAAATAGAACTTTTTTCATTTCCTCTCGCAAAGCTTTTGACACTAATACCTCTCTGTGAAGAAAACACTGTGTTGTAAAGTCAGGATTTTTGTTTGTTTGTTTCTTTGTCTGTTTTTTGTTTGTTTGTTTGTTTTTAAAACAAGAGTGGCAAATCTTTACATGGAGCCAGCTATTGACGGGACCTTGTTAGTACAGATGCCAACATAGTTCCTCCAAGACAGACCTTTTGTTTCAGATAGGAGGACAAAGCATTAAATATCCTGCCCTTTGGTAGCTTTGGGCAGCATTCTGTAGCTAAAATGTTTTCTTGATTTCATGCTTTTCAAATCTTACAGTATTTATAAATATATAATATATATATATATATATATATATATATATATATAGAATATAATCTTATAAATATTACAGTTGAACTCTGTGGACTCATTAATCTGGATAATAAAAACTTGCTTTTCTGTTTATTACATAGTTATTTAGCATCATGGGACATGTCAACATGTTGCTTTATCTTATTGTAGAACTTTAAAAATTTCTCTTACGGCATGTCACATAAGCATTTTATTCAGCATAATTTTGCATTCTGGCCTTATTGGGTTCTCAGCAATTGGGTGTCTTTCCCTTTTATGGTCAGTAAGTTCTGCTACTATATAACTTGCTATCTCAGCCTTTTCACTGTATGTAATTTTTTGAAATAAAATCTTTATTATGTCTGTTTTGAGATTCAGTAGTACCTTTAACTTGTCAATTGGCTATAATTTGTAGTTAAGTGTCCTTTGAATATTGGTGGAGCCATTGCTGCACTCGTGAAGTTGTTTTCCACAGACAACACAAAATGGAATAGGACAACTAGGATTGTCAGCCTCTGTGTAAACCCATTGATAAGTAGTTTTCATTGTACAGATGGCGTTTTGTGTGTGTCCTTGTTGCACTGGTTTAGAGAAATGACTCACAATATACAATTCCTCATTACTTAATCTCACCACAATTGTCCACTGACATTTCTCTTGTACCTTATCCTCAAAAATTGCCACAATGGATTATCAAGCATATTTGTAAAACACAAATGTTAATCTGTAAGACATAAGGGCATAACAAATAACTAAATAAGAAGATCACAAAAAGTCTCTAAATTTCACAATATAGGTCCTTTGTAATTTATTTAGTCCATGGTTTAAACTGTTCACACCAATAGCAAAGCATGAGGACTCAGGGCAATTGGGTTTAAAGATTTTTTAATTAAAATGAAAAATTTCCTCTTAATTTTTCATTAGAGTTACAAAGCTTGCTTGCTGCTATAAGGCAGCGAGCAGTGGATAAGAGGTCAGGGAGGCAATTTGAAAGGGAGACGTTGATGATGTTCATCCTTGCCCTGTGCCACGAAGCCTCCAAATGTCAAGGCCAACTCGAACCAAATGCACACGCTCCTGTTGTGCTCTATCACGTTTCTAACAAAATCATTGGGTACTGTGAATGCTGTCATTGCTTGGTGCACAAAAGTTAAAAACAAACCTCTCCTTAACAGTGAGCTCTGAAAGAGCTCTAGCAACAGCTTGTGGGCCCCAGGCTGAGAAACCCTGGACTAGACTACATAGTCTGGGAGCCCTGCGTACGCTGCTGCAGAAGAGCTAAACGTGTCTGTCTGTGCTTGCTCATGGAATCAGGTGGCCTTTGCCTGACTTTCAGTCTCTAAGTCTCTCACCAATGATGAGATTGAAATTGGTGGATTTAAATCATATCTGTAGCCCCCACTGCGGGCATCTGGGAAATACTTTTTTTTTTTTTTTTAAAGTTCTCAAACTCCTGTAGTATGGGAAGGTACACTAGAGGGAAATTGGGATTGTATCAGTGTGCCGTGTCTACCATGTTGGGGAATTTTTAAAAATGAAGACTTTCTTGCTCATATGTGTAGTAAGATGTTTTTCAAAACACGTCTTATCTTTAAAGCATCTGTTTGCTCATTTAAAGATTTATTTAGCACCTGCAATGTGCTGGCTCTGTTGGATAGTACTTGGGAGGCATTTAGTGAGCAAAATAAAGATGTCTGCCCTCTTGGAGCTTTAATTCTAGTGGAGAGAGCTAGATAATAAACAATACACATGTTTAAATCAATTGGTTTACAAGGTGATTAAAAAGGGTCAAAGAGTGACCACCGAGAGATATTAGCTATTAAACCGTGTGACTTCGCATGTGGATATATCGGGAAATTTGAGCTGCTACCACGTTTTCCTCAAAACCTTGAGGAAATGAAGGAACCCATTAAGGTTACTTTTGTAGTCATCGATGGTGATAAGCCTGTAAGGGTCTGGGATGAATTTGATTACAGGATTGATGTATGTGGTGTGATGGATTATATATTGTCCATTTGTAAGGTTATAAACTAAACTGATCATTTCTTCAAAAATTGGTTTTGACACCTGTTCACATGTAATCAGTTAATGAGTAGCGCAATTTTGAAAATATTCAGTTATTTTTTAATCATCCTGTATTAGAAGGTGGTAAGTGCTCTGGAAGAAGACAAAGTAGATTCAGGCAAGGGGCAATGGATACGGTAGGGTCTTGGAGGTGGTCCACAATATTAAATAGGATGGTTGAGCAAAGGGAGTTTGGGAGTTGGTAGGTCATTGGAATATCTGGCAAAAGAACATGGACAAAGGCACAAAGGTGAGAGTGAGGCGTGTGGGAGGAAAGCAAGGAGGCCCAGCCACTGCATTCATAGCAGCCTCAGCAGGGAGAGTTACGAGTAGGAGATGACGTTAGGGAGGAAAGGGCTGGGGTGTGTCCCTAATGCTGTGGAAATAGGTAGCTTGCAGGGCTTTGAGCAGAGTGGTGACAAGATCAGCCTAAGGTGTTTGTTTTTCCTTTGTTTCTTTTCTATTCTTTCTTCTCCTCCTCCCCGTGCCTCCCCCCAGACTATAAAAGGATCAAACTGGATGGTGTGCTGAGAATAGACTGTAGGGGGCCAAAGGTAGAAAAGACCAGTTAGTTCCGTGGCCTGACTATGGAAATAGACGTAGTGAAAGTGATCAGATTATAGATATATTTTGAAAGTAGAATTATCAAGACTTCCTGATGGGTTGGATGTGGCATATGAGACAGGAGGAAATAAAGGTTTTTGACTGAGCACTTGAGAGAAAGAATTGTCTTTAATTACTGTTGGGGAAAGCTGAAGTTAGAGCGCACCTGAAAGGGAAGGGAAGGTCAGGAGATCAGTTTTGGATATGCTGAGTTTGTAATATATTTAGAGATCCAAGTGGAGATGTTGAGTAGTTAAAATTGACTGGATGAGATCACCAAGTAAGAGACTAGACAAGAAAGAACTGAGCCCTGGGGCATTCCAGTAAAAGAAGCTTTGAAGTGGCAGTGGGGTAGGCAGAAAACAAGAGTATGGCTAAATGAAGGAAGCATTTCTAAAAAGAGGGAATGATCAGCTATATCAAGTGCTGCTGATAGGACCAGAAAGGTGAAGAATGAGAATTGACTATCGGATTTAGTAACGTGGAGGTCACTGGTGGCTGACAGGAGCAGCGTTGATGGACTGGTGTGGGGCAAACCTGACTGAAATATGTTTAAGAGAGAATGAGAAGAGTGGACTTGTTGACAGTGCGTATAAATAACTCTTTGCTTTTAGGAGGGGAGAAATGGGACAATGGCTGGATTCGGGAAATGGGAACAAGAAAGCTTTCCACCCCCAAAGACACAGAAATAACAACATGATTTCATGGCGATGAAAATGACCCAATAAATAGGAATGAGTAGATTACATCTAAATTCCATGGCCTGCTATTTTAGTTATTATATACTCCCTTGCATACTTTGAATTTCTTTGTTTCTTGCTTTTGCCACAAACTTGGTGAAATGCAGCATTTCTGCTTCTAGGTGCCTGCTCTTTTCATGTAACGAACACAAACGTTCACAGCAAAAAGAAGGGTTTTGTTTACTCTGAGGCACTCTGGTCTCAGGCTTCAGCAATAAAAAGTGACTGTAAGGGACACACTGGCTTAGCCCTAGGATAATGGGGATGAGAATTAACCTTTTTCTTGAGGAAATCCTAAATCCCAGAAAGCAGAAATTTTTGAGGTTGTCGATTTCTTTAGTGAAGATTATTTACCCGGTGCTCTATGACAGACAGTTGAACGTTTTCCACAATGGTAAGGCATGGGAATATTGAGATAAATTATTTGCAATTACCAAGTTTTAGTTGCTATTTAGCAGTCTCTTCCTCTGTTGTTCTTGGCATTTCCAATTCCCCTAATTTTGAGTTTCCTAAATTCTGGGCAGAGCGCCCTCCTCCTCTTTAGTTTTGCTTTCTGTCACTGTGGACTTCAACATAACTTTATTTCTCTACTGTCTATTTAATCTAGTCCTGGAAGGGAGAGGAGAGAAATGCCTGTAGTTAAACTATTATTTTATTGTGCACTGGAAGTTTGAATCATTTCTTAACTTTTGAAATAGAATTGGCTATGATGTAATTACCCAACGTTAACCTTTGCAACTCAAAATTTCCAGTACACTTTTCATGGGATGTGCTGCTAATGTAGTTTAGAGGAAGTCATACCACTCAACAAGTAGAGGTAACTTAACTTCTATTTATGACAACAGCACTTCTGAAGACACATAGGATTTTTTCCCCCTTTGAATACACAGTGACTCTTAATTTGAAATTGGAAAAGTTACTTTGATTTGTAGTCACTTAAAAAAAATCAATTGGGGCGGCTGGATGGCTCAGTTGGTTAGAGCGTGGGCTCTTAAAAACAGGTTTGCGGGTTCGATTCCCACATGGGCCAGTGAGCTGCGCTTTACTCAACTAGATTGAAGCGGCTGCTCAGTTGGTTAGAGCATGAGCTCGCAACAACAAGGTTGCTGGTTCAATTCCTGCTTGAGATGGTGGGCTACGCCCCCTACAACTAAGATTGAAAACTGCAACTGGACTTGGAGCTGAGCTGCGCCCTCCACAACTAGATTGAAGGACAATGACTTGGAGCTGATGTGCCCTGGAGAAACACACTGTTCCCCAATATCCCCCAATTTAAAAAAATTAAAAATGAAGTCAATTGAAAGAAAGAATAGCAATTTTTAAGTTTCTTATCCACTTTAAAAATAGTCCATGTAATTTTTATACATAGTTTTAAATGTCTGTTTCCTCTTTTATAATTGAGTTAATAAAAATGAAAAAAATCATGTGTTTTGTTGAAGGAAAAATTCTTTGTCATTGAAGAAAAATATCCAGAATACCTATATCTTCTAAATATATTATGATGAATAGTTTGATGTCTGTACTTTTGCATGTTTGTTTTCCTTTAAATATAGCATTACTAAATATAGCATAAATAGGTGATTAATTTATTGAATTCGCAGTAATGTTTTTACATTTTAGTGATGCCACAAAATTCTGCTTCAGTAAGCATTGATATATAAAATTAAAAGATCCCCAGAGTTCTTTTGGATGAAGAGTTGCAAAATAAAGCTGAAAAATGATAAAATTTTGTGAATCAAGATTTAAGGTTTTAAAATGTATAGTATGTACTTTGTAAAATAAAATCTATATTTATAGAAGGAAGATATTAAGTACATTAAATGAGATGTTGTTATAGAAAATTTTTACTCTGTCTAAATTTTTTTTATTAATTAAAAGAGTTCTCATAAAGACAGAATCATACATATTTACCACTATTTGACTGCTGTGTGAATGGTGAACAATAGGTCCACTAATCACAGGATGCTGTGGTTGGTTTGACTATTTTAAGGAGGAATATTAGAACAGGAAGGATAATTTGAACTGTCTCAAAAGAAATCTTAACACTAGATCATAAATTGTATTATTTTAGGTTTTTATATTTTTGTAGCTTCAGAATTTGATAACATTTTACTGGTTGATTTTAGGTAATAAGCACTCTCCTTTGGTTTCCAGTGTTATCTTGTGTTACCCATAATAAAAACTTTTAGTTTGTATAACTTTTATGACATCGAATGTATGGAAAACAGAATTCTGTGTTTAATACTTTTTTTTTTTTTTTTAGATTATCTGCAATGGTGAAATGAAATAACTCAAGATGAGCAAATTAAAAGTGGCATCAGAGAAAAGGTACTGTAATTATAAACACCGATATGTATAAATTACAAAAATAATACATGAAGTAATTATTTGAAATTCATTACTTAAAATATTATTTATGTTTAAATAATAGTATGTTATACAGTTAACGCATGAAGAACATGGGTTTGAATTGCACAGGTCCCCTTTACGTGGATTTTTTCCAGTAAATACACTGTTTTCGATCCACAGCTGGGTTTCCGCTGATGCTGAGGGACGACTTGATTTACGACAGTTTATATGGGGGACTTGAGCATCCACAGATGTTGGTGTCTATTGGGGGTCCTGGAATTAATCCCTCGTGGATACTGAGGGACAACTAAATTTTTAGGGAGTCAAAAGGATGATGTAAGAAGTGACTCTGGGTGGTGAACACACAATGTAATACATAGATGATGTATTACAGAATTGTACACCTGAATCCTATATAATTTTACTAACCTATGTCACCCCAATAAATTTAATAAAAATAAAATTTAAAAAAGAAACACATGCACACACACACACACACACACACACACACACAATTATACGTGAATTTTCAAGTGTGTGGGTGGGGAGTTGGTGCCCCTAGTCCCCATGCTGTCCAGGGGTCAACTGTATTTATATTATTTTGGTAATATTTAACTTTTCAGTTAAAACTGGAGTCTGCAAACTATGACCCCTGGGCCAAATCTGGTCCACATCTTGTTTTTTTGTGACCTGTCAGCTAAATGGTTTGAGGAAAAAGAATAATATTTTATGACACATGAATATTATATGAAATTCAAATTTCATTGTACATAAATAAAGTTTATTGGAACAGAGCTGTGCTCATTCATTTATTGTCTGGTCACTTTTATACCTCAATGGCAAAGTTGAGTAGTTGTGACAGAGACTGAATGGCTCACAGTGCCTAAAATACATACTGTCTGGCCCTTTACAGAAAAAGTTTAACTGACCTGAGTTAAAGCATCATCTCTATTCAAGTTCTTATATTTCAAGAAATTGTTTTAACATTGGTTTTACTGCGGACTCTTTCAGTTACAAGACAAATTTGATTGATTTTATTTTGGAATTTTCTTAGCTAGGTTGCTTGACTCTGTTAAGCCTCAGTGTTCTCATCTACAAAATGGGTTTAGTAATAATGCTGTTATCATACAGTTGTGAAGATTAAATAGTGCCTGGCCAGCTGAGTAAATGACAGCTTATTAATATTGATAACAGTCAAGGTTTCTGCTTTGTGGCCACGTATTTTATATTCACATGTTTACAACTTTGCATTTATAGGTATGCTTTGAATCTGTTTTATAATTAGAAGTATACACATAGTTTATTTAGATAAGATTTGTTCCTTAAATTGTTAGTTTTTCCAGTTATTAACTATTATATTATAATAAATTTCGTTGTTAAAGTATTTATGTAATTTCTATAGGAAAGGAATTAGGCATTGTTTGTGTTTTTAAAAGGAGCACCCTTTTTTGGATTAAGTCAAACAAATAATGCTATTATGACTGATTAGTTAAACTATCTAAAATTACTAGATCGTTGTTCATAAGAATATGATGTTACCGTTTGAAAACTTTTGGATTCTGAGGTCAGTTTTTGTTATTTTGTCCTGAAATAGATTTTATTGGATAATTACTGTTTGTTGTTGTTGTTGTTGTTTTAGGCTTACTAAATTGGGATCACTGCAAATAATAATCATCTAAAGGAAATGATAATTTCTTGTAATAGTCTTATTGCTGAAGAAAGCTGAATGCAATTAGGTGAATTGAGATAGAATAGGGTTAAAATATTTCTTCTCCCTTCTTATAGTGTGGCATATTAAGACTGATTGTGTCTGAGAACTCATAAAAATGTCTTCCAGGGACCTAAGAAGGGGGATATATACAGATGGTTGCCAACTTAACGATGGTTTGACCTATGATTTTTCAACTTTACTATGGTACGAAAGTGATACACGTTCAGTAGAAACTGCACTTCGAATTTTGATCTTTTCCCAGGCTAGTGATACATGGTATGATACTCTCTGATGCTGGAGAGTAGCAGTGAGATGATTTTTGCCTAACTGTAGGCTAATGTAAGTGTTCTGTGCCACTTTTAAGGTACACTAGGCTAAGCTATGATGTTCGGTAGGTTAGGTGAATTCAATGCATTTTTGACTGGATATTTTCAACTTATAATGGGTTTATCAGGATGTAACCCCATTATAAGTCAAGGAGCAAACTATACTTCTAGGTATGGTCCTGAATTTATTGTCCTACATCAAACTTGATCAAAACACAGAAAATTTATTATATACTGTCTGTATCTCCAGACTTCTATGGATGTTTTCTTTGATTTATTTATTTATTTTTCCTCCCCTTTAGATTTATTTCTCAACCATGGGGTATCTATGAAATACTTTTGTTTATCTAGCTCAGCACTAAATCTGTAGGAGTAGAAAAGAACCATAAATTTCACTTAATAGAGTATTTTACAGAAAATAGGTGTTGAGTGTGTTCTAAAAAAGTTAGTCCTATTCTCTTTTTACATGAAGCTTGTAACCTGATTGAGGATATGAGAACAAATGCAGTACGGTGATTTAACCAGTCTCTAGGGAAGTGTTAAATTGTGAGGTCCATAGAGTTAGAGAGAGTGTCGAGAGTATAGTTTGGTAAGTTTGGCCTATGGATACCTGTGAAACCATCCTCTCAATCAAAATAATGACTGTATTTATCATTTGTTTCCTGGTGCCCTTTTGTAATCCTTCATTCCTGCCTTATCCCTTGCTCCATGCAATCACTGATCTACTTTCTGTTACTACAGATTTGTTTGTGTTTCTAGAACTTCATGTAAATGGAATTACACAGTATGTCTTTTTTGAGGGGGGGAGGTAGAGGTCTTTTACTTAGCATAGTTATTTTGAGATCTCATGTGTATTAATCATACTTTTTTTTTTTTGATTACTAGTAAGTAGTATTCCATTAGATAGATATACGACAATTTGTTTACCACAGTTTTTGGACACTTAGGTTGTTTCCAGTTTTTGGCTATTACAAATAAGGCTGTTATGAGCATTTCTGTACTAGTATTTCTACGGACTTACGCTTTCTTTTCTCTTGGCCAAATACCTAGGAATGGAACGGCTGAATAATATGGTAGGCCTGTGTTTCTTTTTAGGAAACTACCAACAACCTGTTTTCCAAAGACATTACATCAGTTTACATTCCTTCCAGCAGTAATGAGAGTTGTATACTTTTCTACATTCTCACCAACACATTGTATGGTCATTCTTTTTTAAACTTAGATTCTTATGGTCATTCTTTTAAAATTGTAGCCCTTTTAATAGGGGTGTGTTGATATCTCATTGTGATTTTAATTTGTATTTCTCTAATTCCTAATGGTGTTGAGCATCTTTTCATGCACTTATTTGCCTTCAGCATGTCTTATTTGGTGAAGTATCTTTCCAAATTTTCCTCCCATTTTTTAAATTGGAGTAGTTATGTTTTCATTGAGTTTTCAAAGTTCTTTATAATGTCATACATAAATTCCTTTTTCAGATATAAACATTTTTTCCCAGTTTTGTCTTTTCATATTCTAAACAGTATCTTTTAAAGGTCAGAAGCTTTTAAATTTTGATGTCCATTTTGTTTATTTTTTTATGGATTATGCTTTTAGAGTCTTATCTAAAATATTTCCATAATCCATGTTTACCATTGTTTTCCTCTAGAAGTTTTATAGTTTATAAAACTATAAAACTAGGAGTTTTATAGTTTTAATATTTAGGTCTTTGCTCGTTTCTGAGTTGTTTTATTATATATAGTATGAGAGATATGGGTAAAAGTTTTCTTTTTCTTTTTTTTGCATATGGATATCTGATTGTTCCAGCTCCATTTTTGGAATAACTATCCTTTTTCCAATTTGCCTTGGTACCTTTGTCAAAAATCAGTTGTCCATGTATGTGTGGGTCTGTTTTTGGACTGTTTTGTTCCATTGATCTTGATGTCTATCTTAGTGATGGAACCTCACTGCCTTGGCAACTGTAGCTTTATATAGAGTCTCAAAATTAGTGTTGATCCACAAACGTTTTTTCAAAATTTGCCCTATTTTAGTTTTCTTTGCATTTTCCATAGGAATTTTGCATCAGTTTGACAATTTTTACACAGTAGCCTGCTGGATTTTGTTTGGGATTGCCTTGATTCTGTAGATCAGTTTGGGGAGAATTGGCATCTTTTTTTTTTTTTTTTTTAAAGAATCGACATCTTAACACTGTTGAGTCCTTCTTATCCTTGAACACGGTATATCTTATTTATGATCTTTAATTTCTTCCAGCAGTATTTTGTTGTCTTTAGTGTACTGGTCTTTAGACTGTTTGTCAGATTTATTTGTGTTTTATCCCACAAAAATAATAGTTGTTTGGGGGGTCTCCAATAATTTTTAAGAGTATAAAGGTATTATGACCCCCCCTTCCCCAACCAATTGAGAACCTGTGACTTGGCCTACACCACCTTCTCTATTAAGCTAAAAATGAGGCTAAGAAATGTGGTTTTACCAGGGTGGTCATATACCTGGCTAAAACTGTTGTTATTGTGAAAGATGGAACAGATATGGGGGGAAAGTTAGCAGTTAGCCACAAACACTTATCAAAAATCCCAGTAGAACATGACCATAGAAGCTGTAAAAAATAATGAATATAAAATAATTAGCATTTAATTAACTTTCATGAAGGAATTTAAAAGACAATGTGATTAACTTTTGCTGGAACTAGTATAAATTTAGGTAGTTTAAAATTTTAACAAGCTTTTACTGGTTGTTTTTTAACAAATCACTTGGTAGTAGTGAGCTAGAATTTATTGTTAAGCCTTTATTGCATTTAATTATTACATAAGAAATAGAGAAATAGTTATTCTCTTCCAGTTAGAAGAATATTGTTTTCCTTACGTATTTAAATAACTATTTCTACAAAATAATGATAATGAAATTTATATTTTTCATGCCCTTCGATTTATGATGGAGAAAAATAAAGTTGTTTCATTATATTGAGAGAAACAGTAAAAATGTGATAAAAGCAAAAGTAATAAAAATAAAGAAAAAAGAGTTATAAATGAGAAGCATTCCTGAAAAATAATAATGTGCATTTTGGAAATAAAACCATATTGTTTGAAATTAAATATTAATTTCTGTGAGTTCTGTTTAAGTCTAAAAATTTAGTATATTTTAATGGATTTTTTTTTTCCCTGTGGATGTCTACCTTATTTATGAGGACATCTTTATTTTTGCATTTGATTTACACTTTAAGGTGAAAGATGTAATAAAATTTATTTATGATATAAAGATAGGTACTATAGTTCTTGCATTTGCGTCGGAAATTATTTGTTCCAAAGTAGTATCTGGGGGCGGCTGGGTGGCACAGGTGGTTGGAGTGCTGTGCTCTTAACGCTGAGGTCTCAGGGTGGATTCCCACATGGGCCAGTGAGCTGCGCCCTCTACAGCTAAGATTGTCAACAACGGCTCTCCCTGGAGCTGGGCTGCCGTGAGCAGCTGGAGGTTGGTGTGAGCTGCTGTGTGCTGCGGTGAGCAGCCGACCCGTCGGAGCTCAGCCAGGTAGAGCGCAATGCTCATAATACCATCATGGGCCAGGCAGCTGCGTCCTCTACAACTAGGCTGAGAACAAGGGCTTGAATCAGAGTTGTGGGTGGAGGGGAGGGAAAAAAAAGGTAATATCTGTACACCATTGGGACTTTTGCAATATCCAAGAAAATTTCTGTGTGTAGGAAAATAGCTCTAAGACTGAGTATAAACTCAAAGACTCAAAAGCGTAGAAGGCTACTACAGTGAAACAAATATTAGAGTGATAATGTCTTTAAAATATACATTTGAAGATTAACTTGATACGATGTGTTTCCCATTGATCAAATTTTCAATTCCATGATTTTTTTCACTATAAAATAATTAACAATTATAAATGGAACCTCTGAAGATTGATCTTAGCCTCATTTTGATTCATCTGAAAAAAATGAGCAAGATGGGGAAACTACATCTCAAATTGTTCATTGAATAGCTGTATTTTTTTTTGGCCTTCACCCTCAGATTTTCCAAAGTCTAAAAATTTTTCAGACGGTAGAGCTGCTGTCTGGTGTTCGCCCTATGATTTTTCTCAACATTAGTGTCAACAGCCTTCAATTTTTAGAGCTGAGTTGAGGGTGGTTTACAATATTTTGTTCAGTTTTCATTCTGTAGATGAAAAACGTATAAATAAAGAGGGATATTGACTTGCCTATTTCTGAATTTCCATTTATTTGCCTTCTTTAGAAAATTCATCCATCATTTGAAAGAACATGATTCTCAGAAAGAAATTATTTAGATGAAACTTAGATGAAAGTTTTATTTTTTATAGTGGTATAATTTAATTTAAAATTGTAAGAGTTACTGACAAAATGAACTCTTAATCTGGAATGGAATAGAATATGTGTTATGCTTAGCGTGTTTTGTATGTTTTTGAGTTTTTTGAATAGTAGATGTTTTATTAGCTACTGAAAATGCTAACACATGACCTTTAAGAGAAAAACAATGGGATAAAATTTAAAAACCATACTCAATTGTTAAATTTTAGAATATTGGTTTCCATAGTGCAAATTTCTAATAAACCTGGATTATAGAATTATTTTTAAAGATGTATTTTCCCTAGTATGCAAACCAAAAATAACTGGAGAAAAGTCAATTCCAGATCAGGAGCATGAAATGTGCAAGATAAACCTAGAACAGGTTTAACTCAGTATCTCTTTGTGCTCTTAAATTATTGAAGACTCCAAAAAGTTTTTGTTGATGTGGGTTATTTGATCTATTGCTATTGACTGTATTATAAATTAAAATTGAGAAATTAAAAAGTTATTCATTTAGAAATAATAAACTTAATGCATAATAACAATATTTTATATTAAAATAACTATTTTCAAATTAGTGGGAAGAGTGGCATTGGTTTTATTACATTTTTCAAATCTCTTTAATGTTTGGCTTAATGGAAGACAGCTAGATTCTCTTATCTGCTTCTGAGTTCAATCTGTTGTGATATACAAGGTGTGACAATTAAGTTTGGGAACTTGTTTTTTGATATCAGAGGGGTTATTCATTGTGAATTTGTACCAACTGGACAGTTAACCAAGTTTACTATTTGGAAGGGCTGAAAAGGCTGTGTGAAAAAGTTAGATGACCTGAACCAATAATTCACGGCTCTTGCATCACAACAATGCAGCAGCTCACACGGCACTGTCTGTGAGGGAGTTTTTAGCCAGTAAACAAATAACTGTATTGGAACACCCTCCCTACTCACCTGACCTGGCCCCCAATGACTTCTTTCTTTACCCGAAGATAAGGGAAATATTGAAAGAAAGACATTTTGATGACATTCAGGACATCAAGGGTAATACTACGACAGCTCTGATTCCAGACAAAGAGTTCCAAAATTGCTTTGAGGGGTGGACTAGGTGCTGGTGTCAGTGTGTAGTTTCCCAAGGGGAGTATTTCAAAGGTGACCGTAGTGATATTCAACAATGAAGTGTGTAGCACTTTTAGGATGAGTTTGTGAACTTAATTGTCAGACCTTGTATGTATCGATGTGTATATTATATATATATATATATATATATATATATATATATATATATATATATATATATATAGTGTGTGTGATGTTCTTATAGGGTATGAAAGCAGTCTGGGTGCACATAAATTTGTAATTGGACAAAGAAGGAATACTTGAATAAAAGGCCTTTTCAGATAATTATTCTTTGATTTATGATGGAGGAAAGTAAAGTTGTGTGTTCAGTTTTTGGAGAGAAATAGTAAAAGGTGATTAAAACAAGAGTAATAGTTATAAATGAGGAATAAACATTTCTGAATAATGATAATGTACTTTGAAAATAAAGCCATATATGAAATTGAAATTGAAATGGATGTTCTTTAATATTACACTAAAAGTTGGTAAGTGGTAGTTTCTTACGTGTCAGTTGCATGTGGAATCTGAAACCATATTTGTGAATTTTTTATTCTGTTACATTAAAATCCATTGGTCTCACTTGCACTTTGAATGGTTCTTTTACCCGTATCTGAATTTGTAACATCAAATGTTGGTCATTCGGAAAATATTGATTCCAAGAATTATGCAGATCTTCTAAATTTCGACACATTTTATTACACAGTAGAAAGAATTACATTTATTAATACCACCACTGATTTTTATCAGACAATTCTTTAGTTAGTGGGGAACTATCAAGGTCATAATGGTAGATCCATGTTAAGAATTCTAATTTTTGCTCAAAAGCTCAAGTTTTATCATTGGCAACAAATTGATTGGTTGTTTCCTTGAAATGATAGATTCACTTTGTTTTTTGTTTTTTATTTCCAAAAAAATGTATGCCCAAATACCCTAGTCGGAATAGTCATTGTTTGTCAGTTGTTTTTTAAAGTAAAAACGATGTTCTATGAAAAAAGTGGCCAGTTCAGCTTGCAATTTAAACACACATTTTCCCCCCATGGTAAACGTCATATTTCAGTGTGTACCTGAAATGTTTATGCACATGCAGAATATTAAAAAGAGGTACACTCATGGGTGAAACTAGCATTTTTTTTTATTGGGGAAGGGGTACAGGGCTTTATTGGGGAACAGTGTGTACTTCCAGGACTTTTTTCCAAGTCAAGTTGTTGGCCTTTCAATCTTAGTTGGGGAGGGTGCCGTTCAGCTTCAAGTTGTACTTTCAGTCTTAGTTGTGGAGGGCGCAGCTCAGCTCAAGGTGCTGTGTTCAATCTTAGTTGCAGGGGGCGCTGCCCACCATCCCTTGCGGGACTCGAGGAATCGAACTGGCAACCTTGTGGTTGAGAGCCCGCGCTCCAACCAACTGAGCCATCGGGGAGACAGCTCAGCTCAAGGTGCCATGTTCAGTCTTAGTTGCAGGGGACAGAGCCCACCATCCCTTGCGGGACTCGAGGAATTGAACTGGCAACCTTGTGGTTGAGAGCCCACTGGCCCATGTGGGAATCGAACCAGCAGCCTTCGGAGTTAGGAGCATGGAGCTCTAACCGCCTGAGCCACCGGGCCGGCACGAAACTGGCATTTTTGTTTCTGAGTACATGATGTTGAAAAACATGGTGACTGTTCGTACAGTTTGGTGTGACTGTCTGATTTGTGCCATGGTCCCCGCACTTCACTCACCATTGCTGTGAAACCATCAGTGCAAATGTCAATACAGTGTCAAATAATGGCTTACTATTTTTATAAAAGTAGTTTTTGACCTTGCAGATTTTCTGAAAGGGTCTCAGGTACGCTCAGAGTTTTGTAGAGTACATTGACGACTGCTGGCCAATAACAGTCTTGTTGTACCAGAAAGTCAGGAAGCTATTGAAGACTAACATCATATCAAAAGGACTCAGGAGCCAACTAGAAGAGGCTCCCATTGATCAAAGATGGGACAATTTGAGCATTAATAACTGCAGTGGATAAAACATATCAAATGTGTTTAAATCTGTGAGTTCATATTGATAACGTGAAACCAAAATACTTCATTGGGTTATCTGAGGAGGATTTTAGAACACGAATTCATTCTTCTGAAAATTGGTAAATATAGATAAATTAAAAAGCTAATATTTATTTTGCTTTTATTTGATGAATTGCACCTATGGATAATCAAATAAGGGATTTTTCTCTTTATGGAGTTATCTTAGTTAAATGAAGAAGGAATGGAATGATAGAGTATCACTATTTTTCAAACCTTAATGGAATCAAGTATCTAGGCAATGGTGACCAGTGACTGCCTATATTGTAAAAGTAAGATAACCAGACACTATTTGCATCCTTATGGGAAATTACAGGACCATATGTCACCAAATAAAGCCTTAATCATATTAGGCCTTCAAATTCAACTACCACTTTACAGAAAATATAGAGGATAGACAAATATATTAATGATACCATGAATCTGTAATTGGCAAAATCCAAAATGTGGGAAACTGTAGGATAAACAGCTAAGCTTCATTAAGTAAATGGTAAGGGGTAAAACAAAAGAAAACAAAAGAGCAATAAGAAACGTATAGATTCAAAGACAAATGCAATACATAGACCTCATTTGGTTTCTGATTTGTGTAAGTTAACTTAAAGAAAATGAGAGAGAGAGAAAGAGCGAGACAATATGAATTGGGGAAATTTGAACGATGACTAGATTTTGATATTAAAAAATTCTCTTTATTGTTTTTGGTATAGTAGTGCTATTGTCATTATATATATTTTAACGAGTTCTTATATTTTAGAAAATAGATAATGCCAAAGTATTTACAGAGAGAATGCTCTCTCTGAGATTTGCTTCAAAATTAGCCAGTGGTACGTGTGTGCCTGTGTAGGTGCGCATATGTGAAATAAGATTGTCTATGAATTGATAATTGTTGAAGCTGGGTGATAGGTACATGATGGTTCATTATCCTATTTTTCTTCTTTTGTTCATGTTTGGAATTTTCCATAATGTTAATGTTTTTGCTTATTTAGATTTACAATACCAGTTTTAAGAAATCGTTTCTTTTTCCTGCAACACTGGAAGAAAAAGAAAATATATAAAAACTGAAACATGTAACATTTTTGTCTCTATATAATTGTTTATTTAAAAAATATGAAATATTTCAGAAAAACAAAGGATAGAGAATAATATAATGAATACCTGTGTACCAATCATCCACGAAATAAAAAAATTATAAATATGACATTATAAATATAAATACTGTTGTCTAATAACATTTTTCTCCATTATCCCCAGAGATAATTACTATTCTGAATTTGATGTTCATCATTTCCATGTGTTTCTCTCTATAAAATACATTTTCTTATGTATTATATGAGTACACACTAAAGAATATATTGTATTTAATGTGCATGTTTTGAAACTTAATGATATACTGTACATAGTCTTAGTTTTTTTGGTGTGTTTTAATTTGGAGATTTATACATATTGACATATATTTTCATTTCTGTACTACGTTGGCTATCTGAAATATTGGGAAATAATGCGTATTTTATTTTAAAAGATATATTAGGTCCATTTTTCAAATAGTCAATATGGTTTTTTTTCAACCTTCAGGTATCTTTTCAGGTGAAGTATCTTCAGATTTAGAGCATTTGGCACAGTTAATCAGAAAAATATATAATAAATGTACTGTTACCCATATGTTTCCAGATGTTTTTGCTCATTCCAGAATATAGCTGTGCATTGCCTAACCTGTGCTCGCCAATGTTTTGAAATACTGGATATATAGAATAAGACATACAAGATCTCTACCTTCATGGAACTTATTACATCATTTCAAATAGTGATAAAATCTATGGGTACATTTTAATATTGGAAGTGGAGGGGCTAGTGGAGAAGTGGGGACATCTTTAGGTTGTATCCTGAAATGAGAAGGAGCCCGCCATATGAAGAGGTAGAAGAAACTGTCTTCCAGGTTGAGAGGACAGCAAAGACCTTGAGATTAAGGAAAAACTTCCCTGTATTGGAGGAACTGATAGAAGGTCCAGTGCATGATGGAAATGTGAAAAATAAAATCTGAGAGGTAGATAGATGGAGGCCAGATGACCTAAGGCCTGTTAGGCTGTGACAAAAAAATAAAATTTTACTTAAAGTCTGATGGGAAGCCATTGAAGAGTTTTTAGCTTGAGAACAATTTGATTAGATTAATGGTCACAAATCCACACAGTGACAAAATGGCATAGAACTATACACTTAACTGTCAATTTCCTGGTTTTGCTATTATTCCATAGTTATGTAAACCATGGGGAAAATTGGTGAGAAGTACAAGGGACCGCTCTATTTTTGCAACTTCCTGGGAGTCTTTATAATTATTTCAAAATAAAAAGTTAAAAAAATCACTGTGAAAAATGAGTTATTGGGAAGCAAGAATGAAAGCAGACTAGTTAGGAGGCTGTAATTTCCAATGAGAGATGATGATTGCTTGGACTTGGGTAATAATAGCAGATGTGAAGAGAAGCAGATGGATTTGAGATTTTTTAGAGATGGAGCTGGTGATACTGGGTTGGTGTGCGGGAAAGGGGGTCTAGATACAAGTTTGGAAAGGTTGAGATTGGAAGAGAAATAGGTTGAGAGGAGGAAACAAGTTTTTTTTATGTTGGGCTTGTTAGATTGGTAAACTATCAGAGGCTGAGGCTGGAATTGAATGTAGGAGCCAGGCAGCGTATAGATTATAATTACATCTGTGGGATTAGGTGCAGTCACTCAGGGCAGAAGAGTGGAGAGAGTGAAGAGAAGAGGGCTGGGGATAGAGATGTCAGGGGAGACTTCCATATCTAGAGGTGTGTCAGAGGAAGAGCCAATAGAGATCTAAAAGAAGTGGTGATAGGAAGACAATCAGGAAAGTATGGAGTCATTGAAGCTCAAAGAAGAAAGTGTTTGTAGAAAGAGGGAGCTCTCTGATTTGGGTAGCACTGAGATACTGAGTATAATGAAAACAGTGGGCGGTTTTTGGGGAGACCTCAGGGTATAGAAGGCAAACTAGTAGTTTGAAGAATTCAATATTCTGTGAGGAAATGGAGAGAGCAAATACAGACATCTCATTCATGGAGTAGTGGAGAAATGGGGTGGTAGCTAGTGGAAGCGCCTAGATCATAGTTGTGTTCCAGTGGGTATGATCCAGTTGAAAAGGAGAGACAGATAGTGAATCAGAGAAAGATTGATTGATGGAGCAAGTACATTGAGAGAATTCAGGAAGGGCTGTGGTCAAGTATACAAGTAGAGGGATTGTTATTTGAGTCTCAACATACGAACCAAAGAAAGCCTTTTAAAGGCAAGTCAGAGAGCACATTACTCTTCTGCTCAAAACCTTCCCACTTTTTACTTGGAGTAAAAGCCGACATTGTTTCAGTGGCCTACAAGGCTCTAAATAACCACATTCTCTCCTGCCCGACCCCCAGCTCTGACCTCATGGCTTGCTGTTGTTCTCCTTTAAGTCTGCTCCAGCCACACCGGCCACCTCACTTTTAATTGAATACAGCAGGTATGCTCCTGCCTTGGCGTCTTGGTGCTTATGACTCTTTCTTACTAGACAGTTCTTTCTGCAGGTATCTGCACAGCTCACTGTATTACTTCTTTCAGGCCTTTTCCTAAATAGTATCCTTTCGATGAGGTTTTTTTCCCTAACCACTCTAAAATTGTACCTTCCCCCGCACCTTTTATTCCTCCAAACTTGCTTTTTTCTCCATAGTACTTCCCACCACCTTAATACTATATAATTACTTACGTATTTAATATGTCATCAATAGAATGTTCACTCTATGAGGGTCAGGAATTTTTGTTGTATTGTTGGCAACACCTAGAACAGTACCAAATGTGCAAATATATAATGAATGGGAACAAGGAAGAAAGAATGTGGGTAGAGAATCAGATAGGTGTAAGGATGTGGTGGGAAGATGAGTGTGTGCTTGTTTGATTTTTATAGCAGTTACGAAGTATGGTACTAACTGAGAATGGAATGGGGTGAAAGGGAGGGATAGTTTTGAGGAAAACAGAGAAAGTGTAAAAAATCCTCTTGGAAAAATGGGACGGTGAACTTCCAGGGTGTGATGTAAGATTGATGGAGGGGGTTAAATGCACATTTGTGGTTTTCTGAAATAGAATGTGTTTCTCACTTAAATCAATAGAATTTTAGCAATGTTAAGCTGTAAAAGGCAATAAGGAAATGTGATGTTTATAAATGTTTCATGTTTTTAGAAGGGTAGAGATTTTTCTTTAACAGTGATCTTTATAGTATTGTATTTACAATTGATGTAGAATGTACCCTAATTTAAAATAACATTCTTTTTATTTTTAGCCTTACCAATAATTCTCGGATTGTTGGACTCTTGGCTCAGCTGGAGAAGATCAATACTGAATCTACAGAATCAGATACTGCCAGATATGTTACATCAAAAATTCTTCATCTGGCTCAAAGTCAAGGTAAGCTTTAATTTCTTGTTTTGGGAATGCTTTTTTAACATTAAAACAAGATGCTAAGAATTTCAAACTTTTGATAGATGATTTTCTAGAAAAATCTAACTTTCTCAAATAGACTCAAGATGTAGAAAATGGAATTACTGTGGAAGAAATTGATCTTCAACACATTATTTCTAAAAATTGATTGTAACTTTACTTATGTATGAATTTCCCCCTGCCCCGTCCCCAATTTTCAAACAGTACCTAATTCCAATGCTACTTGTTATAGAATGTTGATAAAAAAAATGTCAGGTAGCATAGAGCTTTGGTTATAAGTGTGGTACCCACTCTGAAATGCCGGCTCTGTCATTCAATGGCTAGGTGACCTTAGTGAAGTTTTGAATCTCTAGGACTTAGCTGCACCATCTCTGAAATAAAGATAAGAAAGATTATGTGGTTATAAGATTTACATGAGAAGTACGTAAAAAGAATGTTAAAAATGTTCAGTAGGGACAGCTGGATGTGATCAGTTGGTTAGAGCGCGAGCTTTGAACAACAGGGTTGCCTGTTCGATTCCCACATGGGCCAGTGAGCTACGCCCTCCACAACTAGATTAAAGACAACGAGCTGCTGTTGAGCTGCTGGTGGGGGGCCGAATGGCTCAGTTGGTTAGAGGGCGAGCTCTTAACAACAAGGTTGTGTGTTCAATTCCTGCATGGGAGGGTGGGCTGCGCCCCCTGCAACTAGATTGAAAATGGCTACTGGACTTGGAGCTGAGCTGCGCCTTCCACAACTAGATTGAAGGACAGGAACTTGACTTGGAGCTGATGGGTCCTGGAAAAACACTCTGTTCCCCAATATTCCCCAATAAAATTTTTTAAAAAAATGTTCAATAAATGATACCCCTATTATAGGAAGGAAACCTGTGCTACTGAATTGGTGTGAAAATCTTGACAGAGTACAAGAGAAGAAAAGTATTGACTTTGCATTTGGGAACATAAATGTGAAAAATCCCAATTAAAACATTAGTGAATTAAATCTAATTATACATTAAAAAATGAATATTATTGCGAAAGAGCACTTATTGCAGGAATGTAAAATGATTTAATACTAGGAAATATATCAGTATAACATTTGAACAGGTCAAATAAAATCCTTGTGATTATCTCAATGGATGTTAAAAAAGAACTTAAGATTCCAAAACCTGTACTTGATTTAAAAAAAAAAAAACACACCTGATTTTTCTTTTTTTAAATAAGGGTAAACCAGCAGCTACCTTAATGTTTAATAGTGACACTGAAGGCATTCTGTTAAAATTAAGATCCAGACAATTCACAATTAATATTTTAATTAATTTTTTATTTCATTATTCTAGAGGTTCAGGTCATTGAAGTAGGATGGTTAGCAGGCATTTACTGTTCAGGAGCTCAGTATCTGTTAATCTTTCTTCATGGTCACAGACTCTTAATTTATTTTCGTAACTTCCTCCTATACACCCTCTGTGTCTGGGGGGTAGTTGATAGCACACCCCCATACACAGGGGAAGTCTCTAATAGGTTGCATTTGTTTCTAGCAAAATCTAAATACCTGCTCATTTCAGAAAGTCACTGTCCTGGAATCTAACCTTTGGAAATATACTTATCGATGTTGGTGGATGTACAGGATGTTCATTGTATTATTGCAAAGATAGATAGATACACCAAGTATATTCGGTGACACTGAATATAGGCATTATGTTAGCAACAAAAAGCAACCAAAACAAAGCAAATTCCCCACACCTATAGATAACACTTGTGTACACTGCTCCCACCACTGTAGACTCTTCCCACCACAGCCTGGAAGCCCCTACTCCAACATTACCACTGAAAATGCCCCTAACTGTACCACTGCCAGAGACTGCCCCTCTCACCACTCTGCAACCCACCACTGGGGGACTAACCCCTGAATATTGTCCCCTCGGGTTGTGTAATACAATGACTATTAATAGTACCTTGGATTAACCAGTCAACACAGTGTAGGTTAGTAGTGAAAGATTTTCCCATCATCATTTAGAAAATAATCCAATCTGCTGTCCATTTGGGAGAGAAAGATGAGGAATTTATAGTTCAAGGAAGAAGAAATGCATATAACCAGCAAACATATAAAAAGGCTCTTCCTTAAAAGTTAAGAATTACTAATGAAAATAAAGATATTTTTCACTAGTTAGATTGGCAGAAATTAGAGAATTACAATATCCAGTGTTGTTGAGAGCATTGAAAGTAGGGTATTCTCGTACACTGTTGGTGGTACAATATTTATTACAAACTTCAGAGAAAAGTTTCTGGCAATATTTATTAAAATTTAAAGTGCACCTGTTATTTGACTTAGCATTTTCACTCTAAGAAATGTAATGAAATAAAATGTCAATATAGAGAAGAATGTTTGGTGATGTTTATTTTAGCATTGTTCGTAATACCAAAGATCAAGAGAACCTAAATTCTGTATGTTCAGTAATCATAAACAATTGGACTATATGGAAAAACCCAAAGAATAACTATTATTATGACTAATATCATTAGCAGACAAGTAAAGACAGTCAAACAAAATGGATTCTGAGTTCAAAATCAATCCGTAGGATTACAGGCCTTGTCAGTGTCTTGGGATAACTCTGATGACAGCGGCTTCTCATCCTAGAGGAGTCTTTGATGTCCGTAGGTGGAAGCGAGTGTCAGAGACACGGGTGGATGTCCATTTGCCATCAGGCACCTGATGAGGTCCTTTCCAACAAGGTTGGAGAGTGTCTTTTGTTTGATGTCCTTCCAAAAAAAAAATCGAAAGTATTTTGTCTCCTTGGAGCTGGCTGTGAAAAGAAGCAGTTACCAGTTTGGCATTTTCTTGAAGTGACTTTCAAATCTTGGCAATAGTGTAAGATCTCTCCTTTCAATAACGTCAGCTCATAAGTTTTTTCATCTAATTTAAGTCCAGCTAAATGCACTATGATGCATGAAAGAATGTAAAAACTGAAAAATGGGGAGCCAGGGAGCAGGGAAGAATCAAGTGGCTGTGTTGGGTTTCCCATAGTACCGACTATTCTTTTTTTTTTTTTTAAATCACTTTTCCTGTGC
This sequence comes from Rhinolophus sinicus, assembly GCF_036562045.2. Lineage (NCBI taxonomy): Eukaryota > Metazoa > Chordata > Mammalia > Chiroptera > Rhinolophidae > Rhinolophus > Rhinolophus sinicus. The sequence continues at coordinate 154,291,487 of NC_133754.1, read as the reverse complement.
AATTTAACTATAAAAGGCTAAATCTTTTGAGGTGTTTAGGGCCCTTCTGGAACACCCCAAAGTTATTCCTACATATATTGAGATTTTTAACCCTTAAAACCTCAATTTCTAATGAAAATTAAGAAGTAAGCAGTTAGCATTTTTTTTTTAAGATTTTATTGGGGAAGGGGAACAGGACTTTATTGGGGAACAGTGTGTACTTCCAGGACTTTTTTCCAAGTCAAGTTGTTGGCCTTTCATTCAATCTTAGTTGTGGAGGGTGCTGTTCAGCTTCAACGTGTTGACCTTTCAGTCTTAGTTGTGGAGGGTGCAGCTCAGCTCCAGGTCCAGTTGCGTTGCTAGTTGCAGGGGGTGCAGCCCACAATTCCTTGCGGGAGTCGAACCAGTAACCTTGTGGTTGAGAGGACGTGCTCCAACCAACTGAGCCATCTGGGAGCTCAGCGGCAGCTCAGCTCAAGGTGCCATGTTCAATCTTAGTTGCAGGGGGCACTGCCCACCATCCCTTGCGGGACTTGAGGAGTTGAACTGGCAACCTTGTGTTTGAGAGCCCACTGGCTCATGTGGGAATCGAATCGAACCGAACCGGCAGCCTTCAGAGTTAGGAACACGGAGCCACCGGGCCAGCCCAGCAGTTAGCATTTTTTAGCTTGGCAGATTTATGAAGATATTTTATAACCTTTAGAAACACGTTTCGTAGACATCATCAAAGTCAATTATTAACCTGGACTTATTTTTATAAAATTCATGTAAAATAAAGACATGTCTATTTTACTTAAACCAACAAACTTAAGCTAGCTTTTATTTACTAAGGATTAATCTTAGATTATGTGAATTTGGAAAACATTTGAGTTCGTTTCATACATACATGGATACACATAGACAGAAACAGAGACCTTTAAGCCACAAGAAAAACTCACTAGTTTGTAAAAGAACAGTTGGATCCAAATTTTGTTTGGGAGGCATTTACAATTTTCATCTGTCCTTGACAAGTTAAATTCCAAATGACCTTCCCACTTTTAAAATTAGGACAGCCATTTTTTCATACCTCAAGGAATTGGATTGACACTTCAGTGACATCATAGGTTGATCCATTTATCTAAATCCTCTTTTGAAACTTCAAGTCACCAATTAAGTGGTGACTTTAATGAATGCTTTCCATTCATTTTGCCTAATTTTATAGCCAACTTTTTATAATTGTGCATGCAAAAATTAATTTAGAAGTATCAAAGGATCCTCATCTTGGCCATTATAGTAATAATGGGAAACTGACTGTCCTGGGGCTTGTTGGCCTGGGGCTTGTTGGCCTGGGAGGCACGATTTCCCTTGTTAATTTTGAGATCTGTAGCATCTGAGCAAACTTTCAGGGAAAACTAGCTTTTATGTGCGTGTGTCCAGATGAGCCAAAGGCAGTGAATATCCCTATAGGACTGCTTCACACCCTAGAGGAAATTTTTCCTGAGGCAACCCCACAAAGATTCTTAGTCACCTAAGAATACCTGAGCAAGAGCCAGTGAGAGCTTCCTGGATGCCACCAGAACCACAACACTTTCCAAGGCTCACCCCCCCACACCCTCTCTCAGTGAACCCATTTTAGAGCACCCTGCCCTCACCCCCACCCCTTCAGGCTCCCACCAGCTTCTCTGGGATTGGCTGCATTACTGCACTTGATGCCTGGTGGCACTTATCTTTCCACTCCGGATTCAGGGATTTGCAACAACTGTCGTCACCCTATTGGGTATTTGGGTTGGGGAAGCAAGTGTCCTTTTTCTTTCAGACCTGAAAGAGAGTTCAGTCTCTCATTTAAGCAATAAAGATTTTGTTTAGACTCTCAGTAAGAAATGCAATTAAAAGCTGGAATTAAGAGCATCAGCCTATTTTTATTTTTTTCTGGATTATCTCAACCCTTATCCACCTTGAGGATTTTCTAAAAACAGGTCAAATAAAGTCATGGCCTGCTATTTAAAGCAAGGAGGCCCAGAATTCTGAGAGAAGACGTACTCAAGTTTACCCAATGTAAAGTGGGGAGCTGGTGGGACACAATGGGCCCTTCCTTGTACCAAGCTCCGGGTCTGGGTCTACAGGGTGGCCCAGGGTGGACTTCTTAGGAATCCTGCCGACTATGCCAAATAAATGCCAATATAAGAAACGTCCAAACCTGTAGAGAATTTTTATGAGTTTGATCCAAAACTGACGACATGCCAGGAGCAAGATCTGAAATGCTCCCCTCTCTTCACTTGTTAATTAAAGGAGAATTGTGAGGAAGCTCTAGAAACCTTTAAATAATAGAAATAATGTGTACTATTTTTTTTCCATCCCAGTGAGATTAAAAGAATCATTTGGCTGATCTGGTCTGCAGACTCTTGCAGAAGTAACTCTAAAATAGTATTAATTCAATGAAAACATTGAAAAATGGTACCAGGTTTCTGTTTTCACCAATTTTGATAAAATGTTTTCTAGTTCTAGTCATAAAGATGATAAAGAGGCCTACCATTACCATTTCTACCTCTTTTCCAGTTTGGTACCTGTACTATGTTAATGATTTAAGATTTTAGAAGGACTGACAAGGGTTCACTTAGTCCACGATAGGAGCTGTGATGAAGTGCAAGGAAGTCTCACAAACTGATATCTGGAAGTCCTCAGAGACTAGAATTAGCAACATCAGGGAGGAACATCTAAGAAACAATTTAAAATGTTTACTGAACCAATGGAGACTTGTTGATTCTACATTAGCTATATAATAAAACCATTTGTAATTTTTTTCTTTCATGTTTTAGAAGAAAATTTTTTTCTACTTTTCAGAAAAAACAAGGAAAGAAATGACAGCCAAAGGTTCTACAGGAATGGAAGTTCTGCTGTCAACATTAGAGGTAAATCACTGACAGACTTTTTGTACCTATTGATACCAACCAGTACTGAAGAAAAAAGAATAAATGAAGTATAAAACTTTTATCCTAGATGTAAAGCCAATGAATGGAAATTTGTTTTATGTTTTAAATTAACATTTGGAATGGTGGTATAAACATTCTAATATATATTAGGTAAACCTCTAAGTATTATATATTTCCCTATGATTATAATGGTAATCGTATTTTAAACCTTAACAGGCCATTCTAGTTGATAATAGAAATTAAAGTATTAGCTTAGGAAATAATCTTTAGCTTAAAATAAATGATTGGTACTAGAAATTCTCATTTATTGTATTATGTTAGCTGATATATATTCCTGATTTAGTTTATTACATATATTGGTTGAATAACTATATTACATTGATAATATTTAAATATTTGTGCCAGTGTAAAAGTTTTGGGTGGATCAGCAAGATATATTCAGAATCAGGATTTTATATTTTATTCAGTGCAATGTTAAGATAGGGAGTGAGTACCATTGTACACCTCAAATTTACACAATGTTACATGTCCAATTATATCTCGACAGAGCTGGAAAAGAAAGAACAGAGTGTGAGTTCATGATTTTTTTTTTTAATAGGAATTGCTTCCTATGAAAAATGACATAAAGCTGTTATTTATTCTAAATTGATCTGTCCGTTTAAAGCAATCGCAATAAAAATACCAACAGTTTTGTTTCTATAGTTCAATGGGAAAATAATAAGCAAGAGTAGAAAGGACATTTCTGAAAAAGAAGAGAAATTAGAAAGGACTAGTCCTTCCAAATATCAGAGAACATTATAAAACTTCAGTAATTCAAATAGTTTATAAATTTCGCATAGTAGTAGACATCAGAGCACTAGAATAGAAAGTCCAAAAATAAATTAATAGGCTTATGGGAATTTAGTACTACTTAATTCAAGGTAGCATTTCAGGTCAATGTTGGATAGAGGGGTTACTTAATAAATAGAGCTGGGACAAATTGGTAGCCATGCAGAAAAGCATAATGTTGGATGCTTACTTCCTACACCAAAATACATTCCATATCAAGCAAATATTTAAACATGGAAAATAAAATAATAATACTAGAGGAAGTAATGAAAGACATTTTTAAATAATCTTACAAGGAAGGCTTTTCTAAGTATGAAAAAAACCCCACAGGAATTATAGAAGAAAAGATTGATAAATTCAATTATATTAACAAAAGTGCATGGAAAAAAAACACCATAGACATTTGGCAAACTGAGGAAAAATATTTCATATTTTTTTGTATAGTTTTGTTTAAATTCTCATATAATTTCTGTAACATATAAAGAACTTCCACAAATTAGTAAGAAAAAAAATCAACCCAATAGAAAAATGTGTTAAGGTTATGAACAGACAGTTCCCAGAAAGAAGCAAATTGCATTTGAAAGTTGAGCATCACTGGGTTTTTTGTTTTTTTTCCCTGTTTGCTCATGTCACAATTTATTGAGATCAGCAGAGGTGGCAACTGAGAGGGGGCAAATTACATATGGCAGTCTTGTCTGGGTAATGCTTAGCAACAACAATGCAACTTCCATTCAGGTTCCAGTAGCCTGAGCTCAGTCACATGGCACAAAACATAATTACAAAACGGCTGGAAAATGTGGTTTGGCTATGTACCTAGGAAGAATATGACATCAGTTTGCTGAACACAGAGCAATATTGCTGCCACAATCCACTCTTTAACAAATGTCTGTCCCTGTCATTCTTCTGAATTCTTCCCCAGAGAGTCAGTGGTCCAGTTAAGACCTCCAATACTAAGCCAAGGGTCTCTAGTTAATGCACAGTCCTCTACCTGGTCTGGATGGGACTTTTTGGTTCAATCAGTCTGTGGGCTGAAATGATGAAGCAGACACAACACTCATTTCCTTTTGGGAAGGGGAAGAATAAGAGTCTCATGCATGCAAGTTACTGATACACAGCAATTCTGAAATTCCTCTGTATAAACATTGTAAAATCCTCTACTCTGGGGGTGAGGCAGTTCTTTGAATAGGCAGTGATTCTGCTTTGGGTTTTATTTTCATTTTCCCCATCCTGTCATCACTTTTAATAAGAGAAATGTAACCAAGTACAATGTTTAAACATTTTCTCATATTAGATTGGTTGCCCAGACTTTGGGAAATAGTTATTCTACATTGCTGGTGGAAGTATAAATTGCCCCATGAAGTCCAGTTTAGTAATGGCCGTCAAAATAAATACTCATATTCTTTCACCCAGAAATTCCAGGAATTTGATCCCATGTAAATATATGTACTTAGTTTTTTGTTGCAACTTTTTAATAGCAAAAGATTTTTTAAAAATCCCATTGGTAGGTAAACGGTTACATAAACAATGGCTTAGTAATATAATAGAATATATCCTGTAGCCCTTAAAAAGAGTGAAGAAACTACTTATTCATACGTAAAAATTTTAATGTACAAAATAGTATCTGTAGGGCAATACCATGTGGAGAAGTAAATCTGTATATACACATGTATTTATATGGATTTCTTTTATGTGTGCACATTATCTTTGGCTGGAAACATAAGAAACTGATAACACAGTTGTCTTCTGAGAATGGGAGCTAGGTGACTAGTCACCGTAAATACATTGTAGGGCCTTTTATATTTGTTTCATTTATTCGTATTATCTATTTAGTAGAAGATGATGAATTCAAATGAAAGATTACTTTCTCTTGTCATAATGTTGGTACTAAGAAAGTAATAGCTCAGATTATTTGCGAAAATTCTTAAGGGCAAGAATAAGAGAGTGACGTGATAACTGAGAACAGTGGAAACCTGAATATATTTGTTCTTAGAGCAATTGGAAAGGTCATCTGTAAAAGATAGGTAATTCCCAACAGGAAGAGAAAAAGTTTGGGAATCACAGATTTACAATGGTTTAATAAAGCAAATAAACTATTTATTTCAGAACACGAAAGATCTTCAAACTACACTTAATATCTTAAGCATTCTTGTTGAGCTGGTGTCAGCTGGTAAGTTTTTGTTTCCTTTGGTCTCATTTATGTTTGTAACAGTGATCAACAATGTGTCATGTGTATTTTATTGGGAATTTTCTGGTACTCACATAGAAGCTATTCTGAGTATTGTGATTTGGAAACTGCTAATGTCACACTCACTTGTTGTTACTTTGATTGGGTATTTTACAGTATCCCTCAAATTACCCCTGAAGCCCATGTGTTTCAGAGCCTTGAACATAGAATTTTGGCATCACTTATATTTACTCTCTCTACTATTTTCTAATAGAAATAAATGAAATATAACAGAATTTGATTTTGATGGTATTTGTTTGATTTCAGAAGTCATCACTTTAAGTATTTCTTGAATGCTAACAAGTTGCGATATCTGAGAATTCGCTGTTTAAACAAATGAAAACTCTTTCAGGTGGCAGTCGAAGAGCGAGTTTCTTAGTGGCCAAAGGTGGTTCACAGCTACTGTTACAGTTACTTGTGAATGCCAGCAAAGACTCTCCCCTGAACGAGGAGCTAATGGTACATATTCATTCTGTTCTTGCGAAGATTGGACCGAAGGGTAAGGGCTTCACTTGTGTGATTATCTAATCTGGAACCATCTTTGTGACATGGATTCTGTGTGCCTTGAAATTGGTCAATTTTTAAAATCTAAAATGCTGCTGCTTTTTCTTGGTCTTAGTCATGGAGTGACTTTATTTATAGTTAATTAGTGACGTGCAAGAATTGAGGATCCTAAATTCATGAGGAATTCCATTGCATATGGTAGAAAAAGGAAGAAAAAGATGTCAGAATCCCAAGCATGTCTTGGTGTGTGTATAAAGGATACACATAACATGGGTATTGTTGAGGCTAGAAGATGGGAATAGATGGGAATACTTTGAGGAAACTGGAGATAAAATGTGTTTGCTTTTCATTAATAGTTATATTTGCACTGCACAATCTCAATGCCCAAGAAACTTACAGCCTAGTTAAGAAGACCAAAAGAGATGTAAAAAATTGTAAGGCCGATTATTACGATGCAAGATATTGAAAAGTACAAATTGAGAAGATAAAGGAGGAAGCTAATTTAGGTTATGTTAACAGATAAAGGCATCATTTGAATAGAACTTAAGTTCAGTTTATAGTTGTCTTTCTGTACAAAGATTAAAATGGTTTCCTAAATTCTTTGAATAGTGATTTTTATGAGTTCTGCCATTGCCTTGTAGCATACATACGCGTTTTAAGCTTTGAAGTATTTGGTTAAAATGCTTATTCTAAAAAGTGTGTATGTGTATGTATGTTTATACAGTTTATGTATTTATATTTCATGCATATCTTTATGTATTGTATAAGTATTTATTATTTTTAATAAGTTGTCTTAAAGCATCCCTGAGATAACTTTAATTTTCCAGGTATCTTAGGGGCCTTAAGACTTAAACAAATATAAAGTTTATTTAAGAAATATGTTGTTAGCTGTCTGTTATTTTTCTTTTCTTTTTGTTTGAGATTTAAGGGCTCTCCTCTGAGATTTTTGCTGAAAATGAAGAATAAAATGAGAAAATCTTGCTTGATGAATATTGTTATATCATGCTTCCTCTATTTAGAACCAGATTATCTTTCTTCTGCTTTACATGAAATTAAATTAAGACATTGATGTATTTAATTTATATTTGTATTTCTTTAATGTCTCTTTTATGTTGTAGCTCGTTTATTTTCTTTTCTTTAATACTTTTAAATTTGTGCTATTTCCTTTATTGTCCTAGTTTTCCATTTTTGTCATTCGAGGACACTGCAGTAATTTTTTGAGTGATTTTTCTATCCTTTTTTCTTGTGAGAGGAGAATAATTCTCCCTCAGGACTATTTCATTCTTTTTGACTTAAAATTCTTGTTGTTGATGAAATAATTTTGCTTGCTGGTCCTGCTTACTTGTTTTGTTTAAACTCTCTTTTTTTTTTTTTTTTTTTAATTAAATTTATTGAGGTGACAATTGTTAGTAAAATTACATAGATTTCAGGTGTACAATTCTGTATTACATCATCTATAAATCCCGTTGTGTGTTCATCACCCAGAGTCAGTTCTCCTTCCATCACCATATATTCGATCCCCCTTACCCTCATCTCCCACCCCCACCCCCACCCCCTTACCCTCTGGCAACCACCAAACCATTGTCTGTGTCTATGAGTTTCTGTTTCTCATTTGTTTGTCTTGTTCTTTTGTTGTTTTGGTTTATATACCACATATCAGTGAAATCACATGGTTCTCTGCTTTTTCTGTCTGACTTATTTCGCTCAGCATTACACTCTCAAGATCCATCCATGTTGTCACAAATGTTCCTATATCATCTTTTCTTACTGCGAATAGTATTCCATTGTGTATATATACCACAACTTCTTCATCCATTCATCTATCGAAGGACATTTTGGTTGTTTCCATGTCTTGGCCACTGTAAACAAAGCTGCAATGAACATTGGAGCACACGTGTCTTTATCTCTAAATGTTTTCAGATATTTTGGGTAGATACCCAGGAGAGGGATTGCTGGGTCATATGGCAATTCTATTCGTAATTTTTGAGGAACCTCCACACTGCCTTCCATAACGGCTGCACCAGTCTGCATTCCCACCAACAGTGTATGAGTGTTCCTTTTTCTCCACAGCCTCTCCAACATTTGTTACTATTTGTCTTGTTGATGATGGCCATTCTGACTGGGGTGAGGTGATATCTCATTGTGGTTTTGATTTGCATTTCTCTGATGATTAGTGATGTTGAGCATTTTTCATATGTCTATTTGCCATTTGTATGTCCTCTTTGGAGAAATGTCTCTTCAAGTCCTCTGCCCATTTTTCAATTGGGTTGTTTGTTTTTTTGTTGTTGAGTTGCATGAGTTCCTTGTATATTCTGGATACTAGCCCCTTATCGGAGGCACTGTTTGCAAAAATCTTCTCCCATTCAGTTGGTGGCCTCTTTATTTTGTCAATGGTTTCTTTTGCTGTGCAGAAGCTTTTAAGTTTCATATAGTCCCATTTGTTTATTTTAGCTTTTACTTCCATTGCCTTTGCAGTCAAATTCATAAAATGCTCTTTGAACCCAAGGTCCATAAGTTTAGTACCTATGTTTTCTTCTATGCAGTTTATTGTGTCAGGTCTTATGCTTAAGTCTTTGATCCATTTTGAATTAATTTTGGTACATGGTGACAAATAGCAGTCCAGTTTCATTCTTTTGCACGTGGCTATCCAATTCTCCCAGCACCATTTATTGAAGAGGCTGTCTTTGCTCCATTGTATGTTTTAGCTTCTTTGTCAAAAATTATCTGTCCATATTTATGTGGTTTTATTTCTGGGTTCTCAATTCTATTCCATTGGTCTATATGTCTGTTTTTCTGCCAATACCATGCTGTTTTGATTATTGTGGCCCTGTAGTACAAGCCAAAGTCAGGAAGTGTGATACCTCCATTATAGTTCTTTTTTCTTAAGATTGCTTTGGCTATTCGGGGTCTTTTGTGGTTCCAAACAAATCTGATGATTTTTGTTCTATTTCTTTAAAATATGCCATTGGGATTTTGATGGGGATTGCATTGAATCTGTATATTGCTTTGGGTAATATGGCCATTTTAACTATGTTGATTCTTCCAATCCATGAGCACGGAATGTCTTTCCATTTCTTTGTGTCTTCTTCAATTTCTTTCAGAAAAGTCTTATAGTTTTCAGCATATAGGTCTTTCACATCCTTGGTTAAGTTTATTCCTAGGTATTTTATTCTTTTGATGCAATTGTAAAAGGAATTGTTTTTGTATTTCTTTTCTGAGATTTCATTGTTGGTATATAGGAAGGCAATGGACTTTTGTGCGTTGATTTTGTAGCCAGCAACTTTACTGTATTCGTTGATTGTTTCTAATAGCTTTTTGGTGGAGTCTTTAGGGTTTTCTATATATAGCATCATGTCATCTGCAAAGAGTGATAATTTAACTTCTTCATTCCCAATTTGGATGCCTTTTATTTCTTTCTCTTGCCTGATTGCTCTGGCAAGGACTTCCAACACGATGTTGAAAAGCAGAGGTGATAGGGGACATCCCTGTCGTGTTCCTGAATGTAGAGCAAAGGGCTTCAGTCTTTCTCCATTAATTATGAGATTAGCAGAGGGCTTGTCATATATGGCTTTTATTATGTTAAGGTATTTTCCTTCTATACCTATTTTATTAAGTGTTTTAATCATAAATGGATGTTGTATCTTGTCAAATGCTTTTTCTGCATCAATTGATATAATCATATGATTTTTGTCCTTTATTTTGTTTATATGATGTATCACATTGATGGATTTGCGTATGTTGAACCATCCTTGTGCCCCGGGGATGAACCCCACTTGGTCGTGATGAATAATCTTTTTAATGCATTGTTGTATTCGATTTGCTAGAATTTTATTTAGGATTTTTGCATCGGTATTCATCAGAGATATTGGTCTGTAGTTTTCTTTTTTTGTGCTGTCCTTACCAGGTTTTGGTATCAGGGTAATGTTGGCCTCATAAAATGAGTTGGGGAGTACTGTTTCTTCTTCAATTTTTTGGAAGAGTTTGTGCAGAATTGGTATTAGATCCTCTTTGAAGGTTTGGTAGAATTCACTAGTGAAGCCATCTGGTCCCGGACTTTTGCTTTTGGGAAGGTTTTGGATGACTGATTCAATTTCGTTACTGGTGATCGGTCTGTTTAGATTTTCCAGTTCTTCATGGTTCAGCCTTGGAAGGCTATATGTTTCTAAGAACTTATCCATTTCTTCTAGGTTGTTGAATTTGGTGGCATATAGTCCTTCATAGTATTCTTGGATGATCCTTTGTATTTCTGTGGTGTCCGTGATAACTTCCCCTTTTACGTTTCTGATTTTGTTAATCAGTGTCTTCTCTCTTTTTATCTTAGTAAGTCTAGCCAAGGGTTTGTCAATTTTGTTAATCTTCTCAAAGAACCAGCTCTTTGTCACATTAATTTTTTCTATTGTCTTTTTGTTCTCTATTTCATTTATTTCTGCTCTAATTTTTGTTATTTCCTTTCTTCTGCTGACCTTGGGTTTTACCTGTTCTTCTTTTTCTAGTTCTTTAAGGTGTAACATGAGGTTATTTATTTGGGAATTTTCTTGTTTCTTGAGATAGGCCTGTAATGAGATAAATTTCCCTCTTAAAACTGCTTTCGCTGCATCCCAAAAATTTTGGTAGGATGTATTTTCATTGTCATTTGTTTCTATGTATCTTTTGATCTCTCCTCTAATTTCTTCTTTGACCCAGTCCTTCTTTAAAAGTATGTTGTTTAGTCTCCATGTATTTGTGTTTTTTCCCGCTTTCTTTTTACAGTTGATATCCAATTTCAAAGCCTTGTGATCAGAGAATATGCATGGTATGATTTCAATCTTTTACAATTTGTTGAGACTGATTTTATGTCCCAATATATGGTCTATCCTTGAGAATGTTCCATGTACACTAGAAAAGAATGTGTAGTCTGATGTTTTAGGATGAAGTGCTCTATAAATGTCAATTATGTCCATTTCATCTAATGTGTCATTTAGGGCTACTATTTCGTTATTTATTTTCTGTTTGGATGATCTATCCATAGCTGTCAATGATGTATTTAAGTCCCCTAGTATAATTGTGTTTTGGTCAATTTCTCCCTTTAGTTCTGTTAGTAGTTGCTTGGTGTATTTCGGTGCTCCCTGACTGGGGGCATAAATATTGATGACTGTTATGTCTTCTTGTTTTACAGTCCCTTCACCATTATGAAATGTCCATCTTTGTCTCTTGTTATCTTTTTCACCTTGAAGTCTGTTTCATCTGATATCATTATGGCTACACCTGATTTTCTCTGGGCACCATTTGCTTGGAGTGTCAATTTCCACCCTTTCACTTTGAGTCTATGCTTGTCCTTGTAGCTGAGATGTGTCTCTTGGAGACAGCATATGGTTGGGTTTAGTTTTTGATCCAATCTGCTACTCTGTGCCTTTTTATTGGTGAGTTCAGTCCATTTACATTTAGGGTGATTATTGATATGTGAGGATTTCCTGTCATTCTATCTTTAGTTTTCTGGTAAGGCTGTGTCTCCATTGTTTCTTTGCCTTTTGTTGTTGTCTATTATTTCTGTGTGGTGGTATTCTATGATGTTTCCCTCTGTTTCTTCTTTTATTTCAGTATATATTTCAGTTCTGGATTTTTTTGAGTGGTTACCCTTAAGTTTATGTAAAAGTAAGTTTGATATTTAGAGTATTCCATTTTCTTCAGCACGCTTACTTTCTCCATTCCCATATTCCGTTCAGGCCTTTATTCTCCCCTTTTTGAGTTTTGGTTGCCACAAATTGTCCCTGTTGATGGTGGTCGAATAGCCTCCTTTAGTATTTCTTGTAGTGCAGGTCGTGTATTAGAAAATTCCCTCAGCTTCTGTATGTCTGGAAAGGTCTTTATTCCTCCTTCATATCTAAAGGATATCTTTGCTGGATATATTATTCTTGGCTCATGATTTCTCTCTTTCAATAGTTTGAATATTTGGTTCCACTCCTCCTGGCTTGTAGAGTTTCTGCTGAAAAATCTGATGATAATCTAATGGGCTTTCCTTTGTAAGTTACCGTCTTCTTTTCCCTGGCTGCCTTGAGGATTCTTTCTTTGTCGTTGATTTTAGACAGCTTCAGTACAATGTGCCTTGGAGAAGGCCTGTTGGGATTGAGGTAACTAGGTGTTCTATTTGCTTCTTGGATTCGAGGGTCCAGTTCTGTCCACAAATTTGGGAAGTTCTCATCGACATTTGTTTGAATATATTCTCTGTTCCTTCTCTCTTTCTTCTCCTTCTGGTATGCCCATTATTCTTATATTGCTCTTTCTGATGGAGTCAGAAAGTTCTTGTAGAGTTCTTTCATTTCTTTTAAGTCTCAAGTCTCTTTCTTCTTCTATCTGTGTCATTTCCAGGTTTCTATCTTCGATGTCACTGATTCTTTCCTCCATCTGGTCAACTCTACTACCTAAGCTGGTTATTTCATTCTTAATTTCTTCTATTGAGTTCTTAATCTCCAGAAATTCTATTTGGTTCTTTTTTAAAATTTCAATCTCTTTCGTAAAATGCTCATACTGTTCTTTAATTGAGTTTCTGAGTTCATTTAACTGCCTATCTGTGTTTTCTTGTATCTCGTTGAGTTTTTCAGAACTGCAGCCTTGAATTCTCTGTCATTTAAGTCACATATTTCTGTATCTTTAAGTGCCTTTTCTGGAGATTTTTCACTTTCTTTCTGAGCTATCTTGTTGCCTTGGTTACTCATGGCGATTACTGGTTTACTATTTCTCTTCCTAGACATCTACAGGAGTGACTTCTGCAACAAGTTGATAGGAAGAGGTCTTTCTTTGTTCAGCAGTTCTCTTTACTCCTGCAGGGATCCGCCCAGATAGGTGGGGCCAGGGGCGGGGTGAGCTGTGAGAGGTGGCCCAGAGCAATGGCGGCGACCACCACCACAGCCGGTCCTGCTTCCACAGCTCTCTTCCCTTTGCTGGAATTAGTTGGGCTGTGGATTTGTGTTTTTGGGCCACAGTTCTCAAATATAGCAAATTTTCTGTTGTTTTGATCTGACACTGCTACTGTTTCGCTTCTAGCACCGGGCAGGTGGGGGCGGGGCGAGCTCTGGGAGGGGAGGGAGGGGGCGGCTAGTCTCAGTGCCTAAGGCTCCGTTCTCTGCTCGGCAGTGTGGGCTTAAACCACCGTTTTCAGCCTTTTTCCCTCAGTCTTTTCTCCGAGGTCTCTGCCGTGAGCGTTGGGTTCAGCTGTGTTATATGCTGTCCCCTCAGCCCTGTGGAGCCCTGGCGGAGCCCTAGCAGTCCGATCTCCCGCAGCTGCGGTAGTTCCGGGAAGCAGCGAGCTCGGCGCACTGAGCTGGGTCTGAGTCCTGCGCCCGCGGAGCTGCGTCTCCGCTCACTTCTCACTTTCCTCCTTCCCCTGCTCGCGCGCGCGAATCTCCCACCTGTAGGTGATTTCAGTCGGTAGTGGGCCTCTTCGTGTTCCCTGTCTGCTGTGCAGGGAGTCCTTTGTGGAGTTTTTGTTGTTCGATTCTTTGTAAATTCCAGGGGAGCTTTACAGAGGCTCACCTCACTCCGCCATTTTTCCGGAAGTCCCAACTTGTTTAAACTCTTAACATTGTTAAATTCTTGTTATCCAGGTTGTTTTTAATATTATAATCTCTTTATGAGGATAAAAATCAAGACCTTCTTCTCTTTTCTGTGTTAAGAATTAGATCCCTTTAACTTTGTGAGTTATGTAAATGTCTAACCACTATGCTGTATACCTGGAACTAATATAATATGGAATGGCAACTGCAATTGAAAAATAAAAACAATTAAAAAAAAGAATTAGATCCCTCTAGAAATTTATTTGGTAGTGTTTGCTAGATTATTTTCTATGTAAGTTGCTCATTTATTAATTAATTTAAGTCTGAAAAAAATTCTGCTAATATTAAGTAAATAATATTGGTAGTGGACACATAAATTCTTTACAGGTCTCCTTAACCATGTGATGGTGCTCTTTTGAATATGTGGAACTGGACAGACATATACATATGTATAATGGATCAGTTCATGTCTTCCTGTCATGCCAGTCTAAGTGTCGGGCTACTCTAACCCCTATCCCTCTGCTCTATCCTCTCTCCTGCCTCTTAGTACTTTCTGTCAAGCCATGTTAAAAGGTCAAAGGACTATTTTTAGAATCATACAAGAAATTGATTATACCTGTATATATTTCAGGGCAACTTTACATTTGATAATAGGAATTCATAATACAAGTTTTAAATATCTCATTGCTTTATGACCTCTTCATTTCATTCAAAGTTACCTATGAATAAATTGTTTATTTTTTTTAAACAGACAAAAAATTTGGAGTGAAAGCTAGAATTAATGGAACTCTGAATATAACCCTGAATTTGGTCAAACAGAATTTGCAGAATCATCGCTTGGTTTTGCCTTGTCTTCAGCTTTTACGAGTGTATTCGGCAAACTGTGAGTATTTCATAGCAGTTTTTAGTTAACTCAGTGTTTTGAAGTTACAGAAAATGAAAAGTTGAAAGTACCTTAACTCCATAAATCTCTAAAATTTGTGGACAAAGAAAGATACTTAATATGGCTCTTTATAACTCCTAACACCATCACCACCACTACCACCAAAGTGATCTGGGGTGAGTTGACAAAGTCTTGAGGATTCTCATTAATTCTCCCAGTGGGTAAAGGCCTGTAGTGAGGGGGAGGAGCTGGTGGCCTGTGGGAAAGATGTGGAAGAATAGGAGGGTATTTGGCAGCTGGAAAAACTGCTGTGTCTGTTTGGATTTTCGCAAATGAGATGAAAGTTGAGAAGGATGGCATGTGGTAGCATAGTCACCTAGAGCTAATTATCTTCAGCAATAATCAGGGAAGTAGCAGAACAGAAAATAAATAAATAGTACAGGATCCTGTGAGGAAGCTGGAGAGAAGAGGGATCACTGAGAGAGGGCATCAGATAAAATCTCTCTCTCTCTCTCTCAACCCCATAAACTATGGATTTTATTTCTATTCCTTGACTATGGAATTGGGGTGGTTAACAAAACACCCAAAATTGTACATGTTATTGCAAAAACTCATGCAAAAAAATGATAATCAAGGTGGTAGATGTGTGTGTGTGTGCATATATGTATGTGTGTGTATAAATTTTTATGTATGTTTGTGTGTATTTATATCTGTACTTTGTCAGTGTCGCTAAAGGTGTCCTCAGAGGAAAATAGCTTTGAACACTTAAATAATTAACACATAATTAAAAAGAACATAAGGAAATGAATGAATTTCCACAGAAGTTAGGAACAGAGCAATAAACATAAGGAAAGAAGAAGAATGAAATAGTAAAGAAAAAAAACCCCAAAACCTTATAATAATAAAAAAATAACCCAGCTGATCTAACTAAATAAAACAATTGGATTACAAATAAAACAGATAAACCACTGAATACCCCCGTTAAGAAAAAAGGATGGCAGCACAGACAGATATTTAAAAGGTATAATGGAATAATAAATAGATACAGAGGAAATTAAAGTCACCATACAACACCTTAGGAGCTACATTTTTGGTAGCATTTTATTGAATTAACCACTAGATGTCTCGTAATTGGTTTATAATTCTTTAAATAATGTTTGTTCAGAGTTGAAATGTTTGGCACAGTTCTCTGATTAGGTAATTGTTTGAGTCTTGGGTGTGAAACTCTGAAGTTGTTACCTCTTTTTCCCCACAACAGTTGCTTTACTTAAGGTCCTCATTACCTGTCACCTAGACCACAGCCTCCTAATGTCTCTTTCCAGTCCATCTTCCCCAGAATGTTGTGAGATCTGACCTGTACTTAAAATGTAGATCTGATGTGTTCCTTTTGCAATTTGCTATAGATCAGTGAATTAACACTCATAATTGACCTTCTTTTCCCAGCTTATCTTCCCATTGGTATGCTTTTGTCTGGTACTATGTTTAACAAGATGTAACTGCTCATACCCACGGTGTTCATTGACTCTGTTCTATTATCTGTGTTTCTGTCTCTAGAGATATTCCAGAGTCCATTAACCTCTTACTGCAACTCCTATCCTAGCTAACTCCTCCTCATTTGTAAAGACTGACCCAGGGCATCAGTTTCTCCAGAAATGCCTGTTTCACTGTGGATTTAGGGACTCCTCACCGGTGTAACCTCAATAGCCTACAACTCTTAAGCTATTTGGAAAGTAATTTAGTTAGTATTGGTTTGTTTACTGTTTCTGTCATTGTCTCCTACACTGTGTTTTCTCAAGGCAGACATTGTTTGTTTTTGTCTCAGAATCCCTGTGACATGGTATTTAGTAGAGTTCACTAAATTTATTGAAGAAGCAAATGGAGCAGCTTAAGAGTATTTTTTTTTGTAATAATATTTTTTTAATATAACTTCTTTCAGAATTTCTCTGAAACTTTTCATAAAAAAATTAAGCAAAAAAATTTTTTTTTCAAGTGAGTATCTAAAGTGGACTTTATGAGGGACTTGGGTTCCCATGTACTAAACAATTTGTATATGTTTTTGGCTATGTATCAACAATTCTATACATTTCTACTTACTGAAGTTTTTAAGTCATTTTATATCTTTTTCTCCCCCTCCCAGCTGTGAATTCAGTATCCTTAGGGAAAAATGGAGTTGTGGAACTGATGTTTAAAATCATTGGACCATTTAGTAAGAAGAATTCAGGTCTTATGAAGTGAGTAAATGTTTTGAGTGTAAATAGAGGTATATGCTTTAATTATTCTTGATCTGTACAATTAGCAGTTGAGTTAAATTGTACCTAGGGTCCTTTCTTAGTTGTTAGTGATTTTATTATGATAAAGATTTTCTTTAGTATAAAGTTTTATCTTCAAAAGTATATCAAAATTAGAAAACTTTAATTTTTGGAATATGGTGTTATGGAATTTTAGACTTTGAACATTCATAGATACTATAAGAGGAAAAAGAGACCACTTATACAGTATCATTCATTCAGAAACATTCATTGAGTGCCTACTATATCCCTTATCAATTTTGCAGTCTTTTGATGACTACTTCCTTCATTCTCACAATTATCTGAATGTATTTTAAATTTATACATTTCTTTTTTGCCAAAATGATGTCACTCTTTCTTTTTTCTTATTTTGGAAACATTATCTATATCTATATCTATATATATTCATTTTTGGTCTTCAGGAAATAAAAGCAGTTTCCAGTTTGGTTATATTTAGTATTTTCTTCAGCCACATTTGAGGTCATTCTTTAAAAATATTTTTTATTATGGAATTTTTATATTATATTAAACTAATTAATTATCTTGAATTAGTTATATTAATTATTATATTCAGCAGTTGATAAACATTCTGTCATTTTTCATCATTTATTTCCTTCCAAGCTTTTGTTTATTTTTTGGGGGGTATTTTGAAGCAAATCTTAGATGTCATTTATATGATATCTTTGCACCAAACTTCGTCATTTTTTTTAATCTAGTGGAACTATGGAACAAGCATGATGGTCTTTGGAGTCAGAAAGAACTGGGTTTATACCCCTCTTTTGCCAGTGTTGAAGAATAAACATCAAGGATTAGGAACTGTCAGAAGCCCTTTGATTTGGTTCAAATGTGTTATAAACAACTGCCAGCAGAGAGAAAGACTATTTCTGAAAGTAAATTTTTATAATTCGAATGAAGATTTAGCTGTAGATGGGAAAATCCTGTGCGTATGTTGCAAGTGATTGCTTCTAAGTGATTGTATTGGTTTCCTAGGGCTGTTGAGACAAAGTGCCCTTTTGAGTGTAAATTTGGTGGTTTAAAATAATAGAAATTCTTTTGCTGTGCAGAAGAATTGTACACCTGAAATCTATGTAATTTTACTAACAATTGTCACCCCAATAAATTTAATAAAATAAAATTAAAAAAAAAAAAAAAGAAATTCATTGTCTCAGAGTTCTGGAGGCTTGAAGTCCAAAATCAACTTGTCAGCTGGGCTAATGTTCCCTTTAAACATTGGGAGAATGGATGGGAGAATCCTTCCTTGTTTCTCCTAGCTTTTGGTGGATTGCTGGCAATCTTGGGTGTTCCCTTGATTTGTAGCTACAACATTTCAATCTCTGGCTCCATTGTCACATGGTGTTCTCCCCTCATGTGTCTGTCTTTAAATAGTCTTTCCTCTTCTTACAAGGATACCAGTCATGATGGATTAAGGGCCACTTACTCCAATATGACCTCATCTTAACTAATTACATCTGCAACAACACTATTTCCAAATAAGGTCACATCTGCTGTGCTGGGGATTAGGAATTCAGCATATGTTTTTGGAGGAGACTGACATTTCTGATTTCATAATTTTCTTCCTCAACAGAGAAATTCAGTTTCAATATCTCTTAGTTTTTATAGGACCCAAGGCATGTTATAATCTGAAATCTTTAGTTCCCTTATTCATAAAATGTGCCAATTCTCTGGACTGGGATTATGTTAAGAATTAAACTGGAAAACACATTTTGGAGGCACCTAAAACAATTTCTGGCATTTATTCAAGTCTTGCTACACAAATCTTTTTCATAATTTGCTGTTTTACTTGAAAGACCATTCAGTTCTTTGTTTAATTTCGACCAATTTAAAAGCCATATTGTACAGTTTCATGTACATTTTATTGCACAATTATAATTATGGAATGTTTCTTACTGATCATTCAGTGCTATGGAAATTTAGCATGTAATTTTATAATTTTTATTTACTTTTAACTTACCATTACCAAAATTTCACATTGTTTTGAGAGTTTTCAGGCATGAATTTATATATTTTTAAAGCGTATACTTTTGTTCTTATTTTACAAATGTTATAAATAATGGTTTATATTTATCAAAAAAACAAAGTATAATTGTTAATGACTTGCTCTAGAGGGTAGCAGTAATGAGCATTTATTATAAATGAGCACATGCTCAGTGTCTATTCCTGGATTATTGTTTCAGGTGTAACTATGAACCAATATCCATCTTAAATCTTCTAATCAACATCTGATAATGTTGTGTCTCCTTTACCACTAATATATGCAGCTTTTACTTTGTTTTTGCTTTGAATTTTGTGAGTGTTTTTTTTCCCCCATAGATGTGTACGTTTTATTACATTATCTAGGTTGTAAAATTATCTGGGATAAATTTATTTTCTACTTTTATACCCGTGAAGAACCTGCTACTTTGGTATCTAGTAGGCATTCAACAAATGCTTAATGATGAGTGAAATGCTTAAGTTTGACAATGTACATATTTTTATGCAAATTAATTATAGTTGTTGAAATCTTGCTAAGAGGTACTGTAGTATGTAGCCTTATGTTTATAAAGTTACTGAAATTAAGTAACCATTTCTTCAGTAATTCTTTTTTAAAAAAACGAATTATAGGTTTTCCATAGTGATGTTATATAATATGTTTTTAAAGGTGATTAATAGCAGTTGATTTCAGTGTATGTAACAGTGTTCATGTTCAAAGAAAATATAAGTAACTTCAATTTTTTAGGCTATTCCTTTGTCCTAAGAGTTTTTGAGACATTAATTAAGTTCATTATTCTCACTGGTGCCTTACGACTGAAAAATGTTAAGGGCTCCTACTTCTTCTCCCCAAACCTCCTAATTGCAAAATATTTTACATTTATTATCGCCTTAAATATTAGGATTACTGCTTGATAGAGCTAAAATACTTTATAGTTAGGTGGCTACAAACATCTATAGGATTTTGTAGTTCTGAGCTTTATTTGTGTTAAAACTTGTTTTTGTTTTAATTTCTTTGTGAGTCAGGATCTATGTATGATTCTTAACGTTCCTGTGTGAACTCAGTCAGGGTCACATACAATTATTATAATTGATTTCATTCATTTAACCTCTGACATAAAACTTAGATATTGTTAATTTTCTTCTTTAAAAAAATTTTTGGTGCTTTTCTGTTGATAGTTCAATCTTCCTTATATTTGATTTTTACCTGAAAGGAGAGATGCATACAGAGAAACACCATATGTAATTGACATAACAGGAATGACTTTTGGAATAGATGATTACTTTTCTGAAAAGATTGTATGAATTTACTATTGTAGATTAATTTTACTAGTTTTGTTGTTGTTTGTGTTTTCTCATGTTGACAGGGTTGCTTTAGACACTCTTGCTGCATTGCTAAAATCAAGTAAGTTTTTAAATACTAGACATACTAGATACTATTTTTTTGAGAATTTATCTACAATATTAAACTGGAAATGTAGATTTAGTCTATAGTTGTAAAGCTGGTTTGTAATAATTTAATGTCAAAGTTGATTTTGTCTTTTAGTACAGTTGATAACATAACTAATGTCTGTTTATTGAGCTATCATTTATTCAAGTAGGTTGACTTATTTTTTCTAAGTTGTTACTAGTAAAACATAAATATCCCTGTTAGTAGAGAAAAGTAATACGTAAATATTATATAAGTATACTTTTTTAAAAAGTGAAGCTAACCTGGTATTGAGAATGTTTGTTGTGAAGAGTATGTTACTCTCTCTCTATAACACACATGATTAATTTAGAGCCCTTTTATTAGAAATTTTATTTCTACCATAAATTCAAATTTATAACATTATAATGGCTTTTAATGTAAATTTACAGTTTACTAAATTTACTGACAAACTAAAGCACTATTTATCTTCAAACTTGAAGCATAGAGTAAATGTGTCTTATCATGATATGTTGCCTTTGAAGAGTAATTACCTACATTATGTTTTTTCTCCAAGATACTCAGTATCTCTGTTTTAAATAACAATTTTAATTAGCATCCCCATTTCCACTGTTTGATTGTTTGATTAACATCTTATTTAACCACATTTAGTCCTAAAGATCTGTATTGATGGCTTTCAATGTTATTTTCCCCCAAAATTATGAAGAGTGAGACCAGCTTGCCCTTAAGTTTGAATGACCAGAATTGTTTATTTGAATAGTAGCACAGGACTGATTGGTATAGCTTATAGTTGGTAAAATAATGATTTATTAAATTTAAAAATCACCTGGTGTATTAGTATTATATACCAGGGTATGTAAATTCAGTGAACAGTTTTGTCTTTGTAATGAAATGTGTGATACTCAGTTAGGTTAGCCATATAGCTTCGTTTTTATATATGATGTAATAAACTTTAGACCAAGATCAGAGTACTTGGGTTAACTTCAAAAGATATTTGTAACACTGCTTTGCTGTGCCCTTTGTGGTTCAAATTGTTTAAAGATGAACTTTTAAATTAATATAGGCATATGTTTTTGATTTGGAGTAGATTAAATAGCTATTAAAACTAAACTTTTACTAAAGCTTACTAATTTTCAGAATCACTGATGACAAAGACATTAATTTTAAGTCAGTAAAAACTAAAACCCTCTTAAGTTTCAATTATTTTGTAGAAATCAGTTATCGTAAGATGACTGAGATCTGCTATCTTCAGTTTTAAATAGTAATCTTCCTTTTACTCCCTCCCTTCTTTTCCTTCAAAGGATGATGGTGGGCAAACATATCTGTTTATTCCATCCAGTAAAAAAGTAACTGACAAGTAGAGTGACTCTTGTTTATATTTAATATTTTTTTCATTTGGCACATGGCACTAAATAGGGTAAATATTTAATGATGCAAAATAATATTAAGTGGCACACTGCATATTTTTAAATGCACTATGACATTTTGGAGCATTCTCATTCATTGATTTCTTTTTTGGGGGGGACGGGGAACAGTAATTTACTTTAAAAGAATAATAAAACTACTGTAATAAACCTGAGAGAGTGTAAAGCAAAGAATGTACGCACACAGTACAGGAAGGCAGGCAGCCTAGCTGTCATTGCTGGAATCTAGATTAGATCTTCAGTGTAAAGGGAAACCTAAGTTGTATTTTAACGAGAAAGGGAAGACGAGACATAGGCTGATTGTGAGTTAGGTGTCCTAAACACAGGAATAAAACCGCCTTTACTAAACTGTTTGAATAAAACCTCCTACTAAACTGTTTCAATTGCGCTCAGTTGCAGATTGCAGATAGCTCTGTTCACTTTTCTTAAGGGTCATTCAGCACCTGTATTTGAGTTACTGGCAGATTTTTTATTTGATCTTTAATAAAGAATTTAAAAATTTTCCTGAAATGCCATTTAGGCTATTGAGAATTCCAGTGGAAACATAGTTTATGACAGGAGTTACAATGATCATAATGTCTTTTAAGAAGCTCATATTCACATCTAGAAGCTAAAGTCGTATATATTCCAGATGGTGTAAACAAACTGTGTATATTCGTTTAAAATACATGAAACTATTGTTAGTCAAAACTATTGAACTGATGTTATAAATAGCCATAGCCTTAGCAAAACTAGCTCTTCCAGACACAGAAGTTTTGAAGCTTTCACATAAGAACTCCTCACCCCTTCCCCACTCTGGGAGTCTCTTTCAGCTCTTTAATGTCAGAACATGATTTCAGAGAGGAATTAATAAGGTTGTTGATTTCAATGTCTTTATGTTTTTGGTATGTATTAGCACATTTGGGAACTGTAGTAATTCTTTGAGGCAAATAAAAGCAGCAGAGCTTTTCTGTTGCATTATCTTAGTGTCCATGCCATGAGGCAGGGGGTCATTTTATAGGTAAGCATAGATTAGGAAGAGATAGATATTTCCTTATAACTGAACAACCTCAGATGGATTGATATTCCACTTGATCTTGTACTCTTTTAATTGGCCCACCCATGTGGTGCTGAGTGGCTCAAGATGTCACTGTGATGTGATTCCCTTACTGCCATCTTACTTAAATGCACCCATTTGGTTAATAATCTTAAATGTTAACATTTAAAAAATAACAAAATAGGTCAAATTTGTGGATTTATTTCAATTTTATCCCAATAAAATTGACCATTTACAAAAAGAACCTTTAATGTAGCTTTTATTACATTGAAAAATTAATGATCAGAAAGTACCATCCTCTAATTACATAATGTTTCTTACATTTTATTTATTAGAAAATTGTATAAGTATTTTTAATGTAGCATTGTTTTGCATGGATAGTCATATAATTCTGGGGGGTAATTAAAGCAATTATTTTCAATGGAAAAACAAAGTTTGTAACAGAAGTTATAATAATGTTATTGGCTTTGAACAAAATTATATTCACAGCTAGTAAGTTAAGGACTTACATATTTCAAAGTCATATAATCAAAGTCAGTATATTTGTAAGTTTTAAAATACATGAACTTGTTAGTATTAGGGCTACATTTAAAAATATATAGCCCTAATTGCATTAAAGACAATTTTGTTGTCTGTTAACCACAAAACAATGTATGTACATGTTTCTGGAATATATTGTAACTTGCCATCTGGAACTTATATTTATTTTGTTAGAAAAAAATATTTATGTGGTTGTCATATTTTTTTTGGAAAAGAAGAATAGTAATTCATTACAGTGTTGTGGTTAAATTTTTAATTTGATCTATTCTACCTCTTCTGTCATTTAAAAAATATTCTTTCTCAATTTTCTTTTGTTAAAGAAACAAATGCCAGGAGAGCTGTAGACAGAGGATATGTTCAAGTCCTTTTAACAATTTATGTAGATTGGCACCGCCATGATAATCGGCATAGAAACATGCTCATTCGGAAAGGAATTTTACAGAGTTTAAAAAGTGTTACAAACATCAAGTTGGGAAGAAAAGCATTTATTGATGCCAATGGGATGAAAATTCTCTATAACACTTCACAAGTGAGTTTTTAATTTTCTTCCTGTTATTGTGATTATGTATTAGTAATATGATTTGCTTAGGAAAACTTAATATTTCTAAAAGTATTCAAAATATATTTAAAAAATATATTTAAAAAATTAAAAACCAAAAGGCGTAATTATTTCTCACATGTGACTGCAGAATGAGTTGGAGAAAGTGCTCAAAGGATATCTCTGCAGTGTGAGATTTTCCCCCCATAGGTAAAAGGGAGAAAAATAAATCCATCCACTGGGCAGGAAGGGGTTCCCTGTAGCCATGTTGTCTAGGATGTGCTGTACGTTAGTTGTGTATGTCTCCCTCTTCAGGTGTTTATAGATCCTTTACAATTGGTAAGGCAGTTCTGTTTGTGAGTGTTCTCAATGTCTTCCTTTTTCATAGAGCGTTTTTAAACAGAGAAGGTACAAAAGTTGAAACCTGAAGTTAGGGATTCTTCTTCTGCCAGTCATTGTAAGCATAAACATTCTTGACAATATCTTGAGCAAGATTCGTTCTAGCATCTGTAGAAGACTGTTAGCTCTGGGGTATAGGGATGTTACAATGCAACCCTTTGTTTTTTGAAGACTATTATTATTAGAAAGAAAACTGTCTTTTTGAAAATTCCAGCCAGTTAATAATATCTCAGTTGTGCCCTCTTGGTCTTACACACAACATATTATACCACCCCTTTCTACGTGAGTGTAAAGGTACAGAAACACACATTTTATGCTTACCCTTAGCTTTTTCCCCCTAGATCAATCATATACTCTTGTTTTTACTATTCCTAATATAGGCAGTGGTGGATATTTGATATATGAGGAAGAGTGGGGTGACTTTGATTATGCCACTTAACATTTCTAAGCCTTAATTTCTCATGTTTTGACAGGTCAGATGTGAAGATTTATATTAAAAATTTTACAGGGTATTAAAAGTGCCATCTAAATGTCAGTTGTCAATAATAATAGTAATAGTGTTATATGACATAGTTTCAAACCCTTACATATTAGCTCTTCTTAAGATTAGGTACCACGACAGCAAATTAGACTCTTAAAACTTACAACCATGATATTCAGGCTATTCTTTATAAGTTGAACAGCCAACTTATTAGTGGTGTAATTATTGCATGATAACTTATAAAATTCTGAGAAAGGTTCAACCAAAACATTCCTTTTTATTTCTTATACCTTTCTTACTTAAATTTTTTTCTTCTCTTAACTTTTCTTTTTTGTGTGCTAGGCTTGCTAAATGCCCCCAAGTAATTCATAGATACTAGTTAGTACTTTGGTGACTATTGGTACTAAAGATGGTACTGATTTTTGATTACTTAAAATATTAAGAAATAGCGCTACTGAATTTTCCACATGAAGATCTTAACAAAGGGAAACTTCTGAATAGTCAAAGCTATTTTGTAATTATATTAAAGTACTATTTTTTTGTGATACTTGTCTCTTGAAAATTATTAATGTATTACTTCATGAAGTAATGTAAAATTGGTTCAATTATTCACCAAAGGCACATTATTTATTTATTTTTCTTTTCTTAAAAAACAGGAATGTTTGGCTGTCAGGACCCTTGATCCTCTTGTCAACACCTCCAGTTTGATAATGAGGAAGTGTTTCCCTAAAAATCGCCTGCCACTCCCAACGATTAAAAGTTCTTTCCATTTCCAGTTGCCAGTTATTCCTGTGACTGGACCTGTGGCCCAGCTCTACAGCTTACCCCCTGAAGGTAGGACCACATACTACTGCCTGCTTTCAGTGGTTCTTGGAATTGTGTGACAGTCACCTTTTCTTTTACTTGTGTCCAACTCCTCAGCAAAAGAAGGCCTTAACATAATAAACTTGCACATTGTATTTTAGTTAACAAATATTTATTTAAATACAAGAAACTGAGGTCTAGTAATTAAGGAAAGAAGTGTGGGATATTACGTATATATAAATGTGACCTGTGAAAATTTTTCAGTATCACATAGGAACATCATTTGACATTTATATAAAATTTCAAAGTATAAGAATGTAAACATTAAATGTTTAGGTAATTATATTTGGGCTTACATTTGTAGCTCTTTCATGAACTTCATTTTTTAAAAGTTAAAAATACATAATCACCAAAAATGTTTTGGTTTGTGCTTAACATTGAATTATCAGAAGTTGGCTGTTTGCTGTTTTCTGCATAATGTTGTAGGTACATACATAGTATAGGAAGTAAGAGTTTAAACTTCTCAACGTGGGAGAAAAGTAGAATTTTTTTTGATAAGATCTAACAAAATGGAAAAGAGAAAGTAGTATAGGCTATTAATAGAATTTCTATTTTCTTATCAGTTGATAACTTTTGAAAAAAATTGAAGGTCTTATTTATATTTAAAAGCAATTATTTGAAATAAGTGATTTTTCAAGTAATTATAATTAATTTTATGCTTGATACAGATTTATCAGTGGTAATATCATAGCATATACTTTTATGATTTTATTTAAAATGCTTAATTATTAAAGTATAAGTTTAGTCTACACAAAATGTCAAAATTGATTATTCAGAAACGTCCTTTAAAAAGTTTAAAAGTCTAAGACAAAGTCTGGGACTTGAGTAAGATAGCTAAGTAAAAACGATGATTTTATTTCTTCTTTCTATTCCATTTAAAATTACCAAAAGACTTTAAAAATAGGGGAAAATCTACCGAATCTGAAAACTAGGTAAAAGGAACATTTTCATGGAACAAACATACAATATGCAACAAACATGGTAGAGATATGAATACTCGTAGATTAAAGAAGAGTGTCAACTCTCTACTCACCCTAATATGAAATGCAGTATCTCCAGCTTCGAGTTGAGATACCACTAGCACCTAATTTAGAGGGACAGTCAAGGAGCAGTTGGATCCCTTTCTCTCCTATATCTCATTGTAGGATTATGGGGGTTTATGTAGTGGTTCTAACTGGTAGAAAGCTGGTGAAAATTTTCTATGAAATGCCAGGTAGTGGTACTGGGAGGAAGACAGGATATACCTCAGAGTGTTCTTTATACAGTGTCTAGAATAATCACATGGATAGATAGAGAAAGCTGACTTCTAGTGTAGTGAATTCACCAAACATGGGGAGAAAAATGAAAGGTGATATTTTTCTGAGGGCTCCTTTTCTGACTCATCTCAGACTGATAGATCACTGAACTAGAAATGGAGATTTATACTGACTAACAAGCCTTCATTATTAAGATGTAAAAAGAAGGTTCTGATAGCAACTACATGCACATAAAGAAAACACCATTTTGCTATTTTCTCCCATATCATTACTTTTTTACTTTTTTCAGCTAGTTCCATGAAGATAGAACTATTTTTTTCTTCATTTTACCCTCAGCATCCATTAGATTGCATGAGACATAAGTATGCATTTAACATTTGTTAATGAATGAGTTGAGCTGGCCTCAAGACTTATTTTCTTCAATATTAAATGCCAGAAGATAAGTAGCATTTACAGAGATTTGAAGAAAGAGTTCTGACTCAAGATTTCTGAACCTTTATCAGTTGCCCTCCATATGTGAAGGTGATGTGTTCGAGGTATGTAAGGGTATGGAAGTATATTATCCAGGTACCCTGACTGAGGTAATTACATGAAATATTATTCCAGCCAAGCCAGTGATGAATTAAGATGTCAAGAATGCAGAAAGACATGGTAGCAGAGTAGTTGTATTCAACATTACAAACTGTTCATTATGTAATACTAAACAGATCCTTAGACTTAAATCTGTTGAACTATAGGAATCCTTGGATGGACTTAAGAGACTACGAATGCTTCAACATTCTATATAAAATTATGGTGTTTTCTTTTTCTTGGAAAAGTTCTTGAGAGAGTCCATCCATCACTGCTATAGAAAAAGCAAGGAAATTGTGCTATAGAAAAGCACAAAATTTTGAGAGTGCTAAATACAAAGCAAGAACCAACAAATCGGTTTCAGTGAAAAGATATCTAAATGGATAAAATACTCCTATTAAAGAGAAAGACTTTCAGATTGGGTTAAAAAACAGAATATAAGTAGCTGACACATACTGAAGACTCTTAAAACAGCATGATGGAAAACTTGAAAATAAACAGATTGGCAAATGTGTATCTGTTTTTACCAGCTTGGAAGAGGTAAGACAGAAGTATTACTACCATACAAAATATAAATACAGAACAAAATGTTTAAAACAAGACGACAAAGATTATTTTGTACAAGGTGGATAATAGCAAATTTGTCAAAAACTAGAGCAAAGGTAGATAAAGCTATAATGATTTGAATAACAAAGAGAGATTGGTAGAAACACAGTGTTAGTGGGTGATTTTAATATACCTCTAAGTTCTTGTCAAATTAAATAGAAGAGGTTCAACCAATCTAAGTGGATGCTAAAGATGACTCCTGTGAATACATTTGGAAATATGATTGAAATAGATAATATTTTAGGAAAATATGAATAACTAAAATTAGCAGTAGAAAACCCGCAATTGAATATGCAGTCAAGTTATCTTCAGTGAAGACACCAAATGCTGATGACTTTATAAATTCAACTTTAAAGAAATTTTCCTATGCTTTATTTTCCAGAGCATAGGGGAAAAAAAGAAAGAAAAACAAGAAAAGTTTAAAAGCCAGCCTGATGCAGAAATAAAGCCTGGTAGAATAACCTGAAACCACCTACATACAGATCATTGTCATTCATGAAAAATGAACATAAAAGTGCTAAAATAATAGCAAATTGAATTGAACAGCTTTTACATGTATAGGGCACCATGACAAAGTAAGGATTATTTTTAAGAAAGTAAGTTCATTGTAATAAAATACTTTAATTAATAAAATTTATCATCAGTAGGTCAAAGGAAGAAAACTAATGATTATCAAAGATTATCTCAGTAAATGCCCTGAATAGATTTAATAAAAATCATTATTAGTTCCAAGTAAAATTTCTTTAGGAATCTAGGAATATTTCCCACACAAGCTGAGTATTGTCTAACTTAGATCAATAGCCAGCATCACAAATAGTAATGAAATGTTAGATGATGCTTCTCTCAACCATGATTAGTTAATATTATTTTGAAAGCTCTAGCCAAATCAGTAACATAGGGAAAGGAAAGGTCTTAATCATTAAGAGTGAGATAAAGTTGGTTAATGTCTGTTTAGGATATTACTGTCCATGTAGAAAATCCATGCAAATCAATTATAAAAGATGTTAGGCAAAATGAAAGTTTAATGAAGTACTATTTACAAGATAAGTGAATAAAATTCAGTAGCTTTTGTGTGTGTGTGTGTGTGTGTGTGTGTGTTTTATGTATATATCAACAAAAATCAGTTAGAAAACATAAAGGGAAAGTAAATCACATTTATAGGAGCGATAGCAATACCAAAGTAAACCCTTTAGAATGTACTTTGTAAAACCTTACAAAAAGTGTTGACTCATTTCTTTTGTTATATCATACAGATATAATTTATCTAACTAGTTTCCTATTGATAGGCATTTAAGGTGTCTTCCAGATTTTTTGTTTTTACTATAAATGAATCAAGGACACTTTGAAAACTAACAAGGAATGATTTTTATTCCTTGATTTTAATTGTATAATTAAGCTATAATAATTATTTATTGATAATGGTACAAGATCGGATCATTAGAATAGAAAAGAAGATCTCAGATACCTACCCTAAGCAACATGGCATATCACATTTGGAGTATAAAACCGAAGGAAAATACTACATAAAGGAAAATGTTTAAAAGGCTTTATTAGAAATTAAAAACATTTTCTCTCTGATGCTGAACTGCATTTTCCTTTCTCCTTATTCAATAGTCATCTTTCTTGTTTGCAGTTGGCTTTTCTGAATTAATTCCTTTTCTTTTTTTTCAACAGTTTTTTTCCAGATGTCTGTTCTTCCCCTGTTTATTCATGACTAACTGCATAAATAGACCCAGGTTACCATGTGCAATATGAATACTTATTTTTTTGCTGTTTATTTTCAAAAGAATTTAAAGCTATTTGGTAACTGTATTAGTTAGGACAGACTGAGCTGCTATTACAAAGTGACGCAGGATAGTACTGCAGTCACTCAAGCGACAATGGTATTAACAGACATCTTTATAGCACACACTCTGTGTTTGTCACATTACATATATTAATTCCTTTAATGCTCATAAGAGCACGATGAGTGGGTCTCTCCATTGTATAGGTGAAGAAAATGAGACATAAATAACTCATGTAACTTGGTTAAGGTCAAATAGCTAGTAAGTGGAGAATTTGAATTATGGGTTATGTCTCCAGAGCTCCTTTGCTACACTGCCACAAGGTAGATTTTTTCCTTTTTCTCATAAATCCTTCTAGAAGATGGGCAGTAATTCTGGGCAGTAAACCTCTGTTCCATTAGGTCCTCAGAGGGAATCTTTTTGGTTTTTTTTTAATCATCTCCTCTGGTGGTTTCCTCATGTACATGTAGAAAATGGTAATGAAAGAAAATGGTAAGGGCATGTTTCTTTCTTTCCTTTTTTTGTGTGTGTAAAGAATGTGCCCTGGAGTTCGTATTTACCACTTTGCCTCACATATCATTGGCCAAAATTGCTCACAGAACTGTAACTACTGCAAGGGAGGCTGGGATATATAATGTCTCGTGAAAACTCAGAGTTTCTGTTACCAAAAGGGAGGAGAGGAGGACAGATACATGAGGGATAGGGAGGAGTTTATATTTGCTAAAATAAGTCACATTGGATATGGAAATCAAAGAGAGTTTAAAGAAGGTGTTGTCAGCAAAATAATGGAGGGGTGGGAGGTCTCAGTGCTCATCTCCCCAACAAATACAATAAAAAAAATAAACAACCAGCTATAAATCCATGAAAATATGTCAGGGATAGCTCTGGACTACCTTGAAGAAGCACTAAAAAACTGCAGAACACAAAAACTGAGGATCGCCCCATAGAAAAGTATGGGAAGCATTTGTATACGTTACTCCATTCCCCAACCCAGAGCATCTCAGCACCAGTGGGGTTCTCCTCAGAGCCAGAAAAGGAGAACCGGAGAACCGTAGTAAGTATCACCACTGTGGACATCTGTAGCCTTTGCTATCAAGGTTTCCCAAGTCTTCACCAAAACTGATCCCAGTGACACAACGGCCTGGAGTCCCACCTGCTGAATTTACTCAGCAGGGATGGAGCTGTCACTGTGGGCCCATGCTGTGCTGCATCTCACTCTAGCTGGAGTCACTACGGTAAGCCGCAGAGACCCAGACCCTTTTCCACGAGAGATCTTCACATTCTCGCACCTGAGACACCAATGCCACTGCCACAGCAAGTGCACCTGTGCCCCAGGACCCAAACACTGTGGTAGTTTTGCATGTGCTTCATTCCAGGACCCTAGCTGTGCTACATGTCTGAGTGCCAGCATACCAGATGAGGCAGCAAGAGAAATCCCATTGGCTAGGATTTCCTCCTGTGGGCATCCTAGGAGGGAGAACAAGAAAAACTCAGCAACTTTTTGCCTTTGAAGTTCTCAATTGCTGTAGGCACCATTGTTACCCGCAGGACCTCTGCAGTATTAACCACAGAAGACCCCCATAATCTACGCTGGCATTGACTTCCATTTATGGAGCTACACAGAGACTGCTGCATCCTACCTAGTCAGTGCTCTCACAACCACCTTCAGGTGAAAGTCTTCCCCCACATACCAATCCATGAAGGCTGGAAGAGGTGACTGTGCCCTCAAATGTGCAGACATCAACACAAAACCCTCAGAAATGAAAAATCAAGGAAACATGACACTACCAAAGGAACACAATTTTCCAGAGACATAGAGATCTGTGAGTTATCTGAGAATTCAAAATGATCACAAAGCAGTAAACAAAATGGCAATAGTAAGTCTTTACTTACTAATAATTACTCTAAATGTAAATAGCTTAAAATTTCCAATTAAAAGACTTAGAATGGCTGAATGGATTAAAAAACAAGACCTAACTATCTGCTGCCTACAAGGGACTCATTTAGGCTTTCAGGACACTCATAGGCTGCAAATGAAGGAATGGAAAAAAATACTGTATGCAAATGGAAATCAAAAGGAAGGGTAGCTATACTTACACCATACAAAATAGACTTTAAGTCAAAAACTGTAACAAGAGGAAAGAAGGTCATTATGTAATTAATGATAAAGAGATCAATTTATTAAGAGGATATAATAATTGTAAACATATATGTACCCAATATTGGAGCACCTAACAATATTAAACAATCATTAATAGATCTGAAGGGAGATACAGATAATGCATTCATAGTAGTGGACTTCAGTACCCCATTTTCAACAGTGGATAGATAATTCAGATGGAAAGTAAGGAAATAATGGACTTGAATGACACTTTAGACCAAATGAACCTAACAGACATATACAGAATACTCCATCCAATGGCAGCAGAATACACATTCTTCTCAAGTGCAGAAGGAACATTCTCCAGGGCAGGTCATGTGTTAGGTCACAAAACAAGTCTTAACAAATTTAAGAATATTGAAACCACAGGTATCTTCTCTGACCACAATAGTATGAAACTAGAAATCAGTTGCAAGAGTAAAGCTGCAAAATTAAACAATACATTTCTGAAGAATCAGTGGGTCAAAGAAAAAAAATCAAAAGGGAAATAAAAAAATATCTCGAGAAAAATAAAAATGGAAGTACAGCATACCAAAACTTATGGGATGCAGCAATAGCAGTACTAAGCAGGACGATTATAGCAGTAAACACCTACATTAAGAAAAAAGAAAGATCCAAATAAATAGCCTAACCTTATACTTAAAGAAACCAGAAAAGGAAGAACAAAGTAAGCCCATAGTTAGTGGAAGGAAGGAAATAGTAAAGTTTAGAGCAGAAATAAATGAAATAGAGACTAGAAAGACAGAAAAGATAAACAAAACTAATAGTTTGTTTTTAGAAAAGATAAACAACAACAAAGGAAACAATACAATATTTGCAAACCATATATCTAATAAGGGGTTAAATATGGGTTCAAATATATAAAGAACACATACAGCCGAGTAGTACAAAAGCAAATAATCCAATTTAAAAATGGGGAAAGGACTCAAATAGACATTTCCCCGAAGTATACAAATGGCCAATAGGTATATGAAAAGGTGCTCAACATAACCAATCACCAGAGAAATACAAATCAAAACCACAATGAGATACCACCTCACACCTGTTAGCATGGTTATTATGAAAAAGACGAGATAACGAATATTGGCAATGATGTGGAGAAAACAGAACTCTTACACACGGTTGGTGAGAATGTAAAATGGTACAGTCAATATGGAAAACAGTATGTAGATTCCTCAAAAAATTAAAAACACCTACCATATGGTCCAGCAGTCACACTCCTAGGTATATAGCTAAAGGAATTGAAATAATTATCTTGAAGTGATATCTGCACACCTATGTTCATTGCAGCATTGATCACAATAGAGAAGATTTGGAAACAATCTAAATATCCTTTGTGGGATGAGTGGATAAAGGAAAAGTGATTATCTATATCTACACATATATTTTATTTCTATTTGTATCTCTATACATATAAAATAGAGATATATCTATCATATATAATAGTATATGAGGTAGGTGTGTGAATATTATTCAGCCAATAAAAAAGGAATTCCTGTCATTTGCAATAACATGGATGAATCTGGAGGGCATTGTGCAAAGTGAAATATGCCAGACAGAGAAAGACAAGTACTATATGGTATCATTTACTCGTATATGCGGAACCTTAAAAAACAACTGATTTCATAGAAACAGAATAGAATGTTAGATGCCAGGGGCTGGAGATTATAGTACATGGGGTGATGAGGCCAAAGGGTACAAATTTTCAGTTTTAAGAAGATTAAGTTCTAAGGATCTAAAGAACAGCATGGTGACTATAATTAATAACATGGTGTTGTTTACCTGAAAGTTTCTGAGAGTAAATCTTAAGTATTCTCACTATACACACTCACACACAAAAAGTGTTAATTGTTAACTATGTGAGGTAATGGATGTGTTATGATCTTGATAATCATTTTACAGTGTGTGTATATCAAATCACCTACACTTTAAATATATACATTTATATTTGTACATTTTAAATATGTACAATTATTTTTATTCCTCAGTAGAGTTAGAAAATAAAAAAGTTCAGAAAAGTATCCTTTTAAAATATTCTATATTTTGTTTTAAAGCACTTGGTTATTTTCAGGAGTACTCTCAAAGCCCTCTCCTACTCTTCTTTGCTTGTCTCCCCCAAATCCATGGATGGTCCTCATGTCCTGTTCCCTGAGTTTTTCTCTAATGCGTATTCATTCTTCATCTGCATTACTGACAATTGTCTTTTCCTCTGTTAATTGGCTTCCCTCCACATACATGCTCTCTCTCTCATACCTCCCAGAGTATCTTTTGAAAAAGTTAAGTTGGATTCATCCATTTTCCTCTTGAAAATCCTCAGTGCTGATCTTCCATAGGTTAAAAATCTAAACTACTCGGCCTGCTATATACCCTTCATTTGCTCATTATTTGCCTCTTTTAGTACTTTCCCATACAAGTCAAGTCAC
This sequence comes from Rhinolophus sinicus, assembly GCF_036562045.2. Taxonomy (NCBI): domain Eukaryota; kingdom Metazoa; phylum Chordata; class Mammalia; order Chiroptera; family Rhinolophidae; genus Rhinolophus; species Rhinolophus sinicus. The sequence goes on along the minus strand of NC_133754.1, from coordinate 154,256,843 downwards.
GCTTAGCTTATTATTTTCCAATGATATGTAAATTCTTTATTTTAGCATTATTATTTCCTTAAAAGTCACACTCACCCATTTTTATGTTCACTGAGAAACCTGCTGTATTTTCAAGATACTGCTTAATTATTACATTTTGTAGAGTGATCACTGATGACCCCTTGGCCCCAAGCAGTTTGTGATTAGTTATTCCATCCCTTGCTTTCCCATAGCATTTTTAAGTATGCATTCATTAATGTATATCTTTTGTAACATAATTACTTGTTTACTCTTTTCTGTTCTTTAACCTCATATACTCTCTGAGGGCAGGGACTGTATTTACACATCTTTCAAAAAATTCCCAGCACACAACACAGTACATGACACATGGTAGTCATTGAAACAAACAAATGGGAAGTGAATTGTAAAGGGATAAAATGAGTTACTGAAATTTATCGTAAATAGAAAACAAGATAACCACTAAACTATTGTTTGTGTCTATGAAGGTAAGGGGGCTGGGAGGTGGTAGATGAGGGTAAAAGGGATCAAACATATGGTGATGGAAGGAGAACTGACTCTGGGTGGTGAACGCAAAATGTGATATATAGATGATGTATTACAGAACTGTACACCTGAAATCTGTGTAACTTTACTAACCATTGTCACCCCAATAAACTAAAAGAAAATCAAGAAAACCAAGATGCTTCATTCAAGCTGTTGCAACATAAGTCATTATTAATTAAAAAAAAAAGAAAACATTATTTAAAAAACCCAACACCTGGGATAGCCTTAGAGACATTTTTTAATAAAAATTTTCGTTTTCATTTGGTGATTGAAATACTTTATACACATAACATTCTACCATTGGATGTACATGTTGTAGAATGCTTACCTCTGACCTACTTACTTATAGCACCTTTTGTATCACAGTGGATGATGTAGTAGATGAAAGTGATGACAACGATGATATTGATTTAGAAGCTGAAAATGAAACTGAAAATGAAGATGACTTAGATCAAAATTTTAAGGTTAGTATAAATTTCTGACTTCATTCAACTTTATATATTGCATACACAGTTGTAAAACAAAGATTGGATAAATAAATATAGCTAATGGTAGATAAATTTGTTTTGTCCACATTTTTTTATTGTGGCTGACTATGGACAGTAAGCTATTGAAAGGGAAAATAATGTTGCTTTGAATGTATTGGTCTGAAAAGGACCTTAAAATAACTTATTTTCACTCTCTCTGACCAGGAAGATTTTATCTGTCCTTTTTGACTTAGATTTTAAAGTCTAAGGAAATCTAAGTTTGAAGTGAAGTGGTTTGAGACTTGAAGTCTCAACCTATATATCTTTCAACAATCTTTTGGGGATACAAAATAGTAGGAAAATCTAACGGATGGCTTCTTGGTAAGGATTAGTGTTTGCATAATGATTCTTAAATTTCAGTTAGTTAGAGAAGGAAATGGACAAAAGTGTTTATTGAATTGAGAAAAGAAAAATTATTGTCATATATGAGATATTAGGTAAAGAGGCAGGTGAGTTTTCAGAATTTTATGGCACTTTTACAAGTGTAGATACTTTATATTTTGCTTTAATTTAGTGGTAGAAAGGCCATTTTAGTAAAAAATGTATAAAAATGTCTGCTTAATGCCTTCACTTTTCAACGATTTAGCTTAGTCCTTTTCTTGGTGTGTGTGGGGAATACATGGTATTATTACCTCTGCTTTATAGGCTAATCATTAGAAAAAAGGGACAGAAAGGTTGTCAAGTGTATCTTATAAGAGGTAGGGCCAGGATTCAGAATAAAGCAGTCTGGTGTGAATGTTTACTCTCTTTACCATCATGCTATAATAAAATGTTATTTTTCTTCAAGGGCTGTGGAATTGTGGGTTCTTTGAGACTGCTGCTGAGTTGTATTATTTTATTTTTATTCTTTACCTCTGTCCGCCTCTCACTCTCATTGGCTGTTACATTTGGATATTCCTTATTTTTTTCTTTTTATCTAAATTCCATCACTTCGTTCATGCTTCAGGTGAACCTGCTATGTTGTAGTGGATATAAAATATTTGTGTTCTATTGTGGTTGTAGTCTTAGAGACTTTTTTTCTCACCGTGGTGATTCCATTCAGTTTACCCCAGATTTTTCAGTTTTGGAGCTGTATAGAAACCTGGAGGTTCTAGAAGACTCACTTCCAGATAGCCAGGACTTGTCAGTATATAAGTTTCAATGCATTCTTTTTTCCCCCTCTTTAACTCTAGAAGAAAATTTTTTGCGGGGCGGGGGGAATGTTGGGGAACTGTTTTTTTTCCAGGGCCCATCAGCTCCAAGTCAAGTCATCATCTTCGTCCCTCAATCCAGCTGTGGAGGGCGCAGCTTGGCTCCAAGTCCAATCGCCGTTTTCAATCTTGCCCACCATCCCATGCAGGAATCAAACCGGAGCCTGTGCTCTAACCAACTGAGCCATCGGGCTGCTCCTTTGGAAGCTCAGCGGCAGCTCATTGTCTTCAATCTAGTTGTGGAGGGTGCAGCTCACTGGCCCATGAGGGACTCGAACCGGCAACCCGGTCATTAAGAGCTTGTGCTCCAACCAACTGAGCCATCCTGCTGCTCCTAACTCTAGAAGAACTTTAAAAAGTGGTAGACGGTGGTTTTATTTCTTCTATGTCTGTCAGTAGCTCTTCATCTTTGTTTTTCTCCAAACCAAAACACAGTTACTGATCTTTCAAAGTAAAGTTTTCTTTCCTCACTATGCCTGTTTTACAGATAAATTATTTTTTTTTTCAAAGTAGATAGCAATTACATAAGGCTGTATTTTCACAAAATAATATGAGCTAGTATGGATAGAGAAAATAATGCCTCTGTAAATTTCTTTTGTTATTTTGATAGCATTGTCTATTTTATTAGATGCTAATCAAGAAAATTAAATATTTTGATTCATCAATGCATAATTTAAGATACATGAAATGAAACATGTAATAATAATTACATAATAATGATACAATAATTAACATGAAACTTTAAATTAAACCAGTCTTTATTATTTATGGCAGTGGGGAAAATCTTTTTATTGGTTATACTAATAATAGCTAAATTCCTGAATATGAAATACAAAGAATGCATAGTACGTTTTCCCTTTTAAATTACTTATTAAAATAAAAATGTATGAATATAGTCGGATTCATGTTTATAGAAAACATTTTAAGGATTGAAGCATAGTAGAATAAATTTAAGGCTGAAAAATAAATAGTTTAGTCTGTGGTAGTAAGATAAATGTAAAATTAAAAATGAGTACCAATTGAAAAATAGCCATCAATGACGGTAATGTTGAGTTTGCATTTGTGTAAGGCCAGAGTTGAGGGTCCTAGAGAATAGCTTGGATAGCAGGTAAACAGATGCTCGTCTTCCCATCATGTGTACATTATCTCTTTGAACAGATACAGACCAAATTGATTCTGGATACATACCCTATTTCTCTGAGGTCATACTTCTTTTTAAAATTTACCCTCTTCTTTCCGAAGGGGTACAGAAGTCATTTCTGGCTGTTGCACTCCTTTTCTTTTTCCTGAAAAACAGAGGGGATGGTGACACTGAGCTTTTTCTAAGTGCACTATTAACCATGTTAAGAGAGCATGATAATCATTTGTCTCTCCTGAGGCAGTACATTTATGTTGACTAACAGTGTATGCTCTGGAATCACTGACTAGTTTTACGTTTTGGCTTCTCTCTTTGCAAGCTGTGTAATTTTGAGGAAGCCACTTAACCTCTCTGTACCTCAGTTTCCTCTTCAGTTAAATGGAAAAAATGATACTGTTTACTCCATAGTGTTCTTATGCAGATTGAATTAGATAATAATATGCAAAATCCTTAGCATAGTGCTTCACGTATTTTCAGTGCTCAATAAATATTAGTTATTTTGATTATCACCACTACCATCGTATACTTACGTTTATCAATTTAGCTTAAGTTCTAGGCTTCCCTTTAATTATGAGCAAAATGATGTCAATTAGGGAGGTTGGGGGAGCATACTTTAATCTTGATCTTTACACTAGTTTTTCTGTCTTGAGGAGCCCAAATACCATGTTGTATTAGAATAACTTGTGATAAAAACAAAACACAAAACAACCAAAAACAACAACACAACAACCCAAAAATACAAGCAAATTTTAACTTATGGCAAAAGTAATACAGTCTTTATTCAGTGACCATTCTCGAATTACATGTAATTAATAATTTGGAAAAGTTTAAATCTGAAATGTGTTCTGTAATTTTACGTTTTTCTTAACTGGTGACATGAGATTTTTATTATTTCAGAATGATGACATTGAAACAGATATTAACAAACTAAAACCCCAGCAAGAACCAGGACGAACGATAGAAGAACTTAAAATGTATGAACACCTTTTCCCTGAGCTTGTTGATGATTTTCAGGTATAAATATAGAAAATTAAGCATCTTAACTGATTTTAAGAAAAAGTTATTTTTTATCCCTCAGGCCTATAACCACTGTTTTTATTCTGATTTTCATTTCTAAAAAATGAAAGTAGTGTTTTTTGAGTGACATTGCACAATTACTCCTACATTTTGTAAAATGAGAGGACCAGCTCATTTAATGTTTAGACTAGTTTTTTAATTTTTTCATCACTTTGGTTACTTTGACAGTTTTTTACTCTTTTTAAAAAATAATTTTTAAAATGGCATTTCAGAATCTTATTTTAAAGTCTTCTTTGTATCAGTTGCATTCAACTAAAGAAAGATGAGATCTAAGAAGCTGCTGAATTAAAAATGTAGTCTATGCATGTTCATTTTTTTTTCTTTCTAATAGTCACTATATAAATCATGAAATGTTGGGGGGGGAGAGAACAACTTGAAGTCTTTAAATCTAAGTGGATTCATAGGTAGAGCAACTTCTTGTTAACATTTCTTACCCTCATTTATTTACTGGAATTCAGACTGTATTACACAAGTAAAGCTGATTGAATTGATGGTAGTTAGAAGATCTAGTTTCTTCTTCTCACTCTGCTGCTGCTTGTGGTGGGTCCTTGAATAAGTCCCTGAAACTGCCTAGGCTCTTAAACTGTAAAATAAAGGGTTTGAACCAGATAATCTCAGATTTATCTAGCTCTTCCTGCTATGTGAAGGTTACATGTGAGATATAAAGAAGAGAAATACTTGATAGCTAATGTTTACATCTCACAGTTCTAATTATTCCGATTTCTCTTTGGGAATTTATGAGCTTTGGCTGCAGCAGAAGCAGCAGCAAGTTGCCCTCTTCCCCTTTCCCCAGCATCTTTGTACTCCCCATACCCAGTAGATTTGGGGGTATGTTAAAAGGTACTCTGAAATCAGGAGTATTAAAAGAAAAAGGCAGGAAAGAGAGAGGGTTTTGTCAAAAAAGAAAAGAAGAAAGTAGGAAGAGGCATTTGGGAAAGGATACAGGATGATTTTCTTCCATTCAACCTACAGGAAGTATGTGACTGTTCTTTTAACACCTTTTTGCCCAGGTAAGAACTCTTTAAAAGTAAACCCCAGAGATAACGAATACTGCTAACTCATAGCAGAAAAATATTGTGGAAGAGATTGGAAGAAGGGATTGATTGTTATGTGAAGAAATCACCCTGTCTGTGTGCCTATGAGTGCTATGTAATGCTGTTAAAAATTGTAGGGATAGAGAAATCTTTTAGTGGCTGTGAAGGCCAAGATTTTGATTCTCATTCTTTTGCAAGCCAGTTCTTCTTTCTTGTAGACTATGATGATGAGTTCTTCTTATATGTTTGCCTATTAGTTCATCACCGAGAGTAGGCTACCCTTGATGGTTTTGTGCTTTGGTACCTATGAACAGCTTGGCCTTTAGTTGGCTGCTCCTAGGACAGGTTCCTACTTTTGGTCAGATTTGGTGTGTCCAGGATCAGATGGTAAAGACAGGTTTGAGTGGGAGAGAGCTCTGAAAAGTCTTCCCAAGTGAGTGCTCCTTTTTGTTGTGTTTCAGCAAAGGAAGCTACTTCAAGTGTTTCAGATACTATGTATTAGTACATTCTTTATTTTGCCATAAAGTTTTATGTAGACTAACTAGCTCTGTTTCTATGGCATATGTTATGGTACATTGTCTTTTATTTAAATAATTGGAAAATCATTTCTAAAGTAGTTGTTTTGGCACTTGACTATCTCATTTTTAAGTTTCAGAGGAATGCACTGTTCAAGTACTTTAGTCTATTTTTTGAAGTCTGTGTTGGAACTACATATAGACAGTGGTATTTAAGTGATGTACTTTGGAGAATTAAAAATATTGGTTGTTTCCAGATAGGAAGTGTTTGAAAGAATTTTTTTTCCAGACATCATCATATCAAATACTGGCAGATCATGAGATAGTTAATATAAATGAAATTACTTTTGATTGTGACTTTTTCCGCTCGATTAGCATGTCATTTTCAGCATCAACCAGTGAACCTTAAGATTACTTGATGTGTGTGTTTGAATCCTGAACACCACCCACTTTGTTTCCAGATGTGTGAAGGCTATTATTCAATGGCCAGGTGGAGGCAAAATGAATGCATTTGAAGACAACATATGGAATTATTAAAGTAATTATCAACATACTTTTTGAGGAGACCTTACCATGCTTTAAAAGCTGTGATTATTTGTAGTGACAGTTATAGTTTTATTTGCTTTTGTTTCTTGATGGCAGAATATGGGAAATGGCAAAATTCTGCATTTTCACAGCTCTTTTTTTCATACATCTGTGGTAGAATGATGACATTTACCGTATGGATTTTTGTTATGTTTTGTTTTTCTTTCTCTCCTTCCTTCCTTCCTTCCTTCCTTCCTTCCTTCCTTCCTTCCTTCCTTCCTTCCTTCCTTCCTTCCTTCCTTCCATTTTATTTGTGAAGGGGAACAGGACTTTATTGGGGAACAGTGTGCTTTTCCCAGGACCCATTAGCTCCAAGTCAAGTTGTTGTCCTTTCAATCTTAGTTGTGGAGGGCGCAGCTCAGCTCCAAGTCCAGTTGCCATTGTTCAATCTTAGTTGCAGGGGGCACAGCCCACCATCCCTTGCAGGAGTCCAACCGTCAACCTTGTGGTTGAGAGCTCGCACACCAACCAGCTGACCAATCCAGCTGCTCTGCAGCTCATTGTCTTCATTCTAGTTGCAGAGGGCGCAGCTCACTGGCCCATATGGGAATCGAACTCACATGAGTTCTTTCTTTCTTTTATCCTTTTTAATTTGGCTTAAAATTTTTATTAAAGTTATGCATGGAGAGTTTAAAGAGTCAAATAGTTTCACATAATTTAATCAGGAAAACTAATTCCCTTCTCACCTGCTATTCCCTACAATCACTTTTAGCATGTTTTTGAAGTTAATGTACTTAGAGTGCCATGTCTTGATTTTTCCTGCTTTTGTTCTTCTTTTTTATTACATTTTTTGTATTATCATCTTAAGATAAGCATCCAGTACTTTTCAGCCTTTCTTATTTTATAATATTTATATATTTCAGCTATCAATTTTATTGTAATTAGTGTTTTAGTTGCATCACATAAATTTTCATATTTAGTATTTTCATAATCTTTGTTTTGAAACTTTATTTCCATTATTATTTTTTTCTTTGATTCTTTGGTAATGTCAAAGCTGGCTTTTTAATTTCAAATTTAATTTATATTTTTATTGATTTTTAGCATGTTTAGGATAAGAGGACATATTCTTTATTATTAATAATCCTGTGAAATTTTTGAGGCTTATTTTATGGTTTTCAAATAAGGTCAACTTTTGTTACTATTTCTTGTGTCCTTGAAAAGAGTTCTTCTGTAGTGGTAAGGCACAATTGTATATTTGCCTATTAGGAAAAGATGGTTAATTGTGTTGAGAATTTTTTTTTCAGTTTTTATGGATTTTTATTCCTATGCTATCAATTACTGTGAAAAGTGTGTGTTAAAATTTCTCTATGATTATGAATGTCTTTTTTTTGCAGGTCTGTCAGTTTTTGTTATACATATTTTTGAGATTTATTTATTCTGTATAAATCTAACATGATTTCTTTTCCTTTTGAATTGAACTTTTTATCATGAAGTTACTGTCTTTATCTCTAAGACTTTTAATGCAAAAGTGTTTTTTAAAAAAATATTAATGTGGTTACATGAATTTTGGTTACTTCCCTGGTGTCTTTTAAAATCTTTTTATTTTCAACGTTTTGATACCCTTAAATGTGTATCTTTTAAGCAGTATATAGTTGGATTTAAATCTCAAGTCTGAGTCTTTGCCATTTAACTGGGGCATTTAGTTCATTTACATAACATTATTCCTATATTTGGATTTATCTTTATGAGATCTCATTTTGTATTTTTGTTTTATCTCTGTATTTTTGTCACTTTTCCTTGCCTTCATTTGGATGATTTTTTTCTTGTTTTAGTTTTTCACCCTTATTAGTTTAAAAGCTATATACGGTCTTGTTATTTTTTATTTTCATCAACTTTGTTGAAGTATAATATAATTTATGTACAATAAACTGCTTTCAGTTAAAGTGTAAGTTTTGGTATTGACATATATGCAAAAAGTTTAGTTACTTGATAGTGTATTAGATTGGTGCAAAAGTAATTGCGGTTTTTACAATTATTTTTAACCTTTTAAACTGCAATTACTTTTGCACCAACCTAGTAACTTACATATTTACTAAATTCTGAAGTTACCAGGACCTTTCTTTCCTCTTTTTCTTAATTATAAAAGGAAACTTAGAGTACTTTAACTCTGATCACCTCCCAAACCAACTTCTGTGCTTTTAATTTATATTTTAGCTCTAGCTTTTAAAAAACCTACATGATGGTGCTTTGTGTTTTACATTCTTTGTTTAAGATTTACCCATGTTTTCACTACCTCTTAATTTTTAATTTCTTCTTGTTTCTCAGACCTTCTGTCTAAATTACTTTCCTCCTGCCTGAAATATGTCTTTTAGTGTCTGACTGTATTTCCGTCTGTCTTTCGGTCTGAAAGTGTGTTTTTTTGGAAACATTATTGAAACTTGGTCTCTTTTTTCCTCTGGCTAATTTTTTAAAGTCAGCTATAATGAAGTATAATTTATATGCAATAAATTACATATATTTAAGTTCAATGAGTTTTGACAAATTTATGCAACTGTGTAACTACCAACCTAATCAAGATACGGAATTATTTTCATCACCCTAGAAAGTCTCCTTGGGCCCTTTTTAAGTCAATTTTCTCATCTCCTGTCTCATTAACTACTGCTCTGTTATATCTGTCACTCTAGGTTAATTTGTCTGTTCTAGAACTTCTCATAACTGGAATCATATAGTATGTACTCTTTTGTGTAAAGCTTCTTTTGCTCAGCATATGTTTTTGAGATTCACCCACATTATTGCATGTATAAGTGTTCTTTCCTTATTGCTGAATATTATTTCATTGTATGAATACACCACAATTTCTTTATCCACTCATTTGATGAGTATTAGAATGTTTGCAGTTTGGGGCTATTATGAATAAAATTGGTACTGACGTCAGTGTACAATGCTTTTTATGGAAATATTCCTTCATTTCTCTCGGGTAAATACCTACAGATGAAATTACTGGGTAGTATGTATGATCAGTTTAACTTTTCACTTTATAAGAAATTGTTTCTGGTGAATTTTAAGATAATTTCATTAGCTTCAGTGTTCTGCCGTTTCCCGATAGTGTTGACTATGTTTAACTGTTGTTTGGGATTCATTGTCTTTTGGAATCTGTGAGTTGTTTTCCTATAGGATTTGGAGAAACTCTTCTCAAAACGCTCAATATAAAAACCAAAATTTTTACAACCCTACAGCCTCTGGCTCTCTTTTACCTCTTAGAATTCATCTTGCTCATTTTGTTCAGTCATGCAAATTTCCTTGCTGTTCTCTGAACACACAGCCATTCTCCCACTCTGGGGCCTGTGCAGTGGAGGTCCTCTCTGTCTTTGCTAATATTTCATCTCAGTGAGGTTTCCCTAATTCACGGCATTTAAAGTGGCAATGCACTTCTCTTGCCTCAGTACTCCCAAATTCATGTTGCCCCTTTTCTCCCGTTGTTTGCTATAATACTTTACCCTTCTAATGTTCCATAAAATATATCATGCTTATTGTTGTATTGACAGCCCTCTCCCCTCCTCCTGTAGAAGAATGTAAGCTGCAAAAGGGATGAGTTGTTTTGTGTTTTTTAACTGATGGGTCTTAAGCACTTGAAATAGTGCTTGGCAAAAAGCAGACATTCTAACTATTGCACAAAACAGACACTTGTAAATATTTGTTGAATTCATGAACTATAATTTAGTTAATTGTGTTTTCTTTAATAGAATTTTGGACGACTTTAATGTCTTTATTTTTCTAAAATTTCCCATGTTTCTATTACATATATAGGCGTTATTTTTATTTTAGAAAAAAGTAAAATATGTGTAATGAATTTTGTTGTGGTTACATATTTTGTCTTTTATTAGCAAAATTAAAACATACGCTGTTTTATCCATCTTTTTTCTTTTAATTTATTGGGGTGACAATTGTTAGTAAAATTATATAGATTTCAGGTATACAATTCTGCATTACATCATCTATAAATCCCATTGTGTGTTCACCACCCAGAGTCAGTTCTCCTTCCATCACCATATATTTGATCCCCCTTACCCTCATCTCCCACCCCCCACCCCCCTTACCCTCTGGTAACCACTAAACTATTGTCTGTGTCTATGAGTTTTTGTTTCTCATTTGTTTGTCTTGTTCTTTTGTTGTTTTTGGTTTATATACCACATATCAGTGAAATCACATGGTTCTCTGCTTTTTCTGTCTGACTTATTTCGCTTAGCATTATACTCTCAAGATCCATCCATGTTGACACAAATGTTCCTATATCATCTTTTCTTACCGTGGAATAGTATTCCATTGTGTATATATACCACAACTTTTTTATCCATTCATCTATCGAAGGACATTTTGGTTGTTTCCATATCTTGGCCACCGTAAGCAAAGCTGCAATGAACATTGGAGCACACGTGTCTTTATATATAGATGTTTTCAGATTTTTGGGGTAGATACCCAGGAGAGGGATTGCTGGGTCATATGGTAATTCTATTCGTAATTTTTTGAGGAACCTCCACACTGCCTTCCATAACGTGCCTACCAGTCTGCCTACCAGTCTGCATTCCCAACAACAGTGTATGAGGGTTCCTTTTTCTGCACAGCCTCTCCAACACTTGTTACTATTTGTCTTGTTGATGATAGCCATTCTGACTGGGGTGAGGTGATATCTCATTGTGGTTTTTATTTGCATTTCTCTGATGATTAGTGATGTGATGATTAGTGATGTGGAGCATTTTTTCATATGTCTATTTGCCATTTGTATGTCCTCTTTGGAGAAATGTCCCTTCAGGTCCTCTGCCCATTTTTCAATTGGGTTGTTTGTCTTTTTGTTGTAGAGTTGCATGAGTTCCTTGTATATTTTGGATATTAGGCCCTTATCGGAGACACTGTTGGCAAAAATCTTCTCCCATCCAGTTGGTTGCCTCTTTATTTTGTCGATGGTTTCTTTTGCTGTGCAGAAGCTTTTAAGTTTCATATAGTCCCATTCGTTTATTTTAGCTTTTACTTCCATTGCCTCTGGAGTCAAATTCATAAAATGCTCTTTGAACCCAAGGTCCATAAGTTTAGTACCTATGTTTTCTTCTATGCAGTTTATTGTGTCAGGTCTTATGCATAAGTCTTTGATCCATTTTGAATTAATTTCTGTACATGGTGACAGATAGCAGTCCAGTTTCATTCTTTTGCACGTGGCTATCCAGTTCTGCCAGCACCATTTATTGAAGAGGCTGTCTTTCCTCCATTGCATATTTTTAGCTTCTTTGTCAAAAATTATCTGTCCATATTTATGTGGTTTTCTTTCTGGGTTCTCAATTCTATTCCATTGGTCTATGTGTCTGTTTTTCTGCCAATACCATGCTGTTTTGATTATTGTAGCCCTGTAGTACAAGCTAAAGTCAGGGAGTGTGATACCTCCAGTATTGTTCTTTTTTCTTAAGATTGCTTGGTCATGATGAATAATCTTTTTAATGCATTGTTGTATTCGATTTGCTAGAATTTTGTTTAGGATTTTTGCATCTGTATTCATCAGAGATATTGGTCTGTAGTTTTCTTTTTTTGCGTTGTCCTTACCAGGTTTTGGTATCAGGGTAATGTTGGCCTCATAAAATGAGTTAGGGAGTACTGTCTCTTCTTCAATTTTTTTGGAAGAGTTTGAGCAGGATTGGTATTAGATCCTCTTTGAAGGTTTGGTAGAATTCACTAGTGAAGCCATCTGGTCCCGGACTTTTGCTTTTGGGAAGGTTTTGGATGACTGATTCAGTTTCGTTACTGGTGATCGGTCTGTTGAGATTTTCCAGTTCTTCATGGTTCAGCCTTGGAAGGCTATATGTTTCTAAGAACTTGTCCATTTCTTCTAAGTTATTGAATTTGGTAGCATATAATCCTGCATAGTATTCTTGAATGATCCTTTGTATTTCTGTGGTGTCCGTGATAACTTCCCCTTTTTCGTTTCTGATTTTGTTAGTGTCTTCTCTCTTTTTATCTTAGTGAGTCTAGCCAAGTGTTTGTCAATTTTGTTAATCTTTTGAAAGAACCAGCTCTTTGTCACATTAATTTTTTCTATTATCTTTTTGTTCTCTATTTCGTTTAGTTCTGATCTGATTTTTGTTATTTCCTTTCTTCTGCTGACCTTGGGTTTTACTTGTTCTTCTTTAATTAGGTGTTCTATTTGCTTCTTGGATTTGAGGATCCAGTTCTGTCCACAAGTTTGGGAAGTTCTCATTGACAATTTGTTTGAATATATTCTCTGTTCCCTTCTCTCTTTCTTCTCCTTCTGGTATGCCCATTATTCTTATATTGCTCTTTCTGATGGAGTCAGAAAGTTCTTGTAGAGTTCTTTCATTTCTTTCAAGTCTCAAGTCTCTTTCTTCTTCCATCTGTGTAATTTCCAGGTTTCTATCTTCGATGTCACTGATTCTTTCCTCCATCTGGTCAACTCTACTACCTAAACTGGTTATTTCATTCTTAATTTCTTCTATTAAGTTCTTAATCTCCAGAAATTCTATTTGGTTCTTTTTTAAAATTTCAATCTCTTTCGTAAAATGCTCATTTAGTTCTTTGATTGTGTTTCTGAGTTCATTAAACTGCCTATCTGTGTTTTCTTGCATCTCGTTGAGGTTTTTCAGGACTGCAATCTTGAATTCTCTGTCATTTAAGTCACATATTTCCATATCTTTAAGTTCCTTTTCTGGAGACTTTTCACTTTCTTTCTGAGCTGTCTTGTTGCCTTGGTTATTCATGGCAATTACTGATTTATTATTTCTCTTCCTAGACATCTACAGGAGTGGCTTCTGCAACAAGTAGATAGGAAGAGGTCTTTCTTTTGTTTTCTAGTACTTGTTGGCAGAATGTTTTCTCTCCGACTGCAGCCTTTTTCTTCTCTCTCACACAGTAGTGCTGTTTTTTCTCTGCACTGTTCCAGCTTCCCACACAATGGGGGGATTCCCTGGGAGACGGCTTCTCTTCTGTTAATAGTTCGCCTGGGTCACAGGGCATAGTGTCCGTGTGGGTATGTGGAGAACTTTTGAAGTTCCAAAGCTCTTCCTACATCAGATCAGATTCAGAGCCTGTATGTTTCAGCAGTTCTGTTTACTCCTGCAGGGATCCGCCCAGATAGGTGGGGCCAGGGGCAGGGTGAGTTGTGAGAGGTGGCCCAGAGCAATGGCAGCGACCACCACCGCAGCCGGTCCTGCTTCCACAGCTCCCGCCCCTTTGCTGGAACTAGTTGGGCTGTGAATCTGTGTCTGCGGTCCACAGTTCTCAGAACAGCCACTATTCTGTTTTTTTGATCTGACACTGCTACTGTTCTGCTTCTAGCACCAGGCAGGTGGGGGCATGGCGAGCTCTGGGCGGGGAGGGAAGGGCGGCTAGTCTCAGTGCCTAAGGCTTCCGTTCTCTGCTCGGCAGTGAGGGCTTAAACCACCGTTTTCAGCCTTCTTCCCTCAGTCTTTTCTCCGAGGTCTCTGCCTTGAACGTTGGTTTTAGCCGTGTTATATGCTGCCCCCTTGGCCCTGTGGGCCATAAGCGGAGCCCTAGCAGTCCAAGTTCTTCCCTCTCCCACAGCTGTGGTAGTTCCAGGCTGCAGAGAGCTTGGAGCACTGTGCTAGGTCTGCGTCATGCACCCTCGTGGCTCCATCTCCGCACTTCTCCCTTCCGTCCTCCCCCGCTTGTGCAATTCGCCCACCTTTAGGTGAATTCAGTAGTGGGCTTCTTCATCTTGCCTGTCTGCTGTGCAAGGAGTCCTTTGTGGAGTTACTGGTGTTCGATTTGTTGTAAATTCCAGGGGAGCTTTACAGAGGCTCACCTCACGCCGCCATTTTGATGACGTCTCCCCATCTTTAAAATTTTCAAATGTTAGGTTTCCAGAGTAGCATATAAAATGAATATGATTGTAGTTTTGTTAATGTGTTTTAATATTTACAGATGAAAGATTAAACGTGTTTTTTATTTTCAAAGGACTGTGACTTAATCTCTAAAGAACCAAAGCCTTTGGTGTTTGAGGGGAAAGTACGTGGTCCTATTGTTGTTCCTACGGCGGGAGAAGAAGCATCTGGGAATTCAGGCAATTTAAGAAAAGGAGTTACAGTGAAGACGAATGTGTCTCCTAAAGGAGATGAAGGTGATAAGAAATGTACCTTTATGGATCTGGCAAAAGAAGATATTAAAGATAATGGCAGAACGTTACACCAGCAGCTAGGTGATCAAAATAGAACTATTTCATCAGTCCATGGCTTAAACAATGATATTGTGAAGGCCTTGGACCGAATTACATTGCAGAATATTCCTTCTCAAACAGCCTCGGGTTTTACTGCAGGAATGAAGAAGGACTACAGCCTCCCTCTTACTGTCGTTTCGTGCGCTAAAGCATGCCCACACATGACTACTTGTGGAAATGTTCTGTTTGAGGGAAGAACAGTTCAGCTAGGGAAGCTTTGCTGCACTGGAGTTGAAACTGAGGATGATGAAGATACTGAGTCTACTTCATCAGTGGAACAAGCGTCAGTTGAAGTGTCTGATGGACCAACGCTACACGACTCAGATCTCTATATTGAGATTGTGAAAAATACAAAGTCTGTCCCAGAATATTCAGAGGTGGCTTATCCTGATTATTTTGGTCACATTCCGCCTCCTTTCAAAGAGCCTATTTTAGAAAGGCCTTATGGTGTACAAAGGTGAGTTGCAGATTCCTTCTAAAGACCATTGTCAAAATACGAGGCATACTTAAAAAAACTACTTTGGGTATTTAGGAAGAAAGTTACTGTGAATTAAAGTTACTGTAATTTTTTATCATGCTTTGGGAATTTTACATTGTTTTGAAATTGTCCTTCTGGGTTTACTTGGTTTATTTTCTAAGCTTATTACTTATTCAAATGAAGCCAGCTCAGTAAACCTAACCATTGGACAATTTAGAAATTTTTTATTTAGATTGAATCTGAAAATATAAAAACAGATTATTTAGTAATCTTTGAATGACTATTATATTAGTAATATATATTTATTTAGTAATTTGATTATCTTTTGAACTTGATTTAGATATATGATTTAAAAATAGCAATATGGCCAGTATTATTTCATTGTAAAATTTGAAATTGGAAATAGCATTATAAAAATTTGCGATTTATAATAGCAGTAACTAAAGTTATTAAATCTTGCCAATTATTTTTAGAAATTACAGATAGTATTAATTTTTGTGAACTAGTGAATGTTTGGCATATAAATACATTTTTGGTATGACTTGATTATTATCTGCTCAAGGAGATAGGATTGCTTTTACACAATGGCAACAGGTTGCATATGTGTGGAACTCAAGAGCTCAGTAATTCTAAGTGTGAGTGGACATGTCACAGCCACCCTGGAATCAGAATGACATGATTGCCAGGGGCTCAGACCCCTTAGGAATAAGAGTTTGGGTCACTTAATTGGATCAGCCACCAAGACCTAGAGAGGTAGCTGAAGGTGAGAGGGATTTAGATAGATATTGGAGGATGGAGTTGGGGAGTTGTGGCCCTAAGAACGATTGCAGTGATGGGGACTAAGTTTGTCCTGCCCTTGTTTTTCTTCTAAGTTTCTCTTGAGAGGCACATAGGAAGGAACTGTGGAGGAGCTTCTTTCCAAATATGGGAGGTGAAGTGGATCTGTGCAACACAAGGGGTGGACTGTGGCCGCCATGACAATGAGCTGCTCATCTTTCCCTTTATGAGAGAACCTGCTGTGAGGCTTGTAGTTACAGCTGCCATACCTTCAGGATCTATTGCAGCATTCATGCTGAGGTCATGGGTTGACGATGGTGGAGTTACTAGAGCTGACCCACCCTTGACCAGTGCAAAGATCTGCTAATAGACAGTCTTTGCCCTGGGGCGCCCTGTTGGCATGGTTGACTTTTACAGAGCTGCAATGCAATCTGTGGCTCTTCCTGCTCAGTGCGGTCTCCTTTTCCAGGTGTCAGACATGATTTTTGAACAGACCTGAAGTCCCTCCTTACTTACTGCTGCTTCCTGTTCCCTTCATTATTCACATGTGTTTTCCCCCAGTAGATCTCTTGCACATCTAATTGTGTCTTGGCATTTGCTTTTTGAAGGACCTGAGTCGATGCACCTGGAGTAAACCAGAATCAGTCAGCAACTTGATTTTTCTCCTTTCCAGAATTAGCCCTTAGGCTCTCCAAAGTCAAAGATGTCATCTTGACTACAGAAGGCACTTCCTGAACTTTAAGTGTTCTTTAAACCCTAAGAACAAGTTTCCTTATTAAGTCGCTTCAATCTGAAATTTTGTTTTCTTCTTGTTAGCCTGTAGTATCTGAGGTAAGATTAGAAGGAAAGAGAATTGTGGAATAGAGGTATAACTATTGTATAAGTCTCTGATTTTCAGCCTTAGTTTTTAATTACCAATGATACTTCTTATTTCCCCTCCTGGACTTTATGTTATGAAAGATTCTCATTCAAAACTCCTATTAAGTGTTTAACTCATTTGTGTTAAAGACATATTCTTGCCAAGCAGAGCCTCTGATAAACATTTGGTAACTTTTTCAGTTCATATCTTTATCGAGATTGATAAGTAAAGAAACTTAATGTTTTAATTAAGTGTAGCTTTATTGCAAATAAATGTATGAAGGCCATGAATAGCTGTAATACCTATCCTGTGGATCCCCAAAATATCTGTGCTGCAGGTGAGGAGCTGTCACCCTCAGCTCTAGTGACCTGTGTCCTCTTTCTTTGAGCAGTCTTCCTTAGGTTGAAACCTAATAAAGTACAGGTTTGCTGTTGGTCACATATCATGTGAACTTTTGAGTATTTGTTGAACGAAATAGGCTGTACATTTTTCAAACTGCCCTGCACAAATTATTTTTTTCTGAGCCAAGCCTTTAATAAATATTGAATGTCAGTAAGTTTGAGGTCCCTGGGTACCTAGAAAATATGTATTGTTTTGTTTTGACTGGAGAACCATATATTTTAATAGGCAGCTGACGTAAAGGAAGGAAGGATTGATATCCTTTCATGAAAGTTGCGCTGCTTAATTAATCTTTATTAATGAGGGCTGAGAGCAGGGCAGATATTTCCCTGAAATATTAATTTTGGGTTTAGTCTAATATAAATGGGCAGTTCTGTCACTTAAAATACATTGTCAGAGGTTGAAAACCGGGGGCCTGTAGGTCATATTCAACTTGTACATGAATTTTGGCTTCACGTATACGGTGTTTCTGTTGTTGTTTATTGTTTTTTAAACTGATTGCCAACATTAACATTTTACTTTAAGGATGTTTTACTTTATTTTTTTTATTAAACTTATTGGGGTGACGTTGGTTAGTACTATTATATAGGTTTCAAGTGTATAATTCTATACTACTTCATCTATATATTGCAGTGTGTGTTCTCCACCCAAAGCCAATTCTCCTTCCTTCACCATATATTTGACCCCGTTTACCCTCTTCTGCCACCATCCCCCTACCCTTTATCCTCTAGTAGTCACTACACTGTTGTCTGTACCTATGAGTATTTGTTTCTTTGTCTTGTTCCTTTGTTGCTTTCAGTTTTGTATCCCACATATGAGTGAAATCATAAGGTTCTCGATACTTTCTGTCTGACTTATTTTGCTTAGCATGATAATCTCAAGATCCATCCATGTTGTCACAAATGGCAGCATTTCATCTTTTCTTGTGGCTGAGTAATATTCCATTGTATATATGTACCATATCTTTATCCAGTCATCTATTTAAAAGCATTTTTGTTTCCATGTCTTGGCTATCATGAATAATGCTGCAGTGAACAGAGGGGTACATATATCTTTATGGATAAATGTTTTCAGATTTTTTTGGTTAGATACCCAGAAGAAGGATTGCTGGGTCATACACCCAACATTTAAAATTTGAGAGATTCCACATAGAAATCTAAGTTTCTGGTGTTTCTTGAAAAATTGATAATGACAACCTTAACTTCTTTCCTACTTGGCAGCAATCAGTTTGTTTTCTGACAGACCCTGTTCCTCAGTTTACCACACTGCCACCATGTCGTCCTCATTCGCGTACATCACATGCCAACCTAGAGGCTTCTGCTTTTTTACCCTATTTTACATAATGGAACATTGCTGTTATTATCAGCCTTTTAATACCATTTCCCTTTTAAAACAACCAAACTTTTGTATTAATTTTTATACATTTGTGCTATATATGAATATTTAATAAATTATTCTGACAAATGGATGTATTTAACCATTCACCCAAGTTTGAGCACTTTTTGTATGGTATATTGAGTATACATATATATATATATATATATATATATATATATATATATATATATATATACCATCTCTTCATTGTTGAAGGTCTGGGTGATATAAATTTTGGATTTGTTTATTATAAGTACAAACTTTTAAAAAGTTTGTTTTTTTAGAAAGAATTTGGTATTTGAAAATTATCACATTGAATCTAAATTAAGGATTTATACGATAATCTTTCCATGCTAGTTTTTTTTCTTAATAAATTTCTTTGTCAGTGCTGAGTTATTTTTTATAGATTAAAAATTAAAAATAAATTAGGCTTAACTGTAACTACTAGATTAAGAGTTTTAGAGTTGTACTTTCTTAATTTTTTAGTATCCTTTTTTTCATGTGTTTACCTATCACTTTTTAATATGTCCCTGATCATTTTTAATTCTTCATTAGAATGAGTTCTTGGCTTATTTTGAATTTAAAGTTACACTGTGATATTGTTAGATATATTCCTAAATTATATGAGAGTGCATACTCTTTAATCACAGAGAAGTATCTTTATGTAAGAGACTAGTTTCACATCTGCCTAAAGTTAAGGAGACTTTCAGTGTTTAGGGTATTTCTTGAGATTTTATTATAATTTTGGCAAACTTTCTCACTCTAGTCTCTCAATAAATTAATAAACTATAGTTCTAATCTGCATTACCACTTTTTAGCTGAAATAAACTTAAAATTTAAATCTATTTATAGAATCAACTTCCTCTTTAATTGATACAGTAATCCCTCCTTATCCTTGGTTTTAGTTACCTATGGTCAACAGTAGTCTGAGAATATTACGTGGAAAATTCCAGAAATAAACAATCCATAAGTTTTAAATTGTGTGCCGTTCTGAGTAGGGTGATGAAATCTCATGCTGTCCTGCTCCATCCTGCCCAGGATGTGACATCCCTTTGTCCAGTGTATCCACACTATTTATGCTCCCTGCATTAGTCACTTAGTAGCCGTCTCAGTTACCAGATCGACTGTCGTATCGCAGTGTTCCAGTAACCCTAATTTTACTGAATCATGGACCCAAAGTGCAAGAGTAGTGATATCAGCAATAGGGATATGCCAAAGAGAAGTGGTAAGGTGCTTCCTTTAAGTGAAGAGATGAGTTAGCAGTACAATAAGATATATCGAGAGAGAGACCACATTCATACAACTTTTACTGCAGAATATTATAATTGTTCTATCACAAGGTAGATATTATTATGAATTATCCTTGTTAGTCTCTTACTGTGCCTAATTTATAAATTAAACTTTATCATAGGTATGAAGTGTGATAAAATATGGTAAATGTTTAAATTAAAAAAATTATTATAGTAAAAGACACATGCCATTAGTCTCCCTCAGAATACTCCCACGAGCTTTGAACACACTTATCCCATCATTCTTGCCACTTTCTGAAGCAGTTCTGGAAGTCCTCTTTTGTGGGTGTCTTAAGTTGCACTGTCGCGGCTGCCTCGATGTCCTGAATCATTTTGACTTTGGGGAAGAGCCAGAAGTCACATGGTGCTAGATTCGGTGAATAAGCTGGATGAGAACACACTAATGAAATTGCCCTATACCAGAAGTGATGTGTGACACGGGGCCTTGTCATGATGGAGGATGATTTACAGCACACTTTACCTTCTCTCAACTGTAGCTCACACTTGACTGACAGCACCAAACAAGGTGAAACTTGTCACACACACTTACTAAGGCTCAACACTCTGCTTCCCATATTGAAGACCCTGCCTTTCTGTTGGATGGCACACAGCAGCAGCAATCACTGTATTTTTTTTATCACACCTCAAATATATTATTTATATATAATACATATATATAGAGATAGATAGATAGATAGACAGACAGACAGACAGACAGACAGACAGATAATTTGGTACCATCCCTGGTTTCAGGCATCCACTGGAGATCTTAGAACGTATCCCTCTCGGATAATGGGGTACTACTATACTATAAGAAGTAGCTATGTATTAGCACCAGGCACCTTCCCACTATGGCTTTTGTGACCAATCTACCTGGAGTTCCAGACACCTGGCTTTATGATTCAAATCTGTTGTGTTTCAGCTATAGTTTGGTGCCACTTTTAAGTGATTGTTGTCTTCCCTAAATATTGATGGGAAGATTTTGGAGTCTGTGTGGCTTAGTCTTCTAGGACAGTGGCAAGGATTTTAGGAATTTTCCAGCTGTTGTCCATTTTGTTGGGCTGATTCAGGGGGAGATCAGGCCTGGAGAATCCTGGATGTGGAGGGACCAACCTTGGTTCCTTGATTCAAGTGTTTCCTTCCTGTCCACATTTCCTTTTCAGCTATAGAAGAGAGAATGGATTCTGCAGCGTGTGCAGGCTGGTTGCCAATTACATTTTAGCTAAATACCACGAGGGTGGGTTTTAAAATCTCCTTATATAATCTCTGGCTTTTCAGATCTTTACTGCTTCTAATAATGCTGCTATTATGCATACATAATTATTTGCCTGAGGGCTAGAGAATGGATCTACACTATTTCTATGTAGAAAAGCATAATAGACATTTAAGGTTTTTAAAGAAACTATTGGACTTGTAACTGTATTCAACATGGTTATTTTCTAAAACTCAGACTTTAAAAATACTGATTTATGTCTTGCTTGCTATGTATTG
The DNA here is from genome assembly GCF_036562045.2 of Rhinolophus sinicus. Lineage (NCBI taxonomy): Eukaryota > Metazoa > Chordata > Mammalia > Chiroptera > Rhinolophidae > Rhinolophus > Rhinolophus sinicus. The sequence continues at coordinate 154,235,391 of NC_133754.1, read as the reverse complement.
ATAATTTTTATTGTATACAAAACATATAGAGGAATGATCTTTTTTTAAAATTGGTTTCAGGTGTACAAAGCAATGTAATAGATCATTTTTAGTTTAAGAAATTTTTATCATTTTATACTGTTTTCATCAAAAACTTATTTTAGAGAAAGTTGTGCCTTGGCATATATTAATGAATTTTGGTCAAAATTATCTTTTATGATTTCAGGACAAAAATTGCCCAAGATATTGAGAGACTAATACATCAGAGTGATATCATAGATCGAGTGGTATACGACTTAGATAACCCAAAGTAAGTGTTGTTGTTTTTTGTTGGTTTTATTTTTATTAATTGTATTTTTACTGTAAAATTTCAGTGTTATTTTTAAAAGATAAAAATAATGTTAACTTCCACGTAGTTTACTTTCAGTATGTTTTCATCTTTTAGTAGGAATGTAATGGTAATGTAATAGTAAATCATATTTGTTTACTTAAATTGAATATATCACAAGTTTTGTTCATTCTTAGGTGGACTTTTAATGGGTTTAATAAGGCAAAGGTCATAAGCTGATGCTGTGTGTTATAAAACTGAAATTACCTCCACTTACGAGAGTGGAGATTTCATATGAAATGCTGCAATTTTCTCCTGTAATACTGAGCCATTTCATTTACTTAGGACAGCAAATTACCATCCCCTTCAGAAGGAATATATACTTGCTAATTCTTCACTGTCTCCATTACTCTCTCTTGTCTCTTACTGCTTATATTCTGCTTTAGCCCTTTCAATTATTTGCCATTTGTTAGTGTTATTTACAATTTAGGATTATTACTGAGATCATCACATTTTAGGCTTTAAATAAAAGTAAATAAATGAAAATTACAAATGATGAAAATTATAAATGATTATTATTTAGTCATTTGCCTCCCCAAATGAGAAATTTAGCCCTCAGTGGATTTCCCCCTTCCCTTAACATTCTAATATATTTGGGAAATTTTATTTGGGAAATTTTAGATTTTACTGGTCTTTTTTTGAAGAAATAAAACACTTTTCAGAGATTTTTTGTTAGATAAAGGTAAAAGCTATATCAAAGGTAATGACTGAATTTGAAACAATAGTTTTAAAAATTAAAAACAAATCTACCTTATTCATAGCTCTTAGTTATTTCAACATTTATAATTCTGTGTCACATAGAACATGCATAAGTGGTAAAAACAGAAACTCAGGAATCCCGAGTGTGGTGTTCCAGTGCTACTTCTAACTGAAATGCCTTTAGACAAAATCATTGAGCCTTTTGGAGTCTTAGTTTTCCCATATTGGGATGTATAATAAGCTCCAGAAGAGCAAGAATTTGTTTTTAATCATGGAAACAGACTAATACTAAAACAATATCTGATACCTAGTAGGTGCTCAGTAAATATTTACTAAAGTAATGAATATGTAAAATGAGGATAATGCCTTCATTTTGGGGGGTGCTAATTAGATAATAGATAATATGGTTGTCTAAATTTAAAATAATATTTTCACCTGAGAACTGCTTAGTTTGTTAGAATTATTACTACTCAATATAGGTCATGTGCATTTTAAGAAGTAAACCTAGCGTTTTAAATATGATTGTTAGTGTATTTAGAAATGACATTTATTTACTGAGGCAAAAATTATTATTTGTGATTAGCATTCACTATAAATGTAGGAACAATTTTCTACTTGTAATTATAATTTTTTTGTCTATAAATATTAGCCAAATTTATGTTGCTTGTATTTATGTTCTTTGGTTTAAAAATAATGAGGAGGATGAGGTAGCAATAGTGGTGTATTTTTAATCTGTAGTGTGTTTTTATTTATTTTTTACTCACCTGTTTAGATTCAATGTATTTTATTATACTTACTTTAAAATTTTTATTTAGTTACACCATTCCAGAAGAGGGAGATATTTTGAAGTTTAACTCCAAATTTGAATCTGGGAATCTGCGCAAAGTAATTCAAATTAGAAAGTAAGTCATTTAAAATTTTCTCATTTTGTATGTACACAGATACTTTTCTAATTTTCATCAGATATCTTTATTTTCTATTTTCAGAAATGAATATGACCTTATTTTGAACTCAGATATAAATAGTAATCATTATCATCAGTGGTTTTACTTTGAAGTCAGTGGAATGCGACCTGGTGTTGCTTACAGATTTAACATCATTAACTGTGAAAAGTCCAACAGTCAATTTAATTATGGTAAGACAATTTTATTTCCCAATTTAGAGGACATGCAGGCATCATATCTGTAGGACAGAAATTTTTTGGAAAAAAATTAAGAACTTTTAAAAAAGATTCAGTGTTCTTCTTTTGTTTTCTCTGGTTCTCAAAATTCAGATATTTATTATGCAAAATTTTAAATAAACCAGAATTTGCTTTGTTGGTAGAAAGTTACCCTTGTATAGCCAAGCCCTTTAAAATGTAATGAGTGTGGTTGATTTCATCCAAATTGAATACTAAACATTTATGTATGCTGCTTTAAGTCAAGCTATTAATGTCAGTTCATCTAGAAGAGAATTACATAAAGCAGTGTTTTAAATACTTTTTAAACTTTTTATTTTGAATAGATTCATAGAAAGTTAAAATATTATAGAAGTTATAGAAGGTTTCCAAGTTCTCTTCACTAAGATTCCTCCAATGATTACATCACATATAACTACAGTACAGTACCAAAGCCAGGATTTGACATTGGTCCAGTCTGGGTGCATAATTCTGTGCCATCGTATTACGTTTATAGATTCTTGTAAATGTTACCACAATCAAAATGCATAGAATGCTTCCATCACCACAAAGCCGTGTGCTACTCCTTTCTAGTTCAACATTCGGTATAATGTTAGCTGTAATTTTCTGTAAAATTTTTAATTTAGTTGAGGAAGTTTCCTTCTACTACTGGTTTTCTGAGACTTTTTATCGTGAATGGGTATTGAATTTTGTCATATGCTTTTCTACGTCAATTGATTTGATCATACGATTTTTCTTCTTTAGCCTGTTATGTGCTATATCACATTGATTGATTTCTCAATGTTGAACCAGCCTTTTAAAAATCCACGTGCAAGTATTAAACCCCATTTGATCATTGTGTATACTTGCTAATATTTTGTTAAGAATTTTTGTGTTTTTGTTCAGGAGGGATATTGAGTAATTGAGCTTTCTTTTTCTTTCTTTTTTTGTGTGTACTATATCTGGTTTTGGTCTATCATGGTAATACCTCATAAAAGGAGTTGGGAAATGTTCCGTCTTATTTTCTGGAAAAGCTTATGTAGATTTGATGTTGATTCTTAACCATTTGGTGGAATTCTCCAGTGAAATTATTTGAGCCTGGAGATTTCTTTTTTGGTAGTCTTTTAAATTAGAAATTCAATTTTTCTTTTATAGTTTTAAGGCTATTCAAATTATCTATTTCATCTTGAGTGAATTGTGGTAGTGTGTGCTTTTTAGGAATTGATCCGTTTCCTTTAAGTTGTCAAATGGGTGTAGAGTTATTTGAGTATTCCCTTGCTATCCTTTTGATGTCTTCAGGGTCTCTAGTGATATCCCTTATCATCCCTATTTCATTCCTGATAATAGTAATTTGTGTCTTCTCTTTGTTTTTCTTTGTCAATCCTGCTGGAGGTTTGTCAATTTTATTGACATTTTCAAAGAACCAGCTTTTTGTTTCATTGTTTTTTTTTCCTACTGTTTTTCATAAGAGGCAGTTTTAAAAGCTGGTGTTTTACCAGCAAAAATATTAAATTTATACCTCATTTAGGACTTTGTATTTACTATTTTAATAAATATAAAACTAAGGGTTGTTTGTCAGGCATCAGTCTTTATAGTCAACTATATCAGTGGAAGATAATATTAATGTAATTATATAAACTTCAGATTAGTAATTTAAAATTGAAACATTAGTTTTCAAGTATGTAATCTGATGATAATTTTTGTGTAAAAGAAAAGAAATTTTTCTGGCATACAAAAAGCCTACTTACATTGTGGGTTGAGGAGAAACAGGTATATTAATATGACAAGTTATAAAATCTCAGAGGTTTTAATCATTTGTTGTATGAATTGAAAAGCTTTTAACAACTAAGGCATGCTATGCCATAATCATCTGTTACAAATAAATGTTCTAAGTTGTTAAAAGCATGAATGTGATGCTCTTTAAGGGGGCATTTCTGAAAATTGAAGCTTTCAAGAGTTGAAAAGATTGTTCCTAGTTATCATTATTTATGTGGAAAGTAGGAAATTGTATACTTAAGATAAATTACTTCACATGTATGGAATGAAAGCTTTAGTCAGATTCACTAATTTAATGTAACAATTATAAGAAGATTAGGTAGCACAATATCTGGTTTAGTTACAAACATTTTTTTAAAGTTTTAAAAATGTTTTATGTAATCTAATTTTAAATGATCCATTTTTTTGACTGTATATTTTGACTAAAAATTCAGTGGTTATATTGATTTTCATGAATAGTGGATAGGAATATTTTTGATAATCTATTTCACATTCTTGTATTTCTTAGAAATACTTGTTTTTTGACCTTAAATTGTTCATATTACTTTAAAAATTACCTTAATTGACTCATTCAAAATACTAAAACAAGGAAAGAATCTTGTGTTTTCCCTATTTAACTTGTAAGTATAATGCTAACATAATATTTTAGAGGAGAACAGGACAAGTAAGTAAAAGTAATTGTATTTGTATTTTGTGCTCCTTATGAGTAAAATATAAAAATGTAAAGATTGCTGAAATGGCAGTCAATAATAATTTTCATATTGTAATGCTAGAGGTGGATGGTATTTTTACTAACTATATTTATACATTCTGATAAAATAATACTCTTACTACTTTAAACTTCATTAAATATTTTAATTTTTTAAAGTAAAAGCATGTATTTTGGAGTGACGCTTTTCTTTTTAAAAAAATCTGTACCTCCATGTGATAAATAAAATAATCTCTCCCTTTAGTGTTATTTTAAATTTAAAATGAAGACAATTCTGTAACTAAAAGTAAATCAAAGCAATGAGACAGATTGCTGCTCTATTTTTTAATATCCCCTCCTCCTTACCTCGTGCCCGTTGGATATTCTTGTATGTATATCACTCTCTCCAAACTTTATTTTGTGGAGAATTTGGAAAACAGAATGGTGTTAAGAAGATAATTAAAACCATCAACATCCAGAGATAATCACTTTAACATTTGTTGTTTCCTTCCAGCCTTTTTTTATAATGCAATATTTGATTTTTACATACACGTAGTTATGTATTTATTTTAAAAAATAAGGCTCATGATCCATGCAGTTTCATAATCTATACTTTAACCAAACATTGTATTGTCACCATTTTTTCTGGTCTTTGAATATGCCTCAGAAACAGAGTTTAATGGACAGCCTATGGAGGTACTGTAACTTATTTATCCAAAGGTTTCTTTGTTGGACATTTGTTTCTAGTTACAGTATTATCTATTTTAAATAATACTGAGGTACACATTATACTAAATATTTGTGTGTATCATTATTTAGTTACAAATTCACAGGAATGGAATTATTTTTATCTGCCAGTTATATATGTGATTTTTTTTCTGATTATGAAACAATGGATCTTTAATATGGGAAACTTGGTAGATTCAAAACAGTTTAAAAGACTCTAGGAAGGAAACAGAAGAGAAAATCTAATGTTGAGCAGTTAGTTATCCATCCTTAAACTTAGTCACATTTATATAATTTTAAAATTAAATTTTATCCTTTTATAGCTTTGGGATTACAATATTAAAACTCATTTGTAAACTATTTTTTTACTATATATTTTAAAACATTTCCCCATGTCATTAAATATTTTGAACTACATCATTACTAATCTCTGTATAATAGCTTATTTAGTAATGTATAATAATTATTTAAATGATAACAGGTTAATGGGAATTTAAGACTTTTTCAGTTTTTCAAAATTATAAGCTGTGCTGCAGTAGATATTTGCAATTATTTGTATTTGTGTTTGTTTCTGATTATTGTTTTGCCATAAATTCCTCCAAGTAGTATTTCTCAAAGAAAATGAACATATGTTTCTGAAGACTGGGGGAAATGGTACTTAGAGCGCTGGTAGGAGTGTTAACATTAATTCAGCTTTTTTTGAAGTGCATTTGGTGGTATTCTTGCAGTGTTTATGTTTAAATTCATCCAGGATTTATTGTGCTATTTTCAGTGAATTGGAATCTAACTTAATCCTATTAGTAGTTAAGTAACTACAACTGAATTCATTCTCCAATGCGTTTTAAAATGTTGTTGATGAATTTATTGAGTTATTTGTCAAATATTTACTTTATAACTCATTTGTAACTCGTTCCTGACCCTCTAGTAAAAGACTTCGGGTGGGAAACATGGAAAACAATGTACATCATTGCTCTCTTTGTAGCTGTCATAGAAAATGGTCAGGTTAGTAAAAACATTAGATTAGATTAGGTATTACTTGCTCATACTTCCTGACTTTTTGAATTTGGATTGAATTATTCTGACCTCTTAGTCATATTATATGTTCCCTTTGATTTTAAACACCACAATTCTCAGAAGCTGTGGTCTTAACTATACCAAGAATTTATTTGGGGACTGTTTGTTGCTCTAGTACCACTTGATTTTTAATTATTCTGACCTTTTAGTCTAGTGTAACATCATTTTTGCTCTAGTATCACTTTTTAAATTACTTTATAATATAGTTTAACATCCTGTGGTCTTTTTCAAAAACAATTTAAAAGCTTTTTCTACCGATTTATTTTTCCTGAATAGTTTATTCTGAATGATTTTATTAAGTGCCCCAAAATTTCCATTGCATTAAACTTGTAGAATAATTTGGGAGAAATTGAATTTTTTTATATTAAGTCTTGCTGCTTATAAAGATGGTGGATATTTTTGTTTATTCAAGTTTTTTATGCCCTCACCTGTTTTTAGTTTAGTGTTGTTGTTTTTTGTAAGTTCTATACATTTCTATTTACCTTCATTTATTTTTAAGTATTTTATGTACTTTTATTTGTTTCTGTTGCGAAAGAGTACTCCTTCCTATTTTCAAACTTATTATTTATAATTAAGAAAGCTATCAAGTTTTATAAGTTTACTTGAAAATCTACCTCCTCACTGAACTTTTTAATATTTCTCATAGTTTTGCAGTTGACACTTTGGATTTTGTTGGTAGGTCCCTAGAATTTTCCTTATTCATAGTTATATTGTGTATCTTTCATTGTTTTATTGCTTTTGGATAGATAGCTCTTATTTTGAGATACATATTCTTTCTCCTAATAAAGAATTTCTATGTTTGCTAAGTTTTAAAAATCAGAAGTTTAGTTTTTGCTTTTATCAATCTAATGTAATGCTATGACCTGGTAATGTGCTGTTATCATGTAATGCTATGACCTGTTAATGTGCTGTATTATATTAATAATATTCCTAATATTAAACCATCTTTGGGTTTCAGAAATAAGTCCACTTTGCCATGTAAATTAATCTTTTAATATAGAACAATTTTTGATTTGTTAGTGTTTTGTTTAAAGGTTTTATATCATTGGTCATAAGTGAGACAAGTCACTTTCCTTTTCGGAGAACTATTTTTGTTCACTCTTGGAAGCAAGCGGATGCTGACTTAGAACACTTAAATAAAAAGGTTTTTATTTCCTCATCCTGTGTTCTGGAGCAGTTTAAATAGCATTTATACGTTTTCATGAAATTTGGAAAGAATGCATCCCTAAATCTGTCTGATTCTGTGCCCCCTTTTGGGTGGGAGAGTGAGTGTCTGGATAACTTTTTAAGTTTTCTGTGACTCATTATAGTGTAGTTTTCTATTTCTTACTGAAGCAATCTTGATAATTTGTATTTTCTCATGTAAGTGACATTTAGATTTTCAAAATTCACTAGCAGAATTTCTATATGATATCTGCAATATTTGTATTTGCTTGTTTGTTTTCCTTTTATTGTGTCTGTGCTAAAAACCTAATTTGTTTTAATTTGTTATTTAAAAAACCTTGCTCTTGGTTTTATTCATTATTTCCTTTAAAATTACTTTTTGTTTGTTTCTCCCTTTTCTCTTCCCTGCAGTTGACTTTTTTTTACTAGTTTATTTAGTTAAATTTATTTTTCTTTAATAATCAAGCATTTAGGTTTTAAATTTGCTCTTGATTACAACTCAATTCTGTATCCCCACCCGTGATTTTAAGACCTCCTTGTTATTTTCTAGATTGCTTTTAATTGTATGTAGTTTTGGTATCCTTTTTGAGTCAAGAATTATTTAGGAAAGGGTTTGTTATATTTTTCGTTGGTTAAATTATTTTGGTTAAAATTTTTCTCATTTTCAAATTTCAATTTTGTTTACAGACGTGAAATTTATGATTTGGGGCAATTTTTTTTTTATGATCAGTATTTATTTTCATGAGCCCTTGGAAAATAATATGTATTCTTTGTTGGCTACATAATTTAATGTATATTAATTTAGTGTTATAGATCTGTTTATTCAGTTTTCCGTATCCTTGTTTACTTTTTATCTTCTGTCTGCCTAAGACTTAAAAGATATAGTCTTTCTGTTCTGTTGTGTTTCTGTCAAGCCCTCATTTAAAAAAAATATTTGTTTTCTATTTTAGTGCAATATTATTTGGCACATAGAAGTTTTTAACTTGTCCATATTACTTTTGTGTATACCCTTTAACAGTATAAAATAGTCATATTTATCCCATTCAGTGTCTTTTGCCCTGGGTTCTATTTTTATATTCATTTGTTTTAAATTTGCTTGATATATCTTTGTGTATTGTTTCTTGTAAATAGAGGTTGCATTTTGTTGTTCGACTCTTGTCTTTTAATATGTGATTTATAACCTATTGAAAATGCTCTTTGTAATAGAAATTTTTTTTTATGCTTTTTATTTGTATGCTTCTTTATTTTCTTTATCTGGTATTCTTGAAGAGATGTCTAGGTAAAATGCTACACTTCTTTAGTTGTGGGAATCCAAAATATGTATATTAAAAAAATAGATCATGAGGCATATTTTGCATTGAATTTTTCTCAGCCCTACTCTGTCTTATGAGTAAGTTTAGTATAGATTCCTCTCACATTCTGACAAGAAGTTGTCAGTTGAGATTTCTTTTGATTTCCATATATTTGTTGGTAAAAGCTGTAGAAGGAGCTGTTAGATAGATGTAATTTTTTAAATGAAGCTATCATAAGATTTAAACTAATACAACATAAAGCAGATCTTGGTTTGTTTTAACATGGATAGAGTTAGAAGAAGGAAGGGGTAGCAATATTTTCATAAACTAGAATTCAACATTTTAAGAAATTATAACTAGCTATGTAGTTAATGTTATTGTCATCGGATTCATTTTGAATTCACTTCAGGGATGGTTCTGATGACCAGAAATATTTATAATGGAACTTCTTTAGCTGGAAGGGTTTATTTAATTACCACACTTGATTGAAACCAGGAAATAACATTAATTAGAAAACAAGCTTATTGTCTGTAATTTTATTTTGTTTTTTGATTGGGAAATACTATTTGTGGAAGTATTTAAGTGTTGGTTTCTAGAGAATGTGCCCAAAAGAGGTCTTGTTCTTTGTCAATGCCCACCAAAGGAGGCTGAATTACTGTTGCTTTTGTTTCCCAAGTTGTCCTTTTCTTGGGGAATTTTTAAGGCAATTATATTAAATACTTAGTTTTCTCACAAATAAATCATCTTATTTGTGAATTTATATTTGAGAATGTATGTCACTATATGATAGTGCTACGGTTTATATCTGTTGTAAGCCATCACCCTCCCCCCTCATTACTTGAAAGGGGTTTGCTCAAATTACCACTAGATGGCAGTCTTGCATTTTAGTAACGTGGAGTTTTCATCACAAGCTTCCCGGAAGGCTCTTGCACTGTCTTTCTCTCCTCCTTCTTTCGCTCCCTCCAGTGTCTTCCAGATATGTGAGTATTTCTAACCACCTTCATACATAAATTGAACATGTGTGGAACCAGGCAACAAAATTGAATTTTGAGGTCTAGTATGTAGCATCCCCAGTTGTACACATTAGTTAATTCCCTACTTGAAATTCCCTACTCGAATCGAGCTATAGCTTGATTAAGGAAGTCTTCCTCCCTGATCCTCTAGACTGGATTAGTCCCCTTGAAAATGTTCCTTGTAATTTTTTTCTTTTAGGGTGATCTTTACAGTTTTATGTTGTTTATGTGTGTGGCTTATTAATACCTCTCTCCCCATCCCCACCACTTGTTTGTAAATTTCATGAAATCGGAGAAGGTGTCTCTGTTGCTGACCACTGTATTTATAGCATGGCATTTAGTTCAATAAATATTTGTTAAATTAATGAGGCAATGGATAGATGAACCACGAAGAAGATCCCATTAGAAACAGAAAATGAATATGCACAAGATATATATCAAGAAGACTCTCGTTCAATTTATAATCATCAATTTTTCTAAATATTTTATTTTGAAACAATTTTAAACTTACACGTTGTACCCTTTATTCAGATGTTGATCATCTGAAATGATGCCCCATCACCCTAGAATTCTTCCAGTAGGTTTTCTACAAACAATGGAATTTTCTGTATAATTATAGCACAACTATTAACATCAGAAAATTATCATTGATACATGAATGCCATCTAATCCTTAGACTTCCCTCCCCCCAATTAAATTTCACCTGTTTTCTCAATAAGATCCTTAATAGCAAAAGGATTCATCTCAAACCACATGTCGTATTTGGTTAAGTCTCTCTAGACTATTTTAGCCAGGAACCATTTTGCAGTCTTTAACGTTCATGACTGTGACATTGGAAAATTATAGGACTCTTATTTTGTAGAATGGGTCTCAATTTGGAGTTGTCCCATGTGCCTTATGATTTGATTTGTTAGGCATCTTTGGCAGAAATATCACAGAAGTGATGTTTTGGTGACACATGATTTTGTTTGTTCTATTACTCATAATAGTAATTTTATCACTTAAGTTGATGTCTGTTAGTCTTTTCCATTGTAAAGTTACTCTTTTTCTGTGTGTAGTTACTTTTAAATTATGTAAATATCTTGTTCCTCATCAAGCTTTCAATGTTAATATCAGTATAGGACTGGTTTCCTATTTTACTCAGTGAGTTATAATTTGTTGCTATCATTATTGGACAGTCAAATTGCCCAAGATTTGGCCCATGGAATATGTTGATGCTGGCTTGTGTGTCCTTTTGACAAGTTCCCATCGGATTCAAGTGGCTGCCATTATCCTCCAGACCAAAAATCTGATCTTCCCTATTTTTAGTATAAACCTCTGCTGTGAATACTAGCCATATACTAGAAGCATGTATTTTTTTTCTCCACAGAGTTACTGAGTCCAGATAACATATGCAGCTTGTGATAGGTGCCCTCAGGGTATTTGAGCTCCATTTTAAACTTTTCTTGTCCCCCTCATCTATTAAATGAGGGTGTTAGCTTCAACTTGAAAATTTTATGAATCTGTGATTCATAATACATTTGATGAGTAGGGCCTAGAACACCTTGTCTTTCTTTGTATCTGTGCCTGGTACTGAGCATATTCTTAATACATCTTTGACTTTTACTTGGATATTATTAGAGGTTAGTGCCATTGGATGTTGGCTTCACTGTGGTAATTATATATTTTGATTGTCTATATTCAAGTGACATTATTGACAGTTCTTAGCATATTGTTTTATGTACATAAAGGTTTATCCTTTGGCTAATGACTAAATCCAACTCAAATATAGTCTTTCTATATCAGGTAGAGTAGATTGTGGTTTTATTCAGTCCAAATTACCTCATTTGATTTGATTCTTACTGGGGGCAACCTGTTTTGTTCAGATGGTTTTTATTATAGTCAGAATTTCCAAATATAGCTCTCTTCACTGTGACCACAATTAAGTGTCATTTTAAAAGTAATGTAAGAATACATTGTCTTTTATAAAATGAGAACACTTCAGATAAATCTAATGGGCCCTTTGATCTCAGCCTGAATGTTGTTCGACCTTACTATGGTTAACTGTTATTATGAGTTTTGTGTGTCTGGAGGAGATTGAGGTTTCAGATTGAAATGACTCACTGAATCCTAGAAAGAAATAAGAAAGACAAGAATCTTTTATATGTACCAGTGAAATGCATGCATTTCGAGTATAAAGAGGAAAATCTTAACATACTTTCCCTTTACATGAACTGATTACTTAATGTAATAATAACAACAGATAACCTTTATTAATTACCACATGCTAGGGCTTCTTCAAGCGCTAACACATGTGATACTCTTAATGCACACAACAAATGGCTTCATTTTACAGAAGAGGAAAAGGGGCATAAGTAGTTTAGTAATCTGCCCAGGATCATGCATTGATGTGATGAAGCTGGAATTCAAACCCAGGTAGTCTGGTTGCAGATTGCCTGCTATTAATGACTATGTTGTTCTGCGTGTGGAAAAATCAGGTTAGTATTGGACTTATCCTCTGTGGCACTGGAAGTTAGAGGACAGCCACATGTCTTTTGCAAAATATGTCGTTTGTCACTGCCAACAAACTACATCTTTTTGTATGTAGAAATCAGAAAATATGCTACCCCTGAGCACTCTTTGAGAAAAATAAATAAGGAAAATGATCTCAAGATAGAAGACTTAGAATTTACAAAATGTTAAGTAAAAATGTTCTAAAGGGAGTGATATGGGAGAAGCGAAAGTTAACTTGTATTGGTGGGATTGCTTCGTTATTTAATTTGATATAGTATCAGAGAAATATCAGTTAATCATACCTGTTGGGATGGGAAGCACAATAGAAAGCTTTCCAAATGACTGAAGAAGAAAAAGAAATGTGCAGACATGCAACCAAGCCAGTAAAATACCAAGGTAAAGAAGGGTAAGAAACATTTAATAAATTGTGGAAAGAAAATAAGATGGGAAGAATGAAATGAGATGTATGTATGTCTGTAACTAAATGTGAATGAGCTAAAATATCCTCAGAAATCAGATATTGAAAATTCCACAATTAGAGGAGGGAGGGAGAGAGACTGTGTGTGTGTGTGTGTGTGTGTGTGTGTGTGTGTGTATTAATTAAATGACAAATAAAAGTTGAAACTGAATGATTAGACAGGTAAACTAGGCAAATGCAAATAAAATAAAGCAAAAGAGATGATATTAATGTCAGACAGAAAAAGTCAAGTCAAAAGCACTGAATAGATGTGTATTTACGAGTACAAGTTACAATCCTTGAAGCTGCTATAATAATCACAAATCCTTTTTTATTGAGATATAATTGACATACAACATTATCATTTCAACATAATGATTTGATATTTGTATGCTTTGTGAAATGATCACCACACAGTTATAATTTTTTTTCTTGTGATGAGAACTTTTAAGACTGTTAACTTTCAAATATACCACATGAGTACAGCAATGTTAAATGTAGTCACCAGAGATTTTACAGATTTCCTTTTCTGTGATCCAAAATATTAGTAGAAATCAATGAAGAGTTGAACAAAGAAATGGGTACTTGGAAATTTGTGATATTCTTCCTAAAAAATCAAAATAAAAAAATACCCTGAAGAGAAAGAACATTTAAAACTGATGTTATAGATTATCTAGAACTGTGCTGTTCAATATGTTAGTGACTAGCCACATAACGGCTGTTTAAATGTACAAGTAATTTAAAATTTAGTTTTTTAGTGGCTCTAAGTTCACTTCTTGTGCCTAATAGCCACACATGGCTGGTGGCTGGCTGCCACATTGGACAGTACAGATATATGACATTTCCATTCTGGCAGAAAGTTCAATTGGACAGCTCTGATCTAGAAAGTAGTGCAAATGAGAACACTTTATTGACTTATGGGACATAGCTAACTATTATTTGGAGGAAAATTGAAAGCCTTTAGTACCTTGCATTATTTAAAATAAAAAAGACTGAAAATAAATTAAGTATTCAAGACACTAGAAAAACAAGAAAATAAGCCAAAAGAAAGAGAAGAAAATGATTTTTTTTAAATGCTGAAAATAATGAAATAGAAATAAAACGAAATACAGGAATACTGAAATAGATTTTAAAAAGTAGAGATTCTGAGCAGACTATAAATGTTGAAAAGGAAATTAAAAAATACTTATTAGTGGTACTCTCCAGCTGAATTATATTTACATTTTAAAAAATAGATTTTTGCTTTTATTTATTTTAGCAAATGATGGACAGCTTTTAAATATATTTTTCTGAAACTAGTGTAATCTTATACCAATACTTCGTAAAGGTAACTGTTTAAAAAATACTATTTTTAGATGCAAAAATTCTAAATGAGATTTTAGCTAATTTAATCATGCTAATAACAGAATAGTATTTTCTTGGAATACAAAGATTATTCACAGTAGGAAACCTATCAACATAATTTATTGCATCAAGACTAAAGGAGAAAAGCCATACGATTCTATTAGTGGATGCTGAAAAGACATTTGATAAAATAATTAAAACACTTAAGTGTAATAAGAATTATGGAAGAAACTACTCCAGTTATGGGAATAATCACAGCACCTACTACAGAGGGTTGTGAGGATTTAATGAGTCAACACATGTCAAAATACTTAAGCAGTGACTGGCACATAGAAATTATTCAATGTTAGCTCTTTTTATTATTTAAATATGATAAAGTTGATACGTAAAAAAAAATTGATAAATATTTCATCTAATGGCAAAACAGTTTGATTAGAATTATGAACAAGACAGAGTTGTTTGTTCTTGCCCCTGTATTAAAAATCGTTTTTGAGGTTGTTTCATTTCTCTAAATACAATAACAATAGAAAATTAAGTAACTGATATAAATACTAAAAGAGAAGATAAAATATTTTAAATTACAAATGGTGTGATTTACATACCTAGAATACCCAAGAAACTACGGACTAATAAAATACTCAGAGATAAGTTTGACAAAACAGTTCTATAGCAAGAAAATTAAAATGATTATATTTTTAAGTTAGAATTTAAGGAAAGTCAAATCACATCTCAATAAAAATTGTCACCCTTTCTAAAACTAACATATGAATTTCAATAAGTCCAGTTAGAAACCTAGTACATTCTTTTATGAAACTGGATAAATGATTTAAAGTTCATGTGAGAAGTATATTTCTAAAACTGCCCAAGAAAATATACTATATAGTCAATCCTATTTTTTTGTTAACAGTCTCTCCTCCTCCTCCTCCCTGCTGTAAACAAATATTTGTATGAAGAAGGTTGAGGAAGAAAACAGTTATCATGCCATTTTGGTGGCATTTTTTCCCTTATCTCATTGTAGATAATCCATGGAGAGCTAGAGGGGTGATCATACACTATTTCTTTATATATTATTTACTCTTTCACTCATTTTTAATCTAATATAGAAAAGGTAATAGAAAAATGTTTGGTAACTTTTCACTCATAAAAGCTGTAATCCTACTTTAGTTAAACTGGTTATTAAAGCATATCATTTGATTGACTTAGGAGATTTTAAAGAAATTTCTCAGATTTTTTTTTTTTTAATACATACTACAAACAGAAATTTGTTTTCTTTTAGCTTCCTGAATGTTTGGTGCTTTCTACAATGGCAAAATTAATTCTTAACTCAAAAATTCTGAAAAGAATTTTCTCTCTTCTTTTTCTGTCTTCATCAAAGGTATGCAACCACTTATGTATTCGGTTCAGGAAGCATTAAATGCCAGACCATGGTGGACTCGTGTGGGGACTGACATTTGTTACTATAAGTAAGTATTCTAAAAATAATAGGACATCGTCTTATAGAAGGGGCTATTAACTTCATTATTTCAGTTTAAAGATAAAAAATAATTATTGCATTCTTTAAATTGGGTTATGCTTTAGTATTTTTAAACTTTTATTAAACTTATTGGGGTGAAGTTGGTTATTAAAATTACATAGGTTTCAAGTGTACAATTTTATGATACATCATCTATATATTGCATTGATTACACCACCCAAAGTCAGTTCTCCTTGCATCACCATATATTTGACTCCCTTTAGAAGAGGTAGATATGCTTTGGTTTTACTTCTAACAGACTCCTTAAAATTTGAGATCCATTTACGGGGTATATTTAGTGGAAATACAGTGGACTCTTGAACAACTGCACAGGTCCACTTATATGGGGATTTTTTCAATAAATACCTGTAGTGTTTTTGATCCATGGTTGGGATTCCATAGATGCAAAAGCCTGACTGTATTCATTGATGTATGCCGTATTACATACACAGGCGACTTGAGCTAATTTTGGTATCTGCAGGAGTTCTGGAACCAATCCCCCATGGATGCCAAGGGACAACTAGTGTAATGAAGTTTTGGGGGAGTCAAAGTTATACTTGGATTTTTGACTGTGAGGAGGTTGGTGCCCCTAACCTCCAAAGCTTTTCAATGGTCAGCTGTAAAATGTGTTTTATGTAGACTGATAGACTTAGGTACAAATCTTTGTCTCCACCACTTAAATAGCTATTTGTATGTGTTCTCTATTTTTTTAGCTTTAAAACTCTGGAAACTTCATTGAATAAAACTGGAATTAGAAATTCTAGGAAATAATTTACAGTGGCTTTTCGTTGTTCCCATGGTATCAAGTACAATTCTTATCTTTTCTCTTCTGCACATGAATATTTATCTCATTTTAATTTCCAAAATATTCTACCTGGAGATGTATTCCACAGTTGTGTCAGCTTATACAGTTCAACTTTGACTTCAAATGGTTATTTACTTATTGAGTTAGAAGTAAGTGCTAGAAATCATTTATTCCTTCAATGGAATGATTGCATTATTCTTCAAGTGCACTCTAAATAATTTAGGATTATCATATTCCTTGCTTCCCCTTTTGTTTCTGCATGTAATATGTTTCCAGATATCTATTGAAAGCAGTTGACACCCCTATTTCTTCTGTTGTTAATCTTAATTCTGACATTTTTGTTTAGGGGATTTTGACTTTTTATATTGTGCTTAACTAGCACTAATATAGTTTAGTTTTATCAGTTAGAAGAAGCCTTCTAAAATTAAACTCTTTTTAATGGTTTATGACAGGGATGTCCAAACTGCAGCCTGCGGGCCAACTGCGGCCTGCGATCCATTCTTAATTGGCCTGCAGCAAATTCCAAAAATATATTTAGTTTACTTAAATAAACCAGGTGAGGCAATACGTACTTCACCTTGAGTGAGTGACCCGGCTGTTTGTGTATTTTACCACATATGACCCTTGGTGAAAACCGTTGAAAAAAGTTTGGACACCCCTGGTTTATGACATGGCTTGGAAAAACCTAGGTCTTAAGTACTGTTACCTTCTGGGAAAGGAAATGTTCCTTGGAATTCACCTCAGTAGGGGTTTTCCTCCACTTCTATTAGCAAAATGAATAGTAAATAAATGAGGATCATCAGTTTAAGTTTATATGTAATTCATCTGTACCTGAGTAAATTTCATAATTTTGTAATAGTAGGCTAATACAAAAATACTCTCACCATTTATCTCTTTACAGAATGATTTAGACTGCTAAAGGGGGAAACCGTGTTTTTCAAAAAGTATTATTTCTTTCACATGTCTCTTCTTTTGCACAATAGAAATGATCAGTTAGTGAATGCTTTTCTTTTTCACATTGTAAAGTGAGTGGTCATGGCATGACAGGAGGTTGTTCTATTCTATGTGCAAGGCAAGATTTTCATTTGTTTAGTTTCATTTTTGTTTTTTCTTTTGGCTACTTCCAGATCTGGAATTGCAATTCAGTTTAATTCAGGATACATTTATGACACTTTCTATGTAACAAGCACTTTCCTAGTTGTTTTCCCAACGCCTGAAATCCAGATAGTGAGGAGTAAAGTTGACTATTTTTTCATTGTGTCTTAACTTTTCACATCAGCCAAGTCCTCCAGTGCTTGTTCATCTCATCTGTAAAATGAGAATAAAACTGCCTTTCACCCTATATGAGAGAATATAACCTATAAATTACCATATGGCTATAATGTGGTGGTATAAATACTTTCCAATCGGATGTTAAATTTTTGAAGGAAAGGAGTCGGTAGTGTGTAGTTCTGGAACTTCTCATTTTCTTCAACCTATAGCACCTGTCATTGAGTATGTGTTCAAGATATAAATGGCCAAGTTAATGAAGGCTAACAATTTGAAAATATCTCGATTGTTTCTGTGTGTGTATGAATAGTCTATAGGCCATGCTTTTCTTTAGTTTGTGGCTTAAATAACAAGGTGATTTGGAATTTTAGAAATTAAGTTGATAGACAAAGCTTTTTTAGCTCATCATATGTCAGTGGTATTTAAAGTACTGTCTAGTTTTAAATAAAACTCTATATTTTGGAAATCTTTAAACATTTACAAAAGCAAATAATAAGATAATGAGACCCCATGCATTCATCACCCAGTTTCAACAATGATCAATACATAGTTAGTTTTTAGTTATACTTTCATCTCAACCTCCACTCTGAATTTTTAAATACATTTCCAGATGTCATATTTTATCCATAAATACTTCAAAGGTTTTTGTGTTTTGGAGATACATATTTAAGACAACATAAATGCAATGCCATTATCACACCTAAGGAAATTTTTTAATATGATAAAATATCCAGTCAATGTTCAAATGTCCCCAATTATCTCATAAATGTTATTTTATAGTTGGTTTGTTTTAATCAAGGACCAATCAAGGACTACACATTGCATTTGATTTTTGTTGATACGTCTCTTAAGACTCTTTTATTTTATAGGCTTCCCTTTGTCTCTTATTTCTCCTTTATTTGTTGAAACTAGATCATTTGTCATGTAGGATTTTCCACATTTTGGATTTTGCTGATTGTATCCCTGTGGTGTTAATGAATTCTTCTCTCATTATTTCCTATAAACTAGCAGTTAAATCTAGAAACTTGATCAACTTCAGGTTTGATTTTTGGCAAGAATACTTAATAGATGGTACAGTGAATCAGGAAACATATCTTCTCTGGTTATTTCTTTTTTGTAATCTTAAGATTGATTAGTGAATCCATTGATTAGTGAATTACCGATCCATCTACTGCAAAGGCGTCCGTCAGCCTTTCATCTAATGGTTGTAGCACTACTGGTGACCATTGCCTACCAGTAATGTGTATGGCTATCAGAGAATAGGGTTCTAAAAATGTCATCGACGTATAGAGTATTTTAGCTCCCTTTAATTAGTAAATCCAGAAGTGAAAAGTAATTATGTTGCTCATAGCAGTTAACTGCTTTATTAGTACCAAGTCTGTTTTCATAGATTAAGTTACATTTTTTACAAACATGGTTTTCCTTTTTATTTCCCCTGAAGTTGTTTAACCAAATAGCAAGGAAAATCAAAATTTTTGTGTGGATGAGATAAATGTGTTTTATGCTTTTCTGTTGCAGAAATCACTTCTCAAGAAGTTCAGTTGCTGCAGGTGGGCAAAAGGGAAAATCCTACTATACAATTACATTCACCATCAATTTTCCACATAAAGATGATGTTTGCTACTTTGCTTATCACTATCCATATACGTATTCAACTTTGCAGGTGAGAACTCATTAAGTTGTATTATGACCATTATCCTATTATGTGCATATGTGTCAAGATAAATGAAGAAAACTTGCTTTAATATCTTATTAAAATAGGAAGATCCAGTGTTGAAGATTTTAGAGAACAATACAATATTTGTCGAAAACATTAAAGGGTATAAAATGAGAATGTAGCCTTTATATAATAGAAAGAAACACTAAGGAAATTTGACATGATTTTTACTTTCCATCTTTGGGTAGAAATCTATAGTTCTCTAAGATTCCACGATTTACAGATTTTTAACTAGGTGAGATTTCTACTTGTTTAATGAGAAGCATTGAATCTCATAGAAAATGTAACAATAGAAAATGTGGGGACAATTTAAGTTTTTCTGTAGGGAATTAATTTCTTCCAGTGGTTTTATATGGACTCCTAGATCCAGATTACTTAGAATTTCGGGTATGAGTTGTTTTGTGGGTTCTTCAAGATGTTTGATTATTTGCATTGTAAAACAAAACAAAACAAATGAATTCAAGTATTTACTGTGGTAGATTTATTCTCAGAACAGAATATCTGTCCTAATGGTAAAGATCATAAAGGTATGATCAATTTACCCAGAAAGAAATTGGAGCACTGTGGTTAGAACCAAGCTTCCAAATTATTAAAGAGGGAAATATGAGAGACAACATAGTCCATAGAACAGAAGAGATATCAAGGCTGAGAACACAAAATGAGGCTTACTTCATTTTAGTAAATGTTGCAACCTTCAATAAAGGTGTAATCAGGTATCTTTCTGTGCTAAATAGCATAACACAACGTAGTATTAGAATATATAGTGTCATTATTTACATGGTTATGTTATTGTTCTTTACTGATGTTTACCTTTTTAATATATTTTTAATTCCCTACTGTCTTCTAATCCCATGACCTTTTCCAGACATGACCATTGTTTCTCACCTGGACTTCTGCCAACCTTTTTCTAACTGGTGTCCTAGAACTATACTTTTGTACCCTCTCGTCTTCATCAGTCTTTTTCCACACTGTAGCAAGAGGGCTCTTTGATGGCAAACCTAGTCATATAAATCCCCTGCTTAAAACTCCTTAGTGATTTTTCTAGCCATATAGAAAGTCTAAAATTCTTACCATGGTTCATTCAGTCATTTCTCTACTATCTTCCACAATTTTTGCCATACCCACATAGTGTGTGAACTATTATTTACTTAATATTCATCTTCAAACAGACTTTAAAATAATTCATTTTTAAAAGTTTATCCTCATCCTAAGGTAATATCCAGGGAATTACAGGTTTAATGCGGACTTTTTTCTAGTTCACAGTAAAATACATAGCTATTAAAATTTTTTTTAAAGATTATCCACACATAACTTAGTTATCTCAATACCAGTAGTACATATATTATGCTTTGGGAAAGACAGGCCCTTCATTCTGTGTTAAATTCTCTATAGCTCAGCCTTTCTTTCTGGTCTATTTTTAGGAATTTTTTTCAGTTCTTTGAAATGCCCTTCTTCTTTGTTGGTCTTCCTATACAGTTTCCTTCTGCCTGCAGCACTCTTCTCTATCCTCTTTACTCATCCTTTGGATCTCAATTTAAATGTTACTTTTTCTAGACCACCGTTCCTCACTGCCCAGACTTGGCTGGGTTCCCCTCCCCTTGCTACAAGCTATCACAGCACTCTGTATTTTCCCTAGGGTAGGGTCCATTTATTCATTATTATATCCCGAATGGCTGGTGCAGTTTCTGGCACAGAAGTAATGACTACACAGTAAATAGTGATTATGTGAATGAATATAGCAAAAGTTTGGAAATCAACTAAGTATCTTAGAATAAGGGATTAAACAATTTATTTTTGGTGTAACCATATACTAAAACCATTAAGACTTGTGTTTATAAAAGACACATGTTTAACATGTTTAATGATACGGTATAGTATTCATAATTATGAATATGTGCATGTATGTTTAAATTATTAAGTGATAAAAGCAGGCTATAAAAAGTCTTACATGTAATTATAGTTTTGTTTCGATACATTGGCATTTGTCAGAAGTAGTCTAAATGATGCAATTATTTGTGTTTTAAATTTTTTCTTTGTACTTTCTGTGTCTTCCAGACATTTCACAACGAACCTATATTAATCTTGAAATCAGGGAAAATTGTTAAAAAAAAATTGTCCTACATAATTTTTATTCTGCATAATTTAGATTGCTGTTGAAGTTCTATAGTCACTTCTAATTTCAAAATTGAGAACGCTTTGAAAACCAAAAGCTTTTTCATAACTCATTTGGCAGTAAAGCCTGGCCTAAACCGATGTGAGCTTATTTAGAATATTGATTCTACTTAGAGTGACTCTTTATATGTTTTGCTGCAGAAATAATAATGTGCTTATACAGGCTACTGCCGCTGACCCAGCTGGTGGCTTTGCACATTTAATGCTGTATCTATCCCCTTTCTCAAGTTCCCCAAATACTGACATTTGAACTACATCTAGCCCCCTGAGGGTCCCGGAGAAGGGATTAGGAATCTGATCCACTTTTAGTTATGTGGAGATCTAGATGCATTTATTTCTATTTATCCTAGGGAGTTTTTAAATGATTGTATACTTTGCTTTTAAATTTTTATCAAGATGCATCTTCAAAAATTGGAATCAGCACACAATCCTCAACAAATCTATTTTCGAAAAGATGTGTTATGTGAAACCCTGTCTGGAAACAGCTGTCCCTTGGTGACTATAACAGCAATGCCAGAGTCTAATTATTATGAACATATCTGTCAATTCAGTAAGTCTGTCTTCTTCACTCAAAGTACCAATCATTCTT
The DNA here is from genome assembly GCF_036562045.2 of Rhinolophus sinicus. Classification (NCBI taxonomy): domain Eukaryota; kingdom Metazoa; phylum Chordata; class Mammalia; order Chiroptera; family Rhinolophidae; genus Rhinolophus; species Rhinolophus sinicus. The sequence continues at coordinate 154,213,077 of NC_133754.1, read as the reverse complement.
ACTTATTTTTCTTTGCTTCATATATATTTTATAAGGGCAGTAATACTAGAAATAGGCATCAGAAGTCTTGGTCCTGTTACTGTCTAGCCCTAGGCCTCAGTTTCCTCATCTCAAAAATAAGGGAGCTGTATGAGATGATCTTTAAGGTCTCTTTTGATACTAATATTCTGTAGTTCTTATCCTTGGACGTCGTACCCAAGGTGTAATACAACAAATTATTTTAAGACTTCATGTAATAAATACCATCAGAAAATAAATTTTAAAAAGTATTAAAAAATATATTAAAAAATTTATAGCTAATTTTATTTATAAATAAAACTACCAGAACCCTATCAAGTGTTTTGACACTAGCACCAAATAGCTACTTGTTTTTTTCTGCCATTTATTTTTTAAAAGTTGCCTCAGTTATACAGCTGTGATAGAAAAAAAAGAAAGCTGTTCTAATTTTGATAAGAAGGTAAAGTATTTTCAGGAAAGAGAAAGAGCTTGCTATGCATGAAAATATGAGCAAGGTGAGCTGAGTGCTATTTTTATAGATGTGTATATCTAAATGTATAGTGAAAATAGTTTTCTTTGTAAATCTCTGTGTTTGTCATAGTGACTATAAAACAGGGATAAGATTATATTTTCTTTTCCCCATGACTTTATGAAAAATAAATTTATATTTAAAACTTCCTTAACTACTTGTTCTTTATAAAACCAAGAACTAATTTTATATGTTATATTAATCATTGGGAAATAAGTGACTCAAATACTAGTTATTGTGCTATGTTCATATTATGAACTCCTTTAGGACACGGTTTATGTGGGTTTTATATGTTTCCTTTAAAGGGTCAATGCAGTGCTTGTTTATAGTAGGTACACGGTGAGTTCTGCTATGAATTTATATCAGAATTCCCAGTTGAGTAGAAATATTTCTAAAGCCCCAAAGTCAAGCATCATACTAACTTCTAGTAGCTGTTATTTTAATTTGAGATTTTATATGTACTTTAGGAAATCGCCCTTACGTTTTCTTATCTGCTCGGGTGCATCCTGGAGAAACCAATGCAAGTTGGGTAATGAAAGGAACATTGGAGTATCTCATGAGTAATAACCCTACTGCTCAGAGCTTACGAGAATGCTATATATTTAAAATTGTCCCCATGCTAAATCCAGATGGTGTCATCAATGGAAAGTAAGTTAAGCAATAGTTATAGAAATACCATAGATTATTGTGGTGGTCCTGTATAAACTTGTTGAAATAATATCATCCAGGTTAATTTGGAAAACAAATCTAGTGATTTTTTTCTAGAACAAAGAAATTTTGTGGGCAATTCATCTAAGATATTTTTAAATGAAAATATATTTTGTATATTAGTAATACTGTGATAGTTTGATAAATTCTGTATTTATTCATGAGAATATGTTTACATAAAATGTATGTCTTGCTTGAATTGTTTTAGAAAAATCAGTGTCAGGATATGAGAAAGATTTTTTTCCAACACTTTTTTTTTTTTTTAAACTTTTATTTATTTAGGTGTGTTTTTTCAGGACCCATCAGTTCCAAGTCAAGTAGTTATTTCAGTCTAATTGTGGAGGGTGCAGCTCACAGTGGCCCATGTGGGGATCAACCGGGCAACCTTGTTAAGAGCATGTGCTCTAACCAACTGAGCTAACCGGCCTCCCCGAGAAAGATTTTTTTAACACATCCTTTTCCTTTCTTTTTAAATTTGTCAATGGTATGATCTTAGTTTGTTGTAAATTTAGATCTTCTGAGATATCTTCTGATAGGGAGTATTGACTCCATCTGCTAATTTCTTTCTGATACGAGGAAGTATAGTTTCTGACACGAGGAAGTATAGTTTCTGACAGAGATAACTCTTTAGACAGGAGATACTAGAAGATAACTACTTTGTAAGTGGAGGTAGCTTGTTGTTAGTACAGTTCATTTGTTGTGGCAATTAGACATGGTCTTTTTAGTGCTTCTGAGAGATGGGATTTGACGTGAGCATCTCCAAAGTTGAGGGTACCGTATTTTATTTATTCAATAACGATAGCATGAACCTTTTATGCTATCACCTTTTGATTGTTTGCTTAAATTTTTGCTTACTGGCTTTAATACTTAATACCTACGATTAAATGAAAATGTATTTGAATTTTTACAAAAATATGTACTTATCTTTCTTAGAAGGGCCCAGCACACTTTTAATAGTAATCAATACAATCAAAATAGTATAATAAATGATTATTATGTAGTCAGAATGGAAAAATATGACAATTAATTTAATGGCGTATGGAACAAAACCCCAGAATTGAGCATTAATTTGTTTCTGTAGCTTGAAAGTTTTGACCTATAAATCTAAAAGCTCACTGCAGTTATAAATGCATGTAACACAAGATCTTGGATATAGCAAATGCTTAATGATTATTTGTTGACTAAAATATGCATTCTGTTGAGCCCACCATTTATACCCATTTGAAATATTTAGTGGAATAGATTCATAAAATTAAATCAAATGTATGTAAGAATTTATTGGTACCAGTGTTTGTCTATCATTGTATTTACATATGTGTAGTCACCGCTGCTCTTTAAGTGGAGAGGATTTGAATAGACAGTGGCAAAGTCCAAATCCAGATTTACATCCTACAATTTACCATGCTAAGGGGTTGCTACAGTACCTGGCTGCAGTAAAACGTTTACCACTGGTAAGTGGCAATATTTGTTTGTACTTTGTACGGTCAAGACATGATTTTGTTGGTTAGTGACTTAGTATTTTACACATTATTTTCTGGTTATAAAAGCTAAGTGTTAATTTCAGAAGCAGTTTCTTTAAAATATCTTTTCCTGTTATTAATCACTTGTGTATTAATTATGGTGTCAAATTAATACAATGTATTTATATTCTTATTTCATCAGATTTCATTTTTATAATTATCATGAGCCCTTTACTTTTCTATTTTGTTTCTGAATATTGGTAACTCCTGATTGTGTAAGTATTAGGTATTTAACATCACTGTTTGAACAACACTAAGGTTAACAGTATTTTCCAAATTTTCAAACTAGTACTAGCTTATTTCTGAGCTCTTTAGTTAACTCTGAAGATGGTAAGTCTCAAATACACATACGGGTAAGGTAGTATAGACATGGTGGGAGACTCTGCTGAACTGTATATACCGGGGGTGTCAAAAAAAGTATACACATGTAAAAAAAAAAAGTATACACATGATTGTATTCATCTTTTATTATCAGTAATATATTGAGCATTACAATTTTAATACAGTTTTTTTCCTTTCTTAAAATGTGTATACAATTTTTTTGGCACTGTCTGTATATACTTCTTTTGTTTTCAGCAGCTTTTGTTTAGAATGAGTTAAGCTTCCTTTGGAAAAGATAGAAACACTTTGCAGAGAGGCAAAATTGACATGCGAGTTTGTCCTTCAATATTCATTGTTAAAATGATGTTCTTAAAAATTAAATTGGAACTACACACTTTTTTTATAGTTTTTTCATGAGAGTATTTTCGTTTTCTTTTAAATTAGGTAAATATCTTAACAACCCTTGGGGCAGTGATGACGACAGGTATAGATTTTACCTATAACGATTATTTTTTAAAATGGTGAATAGTAGATACAAAAGAAAGAGTGGAACTCATGGCTTAATGCAGGCCTTGCAAAAGACTTTCTAGCCATTCTAGAATTAATCAAATTTCTTTCCAAAACTAGATATTACTACTTTTATTGATTCTATTTGTTAAATGGTAGCTCCGTTACAAAAAAAGGATCAAGGAACACAGACCTGTTTAGTGTCTTGATATTAACTAGATTTACTTGGCAATATATGATTTGAAGGTTTTTAATATAAATATATTATTTTTTTAAGGTTTATTGTGATTATCATGGCCACTCCCGAAAGAAGAATGTATTTATGTATGGCTGCAGCATCAAAGAGACAGTGTGGCATACCAATGATAATGCAACTTCCTGTGATGTTGTGGAAGATACAGGGTACAGGGTAATTATTACAGACAAGTCAGGGGTTTTTGAATTTCAAACATGCGTAAAACTACAGACAATTATTTAACATATGAACTACTCAGATTTAGTAAATGTTGTCATTTTGTCATTTTTGTTTCAGATTTTTAATTTTAAGTGTTCTAAAATTTTTTGCTTTTACATTTAAATTTGTAATCAGTTTGAAATTTATTTTTTATGAGATGTGGGAATCTAATTTTAGTTTTCCCATGTATAACCATTTGTTAAACGGTATGTCCTTCCTCTGTTGATTTTCTAAAGTCATCTGTTACTTACCATGTTTCCACATGTATAAGTGTGTTTTGAGATATGCCTAGGATTGAATAGAGGTCTTATTGCTTCAAGTCCGGTGTGCATTCTGTTCTGTCCTAGAGCCTCTCCTACTATATTTATGCCTAAACAAACACCCCAAACTTTTCCCCAAAAGTTTCAGTAACTTATCACTGCCCTTAGCAGAACTTCAAAGCACATTTTCTTTTTGGTGTCCTCTCTTTTTCCTCTTTTCCAAATAAACAAAATAAACGTTATATAAAAATGGAAACACTCCAGAAATACAAAGTAGTAAGTGAAAGTCATCCTCTTTTAGTTAATCACTAATCAGTTTTACCATGTGTTTTGTGAGACTTACCTCTAAGCATTCATTCATAAATGTATATACATGTAGTATATAAAGTTTTTTCGTTTTTGATTTTGTTTTTAAATACTTCACAGCAACTTGTTTTTTCACATGTTTGTTGCCCATCTTTCCTGGTCCTCATATCTAGATCTGTCTCAGTCTTTTTGACAATTACACAAGATTTCCATTGTGTTTTTTGTTATTGTACAGATGTACCACAATTTATTCAATCATACCCCGTTGGTGGTCATTTGATTAGTATTGCCAAATTGTCCTCCATAAATATTGTTCAAATTAATGTTCCCCAATTCAATGAATTATTATTCATTGTGATTGTGCTGTTTCTCCACACCCTTATTATATCATACTGTCATCTTTGCCAGGTTAAAAAAAAACACCTGATGGTTTTCTGTTTTTTGTTTTTTTTAAAGATTTTATTAGGGAAGGGGAATAGGACTTTATTGAGGAACAGTGTGTACTTCCAGGACTTTTTTCCAAGTCATGTTGTTGTCCTTTCAGTCTTAGTTGTGGAGGGTGCAGCTCCAGGTCCAGTTGCCATTTCTAGTTGCAAAGAAACCGTTTCTAGTTGCACAGATGGTGGGCACATACCATCCCTTGTGGGAGTAGAACCGGCAACCTTGTGGTTGAGAGGATGCGCTCCAACCAACTGAGCTATCCGGGAGGCAGCTCCGCTCAAGGTGCCGTGTTCAATTTTAGTGGCAGAGGGCGCTGCCCACCATCCTTTGCGGGACTCGAGGAATTGAACTGGCAACCTTGTGCTTGAGAGCCCACTGGCCCATGTGGGAATCGAACCAGCAGCCTTCGGAGTTAGGAGCATGGAGCTCTAACCGCCTGAGCCACCAGGGCAGCCGAAAACCTGATGGTTTTAATTTGCATATCTATAATTATAAATGATGTTGAGTATCTTTTCATATGTTTGACCAATTATCTCTCTTTTAAAAAATATGTTTTGCTTGCTTTTGTGCTAGGCATCTAATTATTATTGTTTTTAAAATAAGAATTCTTTATGCATATTACAAGTTTATTATAAATTTTTTTGTTTATGATGTGTAGTAATTTAAAACTTTCATCATATTTGTTGATGTTTTAAAAAATGGCTTCTAGGTTTTGAAACTTAAAAAGACTTTTCTCATTCCAAGATTAGTTGGAATCAAGTATAGTTCTATGTTTACATTACTGTTTTTAGTTTCATTTTAAAACTTTACTTACTAATTTTAAGTTTAAATTCTCAATCTAGATAGAATTTAATTTAGTGAAGAGTGACTGTGGCTTGTTTTTCTCAGTGGTATCCAGTTGTATCAGCATTTAGTGAATAATCAGTCTTTTCTCTAGTAATAATAGTACTAACTTTAACAGATACCTTTGGTTCTAATTTTGAACTTTTTCTTCCTAGAGATATAACTATTCCTATACCAGTGTCACAATTTACCTTAAATCTAAACATATAATTTAGGTTAATGTCTGTTTGATTATTTCTCTAGTCATAGCCTTTTCTTTCAGAATTCCCCAGGGTGTACTGCCATATTTATAATTTCGGGTGAATTTGAGAATAATTTTAAATGGCAAAAAATGTTATGGACTTTTTGATTGTGATTGTCTTAGCTTGACTGATTAATTTAGGGATGCTTGCCTTTTATGGTGTTAAGTCTGTTCATTAGTCAAGCCATCGTTCATGACTACAGTTTCTTCATTTTTTTAAAACACTCTATCATTTTTTTAAACATGTTTTTCTTACATGGTTTTATTCTGCTTATTAGTTGCTACTATGAATATGATACTTTCTTTCTTCCATTTTGTTTTCTACCTGATTACTATTTGTCTAGGAAATCAGGAGATTCTAAATTAGTAAGAGAATTATTTTGATGTTTTAAATAGCAGGGGGCATAGCAAGACGATTTACATGTTCCTACTCTAATCACTATGCTTTTATGAAAAAAATTTTAATTTAATAATTAAAATTTTTAATTAAAACAACTTCTTGAAATATCTTATCATTCTTATCTTTGCAGACTTTGCCTAAGATACTGAGCCACATTGCCCCAGCATTTTGCATGAGCAGCTGTAGCTTCGTAGTGGAAAAATCTAAAGAATCCACAGCACGTGTTGTAGTTTGGAGGGAGATAGGAGTACAAAGAAGCTACACCATGGAGAGTACTTTGTGTGGCTGTGATCAGGGAAAATATAAGGTAAAACATCTCAGGACTTCCAGCCATAATAAATATTTGAAAACTTTGCTTCCATATATAGTCCAAGTGGTTTTCAATTATATATTAAATGATACGTTTGTTATTCTGAATTATATGTAATTTGCAATAATGGAATTGAATCATGTAGTCTTAAAAACATTTTTTAAAAAATTTTCTCTGAACTAAATAGCTTTCTTTGGTTTCTCACAAAATATTGCTCAAGTCTATATATATTCATGATTTTTAAGAAAGCATGTTATGGTACATATTTACATTTTTTCTTATTTTAATTTATTGGATGTAAGTATACTTTTGTGCATTTAGAAATAAACACTTATTTATATTTTTATATTTAGGTTTCTTTTGTGTGTGACTTCTTTTTAGTATATGTGCTGCCGAAGCGAGCACATTGTATGTGACTTTTAAATGCATATTCCTTCACTAAATTGTTTTTATTTTTTAACTAAGACTACTCTTCTGTGATGCTGTAGGCTTTTATTGGAAACAACCAGAGTTTAAACTTTACTTTTGAAATTAAAGACTGATAAAATGTTAGGTGACTTTGAATTTTTTCATTTAAAGATTGAGAACTTAATTGGCAATGAATTGGACTTTAGATAAGCAACAGCAAAACCCAAATATTTATCTTTCTTGTCTTGCCACAGAAAGATTTTCAGGTGTCATGCTAATTATGCCACTCATTCTGTTTCGTTTTGTTTTGGTTTTCTGGGGGCATGGGGCAAGAAGAAACTGAATCTCATAGTGATTTTCATGTACCTCATATAAAGATGGTTATAACTTTATGTTTCAAAAGGGTTAAAAATCTTCCAGTTGGTTAATATTAAAAATGTAAACATTGTTGATGTCAAAATGTTTAAGTGGAGCACCTAAATAATGACTTTTTCAGTCTGTAACAAACTGGAAGATAATTGTATAGATTTTGCAACTGGCTTTCAAACACTTGGGGCCTAGTAGAGTAGAACTTAAATTCCAGTACTTGCTATTGAGTGACTCTTCCCTAAATTTTAGGTTAACCACAGTATACTATTCTTCCAAAATATAATATCTTTCGAATTCTCTTCAAATACTGTAAAACAATGACTTCTAGTCTACCAAGGGCATGATGGTAGTGAGAGAGGAAATATAGCATGAGCACCATTCCAGCCCCCTAACCCTGTCCCCTAATCATTGCTTTAGTGGACAACTTTGCCAATGATCATTCACTCTTATGGAGACAAGTGTGTCTTTTTTCTTTTTATGTCTAAAATTCAATACTTTGATCATAATGTATACTTATTTCTAGTTTTTAAAAATTTTTTTATTTAATAAACTTTTGTTTTTTAGAGTCATGGAAAAATTGAGCTCAAAGTACAGAATTTCCATCTATTCCCACCCCCACACATGCATATGACATACACTTTTCAAACTTATTAATGTTAGGTAATAAGTTGTGTGAGTCTGATTATATTTTAAGAAACAGATCTCTTTACCTTCAAAAATGTTCTTATACTACTGTATTTTAGGCTATTAATAACCTTTATTTTTATTTTCTATGAACTAATTCATAAAACTTTTAAATTAAGAAGGCAATCGAATGTTCTAATAAAGTCAATTAGGTCACATTTCGTAGAATATTTGGAGATGGCCAAACTAAACAATCATTCAGTCAATCATTATCATAAAGGCATGGACTACATGTAGGTTAAGTAACAATTGTTACAATATATTTTCTTCAGTTACTCTGTGCTTTTATTGTGGTCATTGAAAAGCTATTTTCCAGTACCTTCTTTCTGAATGATGTCGGCTCTCATCTACACCTGCACCTTTTGTCGGTGTAAGGATTTCACTTCTTTTTGATTCATTTTTATCTGAAATTAAATGATAAGCAATATCTTGATTTACAGTCCATTTTTATCCCTTTATGTGCTTACATTTAACTTTTGGTAAACCTTACACTGTTTATTGGAAAACTGTTGGGTAAAAAAGGGTATGGGGGTTGTGGTAAAATTTTCTCCTTGCTTTAGTAGACAAAATTTGAAATGGGCTTTCTTACTTGACATGGAACATGGGAACTTATTTTACTAGTACCACATTGGCTTAAATTTGATTTTTTGGGTTTTTTTTGACATAGTTACCTTACTTTTGCTTGTTAATCATACAGTAAAAGTACCTCTAAGATAATGTTCAAGTATATAAATTGGAGTCTTGATTTTAACACTATATTTCAAGATTGGCACCCAATGTAGTGGATTATAAGAAATATTAGCAAAATCTTGTAAAAATATAATTTCACACATGACCCTCAAGAGTAACATAACCACAAAATATTTATCTAATTTTTTTCCTCCCCAGTATATTGGTGAAAATAGTTTGCATATAGTGAATAAGAATAGACATTTTAGGAATGGTTTTTTTCAGTCAGTTTCCTTTGTGACCAAGAGTAATCTGATATTAAGACATTTGAAACCTATATGATTTTACTAACTAATGTCACCCCAATAAATTTAATAAAAATTTTTAAAAAGATACATTGTGTTTGTTGAGTTCTAAGTCCATAAAAAGTACCAACCTTTTAATTTTACTAATATAGTAATAAATTCCTTTTATGTAATTTTAATGAGATACAGGCAGAGGATAGCAAACGTCCTAGTTACATGTATAATATTGCTTTATTTTTAGGGTTTACAGATTGGTACTCGAGAATTGGAAGAGATGGGAGCAAAATTTTGTGTTGGTCTATTGCGTTTGAAAAGACTGACATCCCCATTGGAATATAATATGCCTTCCAGCCTGCTTGACCTTGAAAATGACTTGATTGAATCGAGTTGCAAAGTAACTAGGTAAGACATACTTGTTTTACTGTGTCGTGACCTTGTTGTATATTGTTAGACTTTGTTAAATTAGTTAAGCAGAGGAAAGGCACAAAGATTTTGCCAGCCAAGAGCATTTTTAGGATTACTATAATTTACATATTTAATATTTGTTCAAAATTGTGATCATAGTCTTGATTCTCTTTTTTTTCTTTTCTTAAGATTTTACTGGGGAAGGGGAACAGGACTTTATTGGGGAACAGTGTGTACTTCCAGGACTTTTTTCCAAGTCAAGTTGTCCTTTCAATCTTAGTTGTGGAGGGTGCCATTCAGCTTCAAGTTGTTGTCCTTTCTGTCTTAGTTGTGGAGGGTGCAGCTCAGCTCCAGGTCCAGTTGCTGTTGCTAGTTGCAGGGGGCGCAGCCCACCATTCCTTGTGGGAGTCGAAGCAGCAACCTTGTGGTTGAGAGGATGCACTCCAACCAACTGAACCATCCAGGAGCTCAGCGACAGCTCAGCTCAAGGTGCCGTGTTCAACCTTAGTTGCAGGGGTCACTGCCCACCATCCCTTGCGGGACTCGACGAATTGAACTGGCAACCTTGTGGTTGAGAGCTCGTGCTCCAACCAACAACTGAGCCATCTGGGAAGCAGCTCAGCTCAAGGTGCCGTGGTTCAATCTTAGTTCCAGGGGGCAGAGCCCACCATCCCTTGTGGGACTCAAGGAATTGAACCAGCAATCTTGTGGTTGAGAGCTCGTGCTCCAACCAACAACTGAGCCATCTGGGAAGCAGCTCAGCTCAAGGTGCCGTGGTTCAATCTTAGTTCCAGGGGGCAGAGCCCACCATCCCTTGTGGGACTCAAGGAATTGAACCAGCAATCTTGTGGTTGAGAGCCCACTGGCCCATGTGGGAATCGAACAGGCAGCCTTCGGAGTTAGGAGCATGGAGCTCTAACCTCCTGAGCCACCAGGCCGGCCCCATTGATTCTTTTAACATTGATACTTAATGAGATTTTAATGAAATATCCTGTATTTTGAATGCTGTTTTCAATAATCTTAATGATTTACTTCTAACCCAAAAATAAGCAATGTGGAAAACAGTACTTATATCAGATAATATCTAAATTAAGAGGGCTTGGAGTTTGGATTCATACTTTAAAAGATATTTTGTTGCTATCTATATATAGTAGATGATTTTCCAATAACCTTCTGGTTACATATACTAGAAATAGCTAATTTAGTATCCCTTTGAAAAATTACCTTCATCTGCCAAATATTCTTCTAAATAGGTAAACTTTAGTTCCTAAAATTCACTATATATATATGTATATATATATACACAATTTGGTCAGTTACAGGATTAGAGATAATTCAGTATCATTCTTAATCATAGTACTAGAGCTTAGCAATTTATAGTTTGATGTATATGTGTAAGAATACTCCCATTCTATAGAACATTCATCATTTTTGTTGTTAGATATTAACTTGTCATTAGATTTAATGTTTTGCCATGCTGTTATATATATCAATTTATCAGTTTTAAGTATGGTAAAACTTTAATTATAACTCTGTTCTTTACAATGTGATAATTGACACAATGATTACCTGAATTCTCTACCCTTGAAAGTGCCTGTTAAACAATAATGGAAATAAACATATTTGTTTAGTGTTTAATAATAATGTTTAAAAATAATGTTTAATAATCTGTTTAATGTTTAATAATGTTTAATGGATATAATAGATTGTTAGTTGTTTAGAGCCTCCTTTTAAGTTATTTTATGTATTCTTTTTCCCCCTAGCTTTACTGAGGTATAATTCACAAGTAAAATTGTAGTACATTTAAAGTATACAATATGATGATTTGATATATGTACACATTGTGAAAGGATTTCCCTTACTGAGTTACTAATATATCCATCCATCACCTCACATGATTACCTTTGTGTGTGTGCATGGGAATATTTAAGTTCTTCTACCCTCTTAGCAAATTTCATTTAAGCAATTCAGTGTTATCAACTATAGTCACGATGTTATACATCACTTCCTCAGACCTTATTCACCTGACAACTAAAAGTTTGTATCCTTTTACCAACCTCTATTTCCCCACTTCCAGCCCCTGGCATCCACTTCATGTAGTATTTGTCTTTGTCTCGCTTATTTCATTTAGCATAATGCCCTCCAGGTTCATCCATGTTTTAGCAAATGAGAGGATTTCCTTTTTAAAGGCTGAATAATATTCCATTGTATATCTATATGCCACATTTTGTTTTATCCATTCATCCATCAGTGGACACTTAAGTTGTTTCCATGCTTTGGCTATTGTGAATAAAACTGCTTTGAACATGGGAGTACAGCTCTCACTTTGAGATAATGAATTTGGCTATACACTCAGAAGTGGGATTGCTGTATTATACGGTAATTCTATTTCTAATTTCTTGAAGAACAACCATACTGTTTTCCATAGTAGCTATACCAATTTACATTTCCACCAACAGTGTACAAGGGTTCCCTCTACTCTATATCCTCACTGTCATTTGTTATTTCTTGTCTTTGTCATAATAGTCATCCCAACACATGTGAAGTAATAGCTCATTGTCATTTTGATTTGCATTTCCCTGATGATTAGTGATGTTGAGCGCCTTTCCATGTACCTATTGGGCATTTGTATGTCTTCGTTGGAAAAAATGTCTATATAGGTCCTTTTCCCATTTTTAAATTGGGTTTTTTTTTTTTTGCTTTTGATTTCTGTGAGTTCCTTATGTATTTTGGGTATTAATACCCTTATGATTTAGTTTGATATAGTCCTACTAGCTTAATTTTGCTTTTGTTGCCCTTGCTTTTTGTATCAAATAAGAAAAAAAAAAAAGGTCATTGACAAGGCAGGTGTCAAAGAGCTTACCCCTGTGTTTTCTTTGAGAAGTTTTATGGTTCCAGTTCTATATTCTAGTCTTTCATCCATTTTGAGTTTGATATTTGTGTATAATGTAAGACAGGGGTCTAGTTTCATTCTTTTGCATGTGGCTATCCAGTTTTCCTGACACCATTTATTGAAGAGACTATCCTTTCTCAATGCATATTCTTAAAGCTCCTATGTTGAAAATTAATTGAGCATATATGCATAGATTTATTTCTGGGCTCTATTCTGTCCATTGACCTATGTGTCTGTTCTTATGGCAGTGCCATACTCTTTTGATTACTATATCTTTGTAACATATTTTGAAATCAAGATGTGTGATATCTTCTACCTTGGTCTTTTTTTCTCAAGATTGCTTTGGCAGTCTTGCAAGGTCTTCTGTTGTTCATACAAAGTTTAGGATTTTTTTTCTACTTTTATGAAAAATGCCATTGGAATTTTGATTAGGGATTCCATTGAATCTATAAATTGCTTTGGGTAGTGTGGACATTTTAACAATTTAATTCTTCTAATCCATGAGCATGGAATATCTTTCCATTTATTTGTGTCATTTTCAATTTCTTTCATCAGTTTCTTACAGTTTTCAGTGTATAGATCTTCCACCTTCTTGCTTAATTTATTCCTATTTTCTGTTTTTATTTTGATATTGTAGTTAGTACATGGTATTTCTCTTTCTGATAGTTCATTGTTGGTGTATAGACATGCAACTGTTTTTTGTGTATTGATTTTGTATCTTGCAGCTTTACTTGACATTGTTGATTATCTCTAACATATTTGGTGGAGTTTTTATATGTACTATGTCATCTGCAAATAGAGAAAATTTTACTTCTTCCTTTCTGATTTGGATGCCTTTTATTTCTTTTTCTTACTAAATTGCTCTAGCTAGGAGTACCAGTGCTATGTTGAATAAAAGTAGTGAGAGTGGGTATCCTTGCCTTGTTCCTGATCTTAGAGATAGAGTGAATAGAAGAATGAGAGAGGTTGTGATGGCGGGCTGAAAATGAAACTAGCCAGCCTCAGAGTTTCCGGTGAAATTATTGGTATACATATTGCTTGTAAGTCTGTTTCCCCTCTAGATTGACAAAGCTCTTTTCCTCAGAGTTACTGTCATTTATAATTTTAATATCTTCCTTAATATTAACTGCTTATTTATTTGGTTATTCTTTTTATTACTTCTTGGAAATTTTCAGGAATCACTGTAAATTCTGGCATGATTTGAATTATTTGTATTTGTATTATAATGTGTATAGGAAGGAAGTTGTACATATTTCTCACCTTTCCCTGTTTCTCCTACCGTTTGATAATCATCCTTTAGTTTTGCTGTGATCAGTGATATCAGTTTCCTTGGAAATAAAAGCCATTATGAATGTAACACACATCACTTGAGTTTATTTGTTGAGGCAAAAAAAGGAGTTGGAGTGTTCATAAACTTTCCTTTGAGCATTTCTTCTCCATCTTCTTTGCTTTTTCTCCTCTTCGACTTTTTCTTCTCACCCTACATGCTTTCCATGGGTGATAGTCATTCCAATGACTTTAAATCACATATGTGAGTCGACAACTCCAAAATACTTACAACCTCCCAGACCTCTCTTCTGAGTTTTAGACTCGTGTATCCAGCTCCCAACTTGACTGTGTACACTTGGACACAAAATTAACTTGTCTAAAACTCACGTTGTGACTTCTGTTCCCCTACCTCTCCCCAGACAAGCTGGTTTGTCCTTATCCACTTCCATCCACCCGGTTGCTCATGTCAGAAATCTTATTCTTGACATCTCCCTCTCTCTCCCTTACCCTTAATCCAATTCATCACCCAGGACTTCATGATTCCTCCACTAAATATTTCTCAGCTATTACCATTCTGTCCACTACCTCTGCCCTTACACTGGGCTGCCCAGGCTGTCATCATCTCGCCTACACTACTTCCGTAGCCTTCTGACTGGTTGGTCTTTCTCCCCCTACTTTTATGTCCTCTGGCTTCTTTGTATGGAGTGGACACTTTGCTGCTTAAAAACCTTCAGTTTTCCAGGTACGTGGAGTATATCCATTAACAGAGTCTCTGAGGTGCCTCTCCCTTTTTAGCTTCTCCTACTCTCACTCTGTATCCTTAACCATTCCAACTGCACTAACCATCTTTCACTTTTTAGAACAGAGCTTCAAAACTAGCTATGTCAAAGGACCAGTTTTTATTTTTCAGTTTGTTTTGGATTGATACTGGAATAAAAATACAATAAAAATGGAAGAGGGGACCCCAAAGAATACAAATATAAGCTCCAAGTTTTAGTTATGAGATTCAGCAGACATAATCTTTATGTTATAAAAGTTTCTGAACTCTTCATTTTAACTTGTATACTTTTGTCATTGTGGGCAAGTAGCACGGAATTTGTGGACCACACCTTGAGCAGTACTGTTCTCAAACACACACACATATCTCTTTATTTTCCCAGGGTCTTTGCATTTGCTTTTTCCTCTACCTAATGTCAATGCCTCCACTTCTGTAAGATTTTGTCCTTCCACTCAGTGCTATTCAGTTTCAGTGCATTGTGTTTAGGAGTGGTATTTTTAAAATAATAGACCTTGCTTGACACTTACATGCAATTTTTAACTTGAGGACTTGTCTTCAATTATGAAAAGTTCTCAACCATTTTGTCTTTAAAATGGCTGCTTTATCATTTCCTTTATTCTGTTCTTCTAGAATTCCTGTATGGGAGCTTCTCAATCTGTTCTCCAGGCACATCTCTTAACTACTTTTTCATATTTTCTGTCTCTGCTACAGTCTAGGTAGATTCTTCAGTAGCATTTTATAATTCACTAACTATTCAATTGTTTCCAGTCCAGAGTTCCTCGCCTGGGAGGTTTCTATTTTAAAATCTATGTATTTCACATCTGTTGGTTCTTTTTTGTTTCTGCATGTTTTTATTTCATGATTTCTTACTTATTCTTATGGTTATTATTCTTTCCTTCTTTGAAGACCCTAAACACTTTCAAAGTCACTTGTAGATTGTGCCATTAATTTTATTATGTTGGTAAATTCATCCACAGTTTCTCATGAGTTTTGTAGTTTGCAGGCTCATTTTGAGGGAGGGTTGCCTTCCCCCACCAGCCCTTTAAAGTCCCTCCCTTTAACTTCGTAATGATTTTGTGATTGCTTCTACCTGACCCTCTCAAGACTCCGATCCAAGCTTACATTAGTTTATACTAGCATTATATTAGTCTCATATTAGCATTTCCAACTTCCCATCCTTCATGATACTGGGGATTTTGCTGGACAAGTCATTAAGTTCATTATGAGGCTTCTGGCTGTGATAGTCTGTCTCCGTCTTTCTTAGTAGCAACTTTAAATCTTTAGCCTTAGGTAGAAGTCTCAGCCTTATTTTTTTACCCTCTTTTCTAAAGTGGGAAACCTCACTCCAGCTGCTGGATCCTCATGTGTCCGGGTGTAGTTCCTGCCTCTAGGCACCTTTAGGTCTCCCTGTTGCTTTGAAGGAGCTCTTGCTGCTTGCTGTTGGTTGGGTCTGGAGTTCAGGGGGCCCATAACCTGTTTTTGTGATTCTATTCTCTTTCTGGCCCAAGGTGATTTTTATCTTGTTTCTATATGCATCTGTTTCTTTGTTGTTTTCCTTTTTTATATTTTATGTATCATCACTCTCTGTTTAGAGCAGGGATAGCAGGAATCACAAAACATGTACTTTTCTAAACCAAGTTTTAAGAGAAGCCTTTCACTGACAGCTGCCGAGCTAACCCCTTCTTAACCTCAGGGACCATATCTATGCCCTTCAACACTGTCTGGTGTGCCAGCCGCCGTGCCTTGCATAGTGTCAGTCACATATTGAGTTGAAGAAGAAGTGGTAGGTTGCTATATCAGATTTAGAAATTCAGTTGGATTAGATTGCTATATGGCGGGCGGGGGTGGAGGTGTCTTACGGTGCCCTAAATACCAGTGCAAGGACATTAGACTTTTCCTTTAGGCAGTTGGGAGTTTTGAAGCCACTGGGTAAAGGGTATGCTACCTGAAACTAGTGTATAGATTTGATTGACACTGTGGAGATAGAGGCAAGAAAACCTGAGGGAACTATTTGGAATCATTCATGTTTGAGAGGAGGATGAGAACTCAGATAAGATAATGGGGCAATGATTGTTTGAGGAGATAGAATTAGGTCGCAGTGGAGATGATTGAATATGGACTCAGAAGCAGGGGAAGCCACATTTCCACGTTTGAGTGAAAAGGGCAAATGGTAGTATTAGAGATGGAACTAGGAAACCACTTACTTCTACTAAAATTATCTCCTGTCCTTTGTCCTTTTCTCTTATTGTCTGCGCTCTTCTGGATCCTTTCTTTGTTCTTGATAATTTTCTGTTTCTTGGTCCTAATGTGAAACTGAGAAAGCAATTTAATGAGTTCTCCCATTTATGTTTTTCAGTGAGTTGACTTTAAAAAATCTTTCAAACCCATCTTCCCTGCCAAATTTTTACTTCTGTTCAATGTGGATGGTTTTATTCCACACATTAGCCCTTAATTAAATTTTATCCTCCTTGGTTTTAAATATTTCCCAAGATAGAGTATCTTTTTGTTGTGAGCTAATTTATTTTCATTTATAGGCAATTTATATCAAGTAAGCATGGAATAATCGCACCAAGAATAATAGATATTAAATGCCTTTGTCAAGGTAATCAGTAACTCATTTAAAATTAGATGTCAAATAATTAGTCTTCACAACATGGTTAACTGGCAGGTATTCAGCACATAGCATCTGAGTTTGTTTAAATACACTAAGAAAAAAGGTAAGAGACTTATTCAAAGTAAATCCATGATAATTATGAAAATTAAGTTCCCAGTCATTTAGTATATATACAATTGCTTCATTCAGTGAAAGATTAGTTTTTAACTGACAATGGAAATCTGAAAATCAATTATAAGTTGAACAAAGCTTAAAAACTACTGATCTGTAAAATTATCTTACTTGGAAAGCTTAAAACTTCTAAATGTAAAACTTTATATTAAAAAGCTGACAGATTTTTAAACCATGTTGCTATTACTATGTATATAAGCTGTAACTTACTTTTTATTTGGTTTTTATTTTTAACCTTTCTGTCTCCTTTATATTCAAATATTTCTTCTACAGTTGTTTTTATAAAATTTTTTTATAAATTGAAATATTTAGTTCATTTACATTTATTGTAATTATTGACATATTTAGATTTAAATCTGCAAGCTTATTGTTTGCTTTCTATTTGTTCCACTTGCCCTGTGGTGTTTGTTGGTATGTTTGTTTTGCCATCTTTCAGATTGATAGGTTTTAGATTGATTTTAGATTTATATTGGTTTTATGCTCTTTATTTCTTTTAATGGATTCTTGGTGTTACTTTATTCTCAGTTTGTCAAACTCAATATAAATTTGTACTTTGATCTTTTCTTAAACAATGTAGGATCCTTAGAACATGTTAACTCCATCGAATTCCCTCTCAATAAGTGCAGCTATTGTCAGACATTTTATGAGTATACTATGGGTATTTTAAACTTTGCAGACATTGTTGCTGTTTTATGCAGTCATTGGATCTTGCCATACATTTACTGCCCTCCTCCTCCTTTTCCTCCTACATTTGTTTTTGTCTGAGGTCATTTTTCTTTTGTTCAAAGAATACTGTTAAGTCTTTGCCTTCATTTTTGAGGGATATTTTTGCTGGGTAGATAATCTAGGAAATGTTTATTCTCTGTCAGCTCATTGAAGAGATCATTCTGTTGTCTTTAGTCTTCCATTGTTGAGTTGTCAAGTTAGGGATCAATCAATTGTTGCCCTTTTGAAGGTGATCTATCTTTTAAGGCTAAGTTGCTTTTATGAATTTCTTTTAGTCTTTGGTTTTTAGGGGTTTTACATAGATGTGATTTTATTTATTTTGCTTGGAGTTCACAAGGTTTTTTAAATGTGTGACTTGGTGTCTTCTATCAATTTGGGGAAATTCTTAGCCATTATCTCATCAAATTTCCCATTTCTCCTTATTTCTGGGACTACATTTACATTTAAGTTTGACCTTTTCACTATATCCTCTGTGTCTTTTACTCTTGTGAATAAGTTTCTATTCTGTTGTCTCTGTGCTTTCTTCTGGATGTTTTTTTAAACCGACTTTTAATTCAGCCATGCCCTCTTAGAGTGTGTCTAATCTGATGTGAAATTTATCTTTTTAATTCTTAATTGTAGTTAATTAAGAAAAAATGTCTAAAAACACTCCTGTGGCGGGGGGAGGGGCTGGTGATTTTTAAACAATTGAGAAATACTGCCCATGGCCATAAGTCCAATAACTAGCATTTGGGGAGCCCAGCAAGACTTACTTTTGAGCAGACTTTCACTTACTCTCCTCAACTTCCATCTCTTTCTGTCTTTTGTCTCTAAGTGAATAGCCTCTCTGATAAAAGTCTTTAGAAAGGCAACTTTTCATCTCTCTGAACTAGGGGGTGGCTTGAGGAAGGGCATCTGAAGGAAGGGTATCTGACTGCTCTTTATAAAACCTTTTAACAAATTCTTCTGTTTTTAATTACACCCTGATAACCAGTATCTCCAATTCCTGAACTTTACTGGGACTTTGTAATGCAAATCAGCATATATTTTTCCTTGGCTTCCCCTACTGTAGCTACTTAATAAAATGAAGGAAGTTGGAACTCAAGTCCGTTAGTTTCATCCATCTTCTTCTATCTTCCAGGAACATTTTGCCGACATCTCTTTTTTGCTGTTATATCTCGTCTCCAATTTTCTTTTCTTTATGGTTTATCCTTTTTAAAAAGCTATTTTACTGTCACATTAGTATCTTTTGAGATCCTGGTAAACTGTGTTTACCAGAAGTTATAGAACTTGCTTTTCAATGAAGCCTGTGGCAGACAATTAATTATGTTTTACATACCAGGGCATTCATTGGAAATTACCACACATAAATCATTTTAATTTTACCCAGTCGTTTTTATTGTATAATTTGTTGTATAAGTCCATCTAATAACAACACTAAGTGTGCAGTTTGTCTTTCCTAGGAAGTGTGCTGCTCTTAGGTCAAAGCCGAGAATATTGGTAGAACTCATTTGAAAGCTTACAGCTATATATTTTTGTACTTAGCTAAAGTGTTTTTATTTTACCTGTTACCTGAACTGTCTGCTCAGTCACTCTCATTTAAAAAGATTTGAGAACTGATAAAACATTTAACAGTACTTCTCATTACGGTATTGCAGTGGTGACTGAATTTTATTATATTAAGCATATGAAAGAAATATTTGAAGTTAGAGTATGTTTAAAAGATTATAGTAAAGTTGAAAAATATCAAACTATACAATGTCTTATCGTAATAAAAAATATGCACATGTTTAAATGAAGCCTAATTACTGTCTTATAATCAAATATTATTTGGACTTGTTTTTGTAATTGAGATGAAATTCACATAGCATAAATTAACTATTTTAAACTGAGCAATATAATGGCATTTTAGTGCATCACAATATTGTGCAACCATCCATCACCTCTATCTAGTTCCACAACTTCTTTTATCCCCCTCAAAAGAGACCCTTTTACTCATTAAGCAGTCACATGCTGCCCCTGGCAACCACTAGTCTGCTTTATGTTTCTCAGACTTACCTGTTCTGGATATTTCAAATAAATGGAATTGTACAATGTGTGACCTTTTGTGTCTGGCTTCTTTCACTTTGCTTGCTTTTGAGGTTCATCCATGTTGTAGCATATATCAATACTTAATTCCTTTTTGTGCATACAGCATGAACATTAAAAAATTTGATGAGAAATGGTTCCTAACACTACTGACAAAGTAAATAGGACTTAAGCTAGGGAGGGTCTTTAAAATATGCTTAGCATTAGTTCTATTTTATGTCAATACTTTAAAAAAATCTAATTTGATATATTTTGATAAAGGTGTTAGGAATGTACATTTCTAATAATGTATAGGGAATGAGTGCAGGTCTCTGGACCAGTTACCATCATCATGTTCCTTGGTTAAAGCCTCCACCCCCTCCCTAGCATTATAAGAGAGACTGCCTTGAAGTTATTGGTAAAGTATAACAAAAACACTGATTGCTACAGGCTACTAATACTAGAATGAAATATTAAACTCTATATTTTCTGTACTTTCTTTATGTGAAGCTAATGTTTATTTATAAATATGTAAGAACTTTTTGTCTTTAAAATTAAATTAATATTGTTTGTTAAAGAAAAAGTTATTCATCATACTTGTTAATTAATGGAAAGGTGGACTTTATTTCGCAGAACTACATGGGGTTTTGCAGTAGGGGAGAGAGGTTGGGCTCACCTCTGAATACAGTAAGGAAAAATGGAAGTTTATAGTCAAGGAGTAGACTGGGGGATTGGTGGATCGAAAATTACTGAGAGGAAACATTGGGAGGTAAGAGAGATGCAGGCTAAACTGACTTGACATAATTTTTGCTGAAAGCAGGCCAGGGTGATTGGATATTGAGAGTGGGGGATTTTCAATAAACTGACTCTGCAGGATTATAGCTGAAACTGTAGTTAAAAAGGCAGAGCCACTGGACTAAGGACAGAGCCCAAGGTCAGGGCCTAGTTAGCAAGAGGATTCAAAGGAACCTGACTTAAATTTGGTCAAGGAGAGAGTATCTGTCAGTATAGATCATTTGTGACAAATGTTAACAGCAGTGTCTAATACCTAGCTATATAGTAAAGCTTACTGGTATTAATGTGCTCTATTTTTAATCTACAGTTTATCATTTAATCAAGCTAATCTTAAAAGATCTTCCTTTTTGATGGCTGTGATGCACATACTCGACTTTGGTTTGCATTTCTGAGAGTCATTTATTGCTACTATGTAGAAAATTCTTACAGCTATAATTGCTATTATAATGTTTTCTAGGCAGCTAAATCATGCCATGTAATTGAAGATCATATCACAACTTCCAATCTACTTGAAATCATAATTGCTTATAACTAAAAATGAACCATTTGTGTTTTTGTGCAAAATCATTGAAATGCTATTGTATAAGTTTGGGATTTATGTGAGCACTTCAGGACCTCAGGCCAGATTAGGTTATGATGAAAGCATTGTGACTTATCTTAAGAGAAGGAAATGCTCCTTATCCTTGAGATATAGATAGGTATTAAGTTAATAATTGTTAGTCTCCAAGACTTAGCTCTACAAGGAATTTGCTGACCACATATATTTATAGATATTTATGTGTTATAGTCTTGGTAGCCTCTTGGAAGAATGAAATTATTCTTCTCAGATAAGTGTCTATTTGAGACTTTAAGAACACAGTATATCAGAATAAGGAAGAATACATATTCCTTCAAAGACGATTCATTCTATCCTTTGGCAGGCAGTAGAGTAGGGCAGATCACCCCAATCCAGTGAGGGCCCTAGCTGACTTGAGGTAGGTTTGCAAAACTTGTGGAACTTGTTTAACCCTTGGTTCACCGCTTCCCCCTTTCTAGGTTATAGCCCTCCAGGGTCATAATTGAAGGCCTAGGGCTTCTTTCCTCAGCACCGCAAGACAGCCAAAAAGCCTGTGTTTATTTTCAGTTTTGTTTGTTTTGCTGCTTTCTGCTTTGTTTCTCAGCCTCTTGTACTGCGTATTTTAAGATTTTGTCAAATGCTTCTAGGGGAAATCTATTGGAGTCACATCTCTGCAACTTCCTTCTTTCAGGAAACTGAACTCTGATCTCCAATTTTTGCCTGCAATCCTTTGAAATTGCTGAAATCTCTGATGACTTCTCTGCCTCTTAGCAGCTCCTTGCCTGGCCTTGGTTTCCTCTGGACTTTGCCCCACGTACCTTTTCTCTTGGTTGATTTTACTTTGTATCCTTTCACTGTAATAAGTCATAACTATGAATACAACTGTGTGCTGAATCCTGTAAGTCTTCCCAGCAAATCACTGAACCTGGAGTGGTGTTGCAACCCCTGGCACACCTGCCCATTCTGAATTTTTAAGTTTGATTATTATTTCAGGGATTCTAGTGTTCTACTGAGAATAATCAGAGACAGAGAGTACTGCAACCCCTTTACGCATGTGTGTAAACCGAGGCTCAGAGATGAATTTACCCAAGATTATCCATCTAGTAATTCCCAGCAGACCCAGGAATTCCATCCAGTTTTGGAATTCCACTCCAAAACTCCCCTGTACTTTCATTATATCTGGTATCATCCAAGTGACGAAGCAAAAATTCTAAAAAGGAATGGTTTCAGATTTTGAAGCTCTCCTGCACTATTTGTGAATTTAACCATTTAATCCTCTCATTATGTCAAGGAATGTTTTTAGATCAATAGTAAAGTAAGTTGGAGTTTAATGAGTTTAACTGTTTCCCAAAGTCAGCTTAGTTATACTTTTTTTCCCCAACAAAGTATCAGTAAATTAGCTACTTTCTTTCCCCAAATAGATTATTCTCTTGTTAGATGTTGTGTACACTAACTCTGAATGTCTGTGTGTGCACATGTGCACGTATGTGCAAGTACTCGTGTGTATGCTGTGGTCACTTAAGACGGACAGAAATTGTCCCTTGTATTTTCTATGGATAATCTTGTTTGCTTTGTGATATATAGTAGATGCCATATCTCTTACAAGATAGGAGACATTATATAAATAAAATATTCTCTAATATTTGTGCAGATAGACATTTTCTTTCACTTCAGACCTGACATTTCAGCACAAGAATGACACAATCAGCAAGTCACAAATTGCTGATAATTTGGGCAATGGAATATTTTTCTGTGTGCATCAGTTTCAGATATTCTCCCCCAAGATATCTTTATTGTGCTGCCTTAAAACAGGTAGGTTAGTCTCTAATTATAGCAGAGTACGAGGGTAAGGAAGGACTGAATTACAAAGGTAAGGCAGTATTTCTAGTCCTGTTGGCCTGGGGAAGCTCACGATCTGGGCTCTGTAGGAATTGAGAAAGATTGATTTCCTTTTTTCCCATAACAAGGTAGGTTTTATTAATGTCATAATAACATTTTATATTTGTACAGCCTAAGAATTTATAACTACTTTCACATTTACTACCTAATTTGAGCCAAACAACTTTTGTGAGGTAGGGCTTAGATTGTTCTCTCGGCTTTACACTTGAGAAAACCGGTGCCTGGAGAGAGTAAGTGACTTGCTGAAGGTCACGCAGCTGGTCAGTAGGGTAGAGGCACAGACCCAGAATTCCTGACTCCGCATATAGTGCGTTTCTTTCATGCTTGTCTAGGTAACACAGCTGAAGAACTGCATTCTGATGTCCTGGATGTCCAGTCAGCTCTAATGGAAGTAGACAGGTATACATTGAGGAAGATGATGAATTTTTTAGGTTTAATTCTGTGCAGTGCTTAATAGTTTAATGTAAGGATAACCAGGAAACTTTGAATCTGAATGAAGCAGAATTTTTTGCTACCTTTGGAGATCAGTGGGAATTATAAACCTTTTCTGCATCATAATGACACCATACAGCAGAGGATTTCAAAGCTTTCATCCTGTGAGAAGGCCCTTTGGGGGAAGGTGTTGATATTTTTCTTGAAGCAGCATGAGGAGGATTTGTTTTTGGACCAAAATGCTATTCTCTTTTAGAATGAAGCATTTCTTACTGAATTGGTTTTGGCTTATTCATCTTTATCCTAAGAATTAAAGTCCAAAACAGAAGGATGTTGAGGCAGCTATTAAAGAAGTAAGCAAAAACGGGGCAAAAGGAGTAAACTTATGTGAAGAAATGAGAAGAATGAGGAAGATAGTGGTGGGAAAATAAAGTAATAATGATGGGAAATAATTCGATACTGATTAGACATTCTTTTCTTGTGATTGAAATAACACTTGAATTCCTATCTGCTGATGGAAAGGGATTAATTATTTCATATAACTAGGGCAAATCACAAAGTCTCTCTCTTAAGTGAAGGTTATTATGCGATGATGTGTGTGAAGTCATTTTCTGTTGTAAAGTGCTTAAAACATGTTGGAATTACTAATAAAAGTAAAGCTGAATTGCTATGATTGGTCTTGTGCCTTAAATGTTTTTACTAAAGTAAAATCAGTGGGGGGAGGTAATAGGAAACTTGATTATCTTGTGGACCTCGTGGCTTCTCATAAAGAGCTCAGCAAACATTTGTTTAGGGCCTAAATGTGTCAGGCTCATCTGGGACCTGACAGGTGGTACTAAGAAGATGGGTAAGTTGGTTCCTTACTTTAAGATGCTTATGATTTTAGTACTGAGAAGGCAGGCCCACAAGTAGCCAGTTTCAACTGCATGTGAGAAATGATCAGATAAAATGTTTGTGCAGGGTGCAGAGGGAATATAGAGAAAGGGCTCTTATCCCAAGATGGGCTTTAAAAAAGGAAGACTGTCTGAAGATGCGCCTGAGCTGCAGTTTAAAAGAAACATGAGTAGTTAGGAGAAGAAAGGTAGGAACTATGTCCTAAGCAAAGGAAAGACTTTCAGTGAAGGCTTGTAAAGGTGAGGCAAGGAATAGTCTGGAAATCATTGGCAGGACTTGTTGGCCGAGAATTTGGGTTTTATGACTCACTGAGTGAATGGTACTGAGAAAAACTACAAGAGGAGCAGGTTTGGGGGGGAGAACAATGAGTTCAGTTGTGACCATGCTACGTTCGAGGTGCACGTGAGCGAGCCATGTGGGTATATTAGCAAGTTCATGCGAACACAGGAGAAGTTGAAGGGAGAAGTCGGGGCCAGAAATTTGGAATTGGAAATGATCAGGATGTAAATTAAAACCACTCGAAGAGGGCATGCATGTCTGAAGAACAGTTAGAGCCTTTTGGTAGGCACCTGTTTTTGAGGCACGCACAGAGGATGAAGAGCACTTGATTAATACTGAGAAGAAACAGAGGCGAATGAAGCAGATCACAAGAGAGGTGTCGGAAATCTAGAAAAAAATGCACTGGAAAGTGGCAACAGGAATAGCAATCAGAAGGCTGCTTTCAGTGGAGTGTTGAGTGTAATCTTCTTCCTTACCTTTCCTCTGTCTCAGTGTTCCCCTCGCTCCTTAACCCGAGATCTGCCGGGCTCTCTCCTCTCCCATCTCGCCTCTCCTGCCCCCACGCCCAGCCCTGAACAGAAACGTTCGCATTGTTGGCCACATCCCCATTGCTGGACGGATGTACTCAATGTGCTTCACCTACAGGCTAGGAAGGAACGTGGCTTTGTTAGCATCTGCAGAAACACGAGTCAAATATCAGGGCCAGGATGGGTGACAGGAGTGGAATGAAAGTCTGAAGCTGGGCCACTCCTGGGTATAAGGATGGGTGATGCCAGAAGGTGGAGTTCATGTCATAGTCAGCCTGTGACTGAGCCGAGGTCAGGCACTGAACGGATCAAATGATCATCTGAATCCAGAGCCCTGAACACTCCTTATGGAATTTCTTTTAAGTTTCCAAGAGCTTGCCTTCCAGGTTGTGCTTCTCGTCGTGAAAGTGCTTTTCAGCATCTGATACGATACCAGCATTCATCCTAGACTCCTTGCTGTCTAGGAGCTTTTGTGGCTTGATCTAGGGCATCTTTGTTGCTCCTAAATTATACTTCTCTCCTTCTGTTTCCTCATTGACTTGCAGCTTATAAGACTAGGCTTTTTCTTGAAATCCTACTTTCCTTAGTTCAGACTGGTTAATTTCCTAGTATCCAGCTTCCCACGTAGAACCAGGTCCCTGTTCTAACCCCAGTGTAGTGGCTGGGCTTCCTGCAACCAGTTTCATTTATGTCAGTGTTATTTTCCTTGGTGTTAGTGGGGAGAGAGGGAGAGAGAGAGAGAGTGTGTGTGTGTGTAATTGTGCTGTCCATAGATCACCTGAACAATGCCTGCCCGCCCTCCCATGCAGCACATGGAGTTTGTGCTCTTCCTACCTATTGGGAGAGCCCAGATGCGGCTGGGCATCTACACGGCACTGACCACTGTACAGGCCTTCTTACGGTGGCGTCAGCTCTACAGTCCTGATTGGTTTCCCCAGCCCCTGTATCAGTGTATACTTCATGGCTTTTGAGCAACTTTCTCCTTCCTTGCATTTCCGTGATCATTTCTTGTTATGAAAGTCTCCTGGAAGAAAACAAGCAAATATGTGGCAAGGGATCGGTCTTTTCATGCTTTCTCTCCTCACTTCTCTTTCCCCGTCCTTTGCTTCAGCTAGTCTTCTATCTATTCTTAGAACCACCTGCCACACTGAGAATTTGAAATACCAAGGTCAAGAAGGAGAAATTAATTAATTGTTTTTTAAAGGAAAGAAAGAACAATTGTCATTTCGAAAGGCAAATAATTTTTTCTTTCTATCTAACTTTGTTTTCCTAAAGACATCAGAGTCATGGTAAATATTTTAATCACATGATTGAAAGCAGTGAACTTGTTCTTGCGAGTGTGAGGTATATTGCAGTCTCACACAATCCTCCAAGCCACTCAGCTTGATTTATCAGGATTACTCTATCCTAGTACAAGCTCAGAACTTGTAAGAGGAAGTTTGCTATATATATATATAAGACCAAGATGGTTTTGCAATATACTTTTCTATTTTCTTGAATGTGCAAAATTAAAACAATTCTGGAGAAAGGGTTTTTGCTTTCTCTTCTCAGAAAATTAGAACCATATAATCCATTAACTTGTCTTTCTCACCAAAACATCCAGATATTTGAACCGAATTTAATATGCAATTGCAGGAATTCTTTCATGTTAGGTGCCTAATGACATCTGCTTCTCTGCTCATTATAACAGATTATTGTTCCCTTTTTATTGTCTGATTTTATAGCTTTTAATTGCATCAGCTATGGGAAATCCTTTCGGAAGCAGGTGCGATATAAACAAACATACATCTCTATGAAATTAAGATAGTCTTGGTCACAAAATGGAGACATCGAAATGTTACTATAGTGGATTTTTGAGTGTGTGTGTGTGTGGTGTGTGGGGGGGGGGAGAGAAAGGAGAGAGAGAGAGAGAGAGAGAGAGAGAGAGAGAGAGAGAATCTCCCAAATGGGGAGGAATCAGAACACACTTATTTTTTGAGGAATGAATATGTTACCCTAGTGGAAAGGTTGTCTTAATCCCAAACAACCTACCTAATGAAATATTTAGAAGCACTTAGTGCTTTTAAGCAAATATCTTGCTCTGTGTCCCAAGGGAAAGTAATTAATCTGAGTGTGGAGTATTCACTTGTTTTTCATTTTTATTTTTGACCGATAGAAACTGTGAGGATGGGTATATGGGCTGTTTTTATGGCAAATAATCACTTTATAGACTTGGAATAAGCAGTGTCAGTACATTACTGGAGGAACTGATTAAAGACACACTTTCTTATAAAGCCTAGTGAAAATTTCAGTTGCATGATTTACAGTGATTAAAATAGAACCTTTAAGCCTGCAAATTGGTGAAATCCTTCAAAGAAGTAACCTAATGAAAGAGCCTATTATTTCTTGTTGCTACCTAATTGTAGGATGTATATTGGCACGCTTTGTAATACAGTTCAAACTTAGCATTTCACCCTTTATTCTCAATGCAAAGAGGTTTTAACTATTACAAATCTCTTAACTTGTTCATTTGGACAATACCTTTAAAGTTAACCCAACTACTTTTATTATATTGAAATCAAGGTTAATCCAGTATGATCAAATACGCTTAAATCAGAACCTTAAAATCTAATGAAGTCTTGTCTGTTCTGTGTGCTTTGGCTACAGCCCTACCACTTATGTTTTGGATGAAGATGAACCTCGATTCCTTGAAGAAGTTGATTACAGTGCAGAAAGTAATGATGAGTTAGATATTGAATTGGCTGAACATGTAGGAGATTATGAACCTTCTGCTCAAGAAGAAGTACTTTCTGACTCTGAATCATCAAGAACATACCTACCTTGAGCCCTCTGCCATCTCTTGTAAATAGAAAGATGAAATGAAATATCTTGGTGGTTGTTACACAGGAAGTTTGAGAGATGAATTTATAGAGAGCTGACTCAGAAAGACAAAAAGAAATTTGGGCCTCTTTGGTTTTAAGACAATAAATGTGTTATTAATTCATGATAAAATTGGCGCTGTTTTATTTTAGCTATTTAATGCACTTTATATAACATTGAATTATCAAGTATTGGATTTATTTAAAAACCTGAGTATCATTGCATGGCTTTTTTATCTCCTTATGGTTATATTCTGCATCAAATGGATACTTTTGAAGTGTGTGAGAATATAAAATCGAAATCCCCCCCCCCCAGAGTTGTTGAAAATTCTGAGTTTTTGAAAAATAATATATATGTACATGGATTTCTATAGATGTGTCTGTGTGGGGTTGGGTAGGTAGTGAAGATAAGACTGTTCTTCAGAATCATGTTAACTGTTGAGTTGTGACTGAAATAATCCAGAGTTTGCCTTGAAATCATTACATTCTACATTTACCAAAATTAAACAAATAAAAACTATTAAATGTTGCATTCATTTCTTCATTCTTTTTAACCAATTCAGATTCTTGGTTTATGGAATCTTTGTGAAAATATTATAAAAACCCAACATCTGAACACGTTGATAAAGATATGTAAAAAAAAAAAAATGCTTAATTTACCAGTGTTGTTTTTTATAGTATAGGCATACCTCTACCTATCATAAAAGATGTATTTGAACAGCTCTTTTGTCCAAAATTGTGTCTCATGGGTACACCTAAAGTTTATCACTGCAGTCAGTTTAAGCTTTACAAATGCAGTGAGGAGGTGATCCAATGTTAAACTTGTATTTGAATATAAGCTTATTTAGCATTTTCTGAGCTGTACTGTTAGACTTACTGAAGTGAACTTATTTAGGGCATGTTGATACTAGTATCTGAGTAATAGATGACTGCAGTGAATTGAAGCCATTTCTTGTAGTGACATCTTCCCAAATTTAAGCTGTCTGCTGCAGGAATAGCTTTGTATTCAAATAAAATAAAACAAGTCCAGTGACTTTGGATAAGCGCTTTAAGAACTAAATCTCTGTTGTAACAAAACAAATCCAAAAGGATAGCTCGTTAACAGATTATTGCCAGGACTCAGGTGCTTAGTTTTTGGCACATTATCCTTGCTTATTCCTGATTCGATTTTTTAATTTTTAAAGAAACCTGTAATGGAAAGAAATGATAAAAGTATATTTCAGATTTTTGCATTTTCCAAATCAATGATTTTCATTGTATTATTTGAGGTATTTCATCTGCAGTGTAGCTTCTTTTTGGTGTCATGGGAACCATGTTTAAAAACATAGCATGAGGCAATTGACAAAGAGGTCTTTTTCTCTAAATAGCCTAATTCTTATTACTCTCAGAAAATAAAGACTAAACAGATTATGAAGTTGAAGAAGACATCTTAGTATGTGGTGACCTAATTTAAGAGAGATTAGGATATTTTAGCAAGGTAAAGTATTATTTATTTAATAGTTTATCTAATAATTTATAATTGTAAAGTAATTTATTTTAATATATTTTATATATAAAATAATTACAATATTTAATTATAATTTATTCAGAGAGTAGATTATGGAGCCACTATGTGCATGTTGTGAATTTTTCTTGGTTCTTATAACATTAGAAATTAAAAAGCAAGGTAGTCATTATGAAAAGCAGCTAAAGTTACTATAATGTGCAGAATAACTTAAAACTTGATTATGTTAGCAGTGTAAAAATCCCTTACTATGTAGTGTTACAATATTTTATATTGATGAAGTTCATCTTTTAGCATGTTACAAACCTGAATATGCCTTTTACTAAATAATTATAGACAGGATTAAAGAGAAAGTCTTCATGGTTAGGAAATGATTTTTTTCTTAAATAATAAATACTGGTAGCTTTGGAAAAATAATTTAAAATTCTAACTTCCCTAAATAGGGGAAAAACTAAGTTTCATGGACTAAAATTGACCTAAATTTACCCATGTGTCTGTGTCTTTTCAGGGTTTTCAAAGAATGATTTAGATGACTTCAGTGCCATAAGCCTAAAAATTAAAGTGTAGCTGATAAACTGAGTCTAAGGATGGAGTTTAGATTTAATTTACCTTGTGTTTAGAACTATGAATTTCTTAAATGTAGTTTTAGCCTAACCCACTGGTTCTCAAAACTGTATAATTTGCTTCAGAATCACCTGGAGGATTTGTTTCTCAAAACAGAGATTACTAATTATGTAGATCTGGGGAGTGCCCCCCAAATTTACATTTCTTAAAGATCTCAGGTGGTGATGCTGCAGGAACCACACTATGAGAACCACTGGTATGATCTGATGTTTTCTTTCAGCATCACAGTTTCCTAAAAATCAGAGGACCTATGAATTGGAAATTGGCACCAGAGATGAGTTAGATCAAACTAACTTGTAGAATCAAGAAAATAAACACACAGAGTCACAGGGTCACTCGGGCAGAGCCAGGGTGTTAGCCCAGCTCTCCTAATAACTAGCCTCACATACTTATCATAAAAGGAAATGCTGCCCTTTGCCTGTCCCCAAAGAGTAAGGAATGTTTTAAAAGCTCGAGGTCTCTGTTGAGTTTGTGAAATTTATTCCGGCAAGGCAGGATGCAGAAACCTATGGTTCAAGTGGGCTTTTCCTTCATTGCAGTCACACTGTTGTTTGAATACAAGATTGTCCTCCATTAATCAGACTTTGCCTCTTTTTCCAGTTTTTGTGTGCTATTTGGAAACATGGACATTGAATCCTAATTACAAATAAGTAACCTGGAGTTCCACTTCAGATAGTGTACTAACAACAATGAATGCCATACTTCTAAATTTCAAATACCCAAATTAAGATGACCATTTTATTATGAGCACTGAAATGGATAATACAATAAATGTACTGATGGAATTGTTTTTGTGCATGATCCAGAAATAAATGACAGTAATGAAATGATAAATGTATCTTTATAAATCCTTTTGTTTTCCTATATGTACTTAAAACATCATAAAATATTAACGGGAAATCTGTGACTTTTTCTCTTATTTTAGTGAGAGTTTAGTAGCTGTCTATAAACTTAGTTCTCCCCATTAGGAAAAAAACCTATTGAAGCAATGTTTGAATTGAAAGACTGTTCTGCTTTACACAATAGAATGTTATTAATGTTGAGTAAATATTTCTCCGGTTAAAAAAAAAATGTATTTAAATTCCTGCATAGGAAAAAAAGGAAACTCAGAAGAAAGCCTCATTTTTTTAATGAGAATTAATGTTTTGAAAGTTTAGTTCTTGAACTGTCACATTTCAGTTGTTTTTCGCTGGAATGATACTTACCGAGCACTTTTACTTACCTATATACTGGGTTGACACTGGCCAATGGGAAGTCTGCCCTTAGTGCCCTTCTCTTTCTAGATGCTGAACATTAACTTAGGCCTATTGCTTCCCACTCTATCTCATAAGCCTTCAGGCCCCTTTTATTAACATCTTACTACTTCTTCAGAGCTTGACTGGTTGTTGGGGGCATTGAATCATTAAACTGTTTTTTCAGTTTGAGGTTGCTAAATATGCAGTGCCTAAATCCAAATGAGTGGCCCTTTTATGGTGGCCTTTGAGGCATCATGCAGGACAGTCAGAGTGATATTTTGGAGTCCAGGATGTGGTTGGCACTAGCGAGTACTGAAGTGGTCTCCTGTAGGTGCATTTATACTCACAAATCCCTGTGAAGTGGACATTGATGTTGGCACCCTTCTATTGGTCAGTGCACACAACTTGAACGTACTAAAAAGATGTTGCTGCAAATACTAAGAAAGCTTTGCTTTTGTAATATTAAAATAGTGGCCTATGCGATCCCTCTCATGACATCAATCACGTGCCAAGTAAATAACAGGTGAGCAATAGCAAAAAAGCTGGTCAGAGTAATTAACATTTCAAATGGACGTTTAAGTCATGTAAATGACAAATAACAAATGTGAAGAAACTATAAAAGGCAAAGATGCTCATTGAAAGTTAAAATAGAAAAGACTGGAGTTTAATACATAAAAGTAACGCCTGTACCTTTGAAAACAGATTGGCTTCTCTGTAAGCTTTTGCTCTAGCTGAAGGTATAATTAAGTAGGGATTTTTAAGACTGGAAATTTATTTTCATGTCCAGTGCTAAATATTTACTAAAGTCAAGTTATGTACTCTATTTATCATGTCATAACTTTGTTATTTATTTTTTTCATTCATCATATCATCTATATGATTGGTTTCTTCCTTCTGTTTTCCTCATTTTAATTCTTGGAAATGTTTGACATTTCGTTTTCTTTTTCTTTCAGAATGTGGGCACTTGAACAGAATGACTCAATTGGATAATGTCATATAAAAACATAATTTTCAAAAGCTAAAGGATTATAATTTGTATTTATTGTAGAGAGAGGGGTATCCAATCCATAACTACTGAAGAGCTACACAAGATGAAAACATCGAAAACTAAACCACTGTCACATATGCTAAAATCCAGATCACTTAACAGAACAGAGTAGACACTTATGGTTGCCTCCCAAACAGTCATTCTCCCCTTCGCCCTAACCAGTGTTTCAAGAACTGTGTGCTCTGAGTTCACCAACTTCAGATGTGGAGCACGTGACCTGAGCGGAGCCAGTCAGCTTGCTCTGCCCGCTAGTATAGGGCCAGCACATGATCCAAGCCAATGCAAGAAGAATGAAGGTCAGCACTTTCTACAGTAATGCTAAAGCAGAGACCCCTCCTTGGTACGGGAGGGTGTAGTCGCTGGTGGCTGTCACGCAGCCCTGAGAGGAGAGCACTCCTGACACCAGGCAACATCGAAGGAACAGAGCCATGGCACTGAGAGACCTCCGGCCCTTTTATCCTTTGCGCCCCAAATCAAGCTGTGTGTGAAACCTGTCGCGTCAGCTATATGGACTTACAAGTTGCCTTCATGGTTTAAGCTATTTAACTGGATTTTTGTTACTGGAAAAGGTATGTCTGTTACACAGGTGTGTATGTCTGAAACCTATCTGAAAAACTAACAGCCTTAGTGTCCATCCCTGAAGAGGTGATTCCACCCAAAGCACACATCCTGAGAGAAGTTAAAAGAAAGACAAGTTATTTTACCTAGAGAGACACTGAGAAGGCAAAAACAGCAGATGTCTACTCAGACATGTCTGATAAACTAATTTTTATTTTCCACCTACAGGAAAAGTTTACTGGGCTAGAAATGAACCATATTTTTGTCATTGCCCACTCGAAACTCAGGGATTATTTCTTCCAGTCATGAAGCTCATCGGTGGTTTCAGAGATAATATTGTCCCAAGTACTGCCTTTTCAGCACCTTGAAAATTACCTAGTAGTAGTGAAGGACTCTAATATCGTGCAATATTAATGTGGAAAGTGAGGACCTCTTTCACGAGGCATCGGAACAACATGGAAGCTAGCTGAGAGGAATCAGAGACCCCTTTGTTGAGTTACGAGTTACATCAATTAGAGCATTGGGCAAATACAATGGGGTGAAGTTTGGGTATTACAGCTATCCATTTTAAAGCTATTTCCATCCACCCACTGATTGGAACTGCAAATCCATGCCTTTTATCCACACAAGATTGATAAGGAGCATTTAAACAGCCCTTTAAAGTTTAAGAAGTGCTTTCCTAAAAGTTATCTTCTTTGAACGTCTTGAAAACACTAGTAATAAATAGATATCATTGGCATTTCTACCTAATTTGTGAGGAATCTGAGGGAGGCTTGAGAGGCCATCTGACTTAACCTGGACTTGCTAGTGTGTAGCAGAGGTGAGGCTCAGACCCGAACCTTGGACCCCTCCTCTAACAAATCTGCTTCCTCTCGCATGCAGCTAAACGGTGGCCTGTGCCATCTCTGCGAGTGAGCCAGTCCAGTTAGCCTTGTATAAATAGTCTGATGATAATTGCAAAAATATGCAACTGTTTTATCACTACATGCCATAGGGTCCCGAAGGAGGAGGGGAGAGCTAAACCTGACTATCTAGTGTGTGTTAAGCACTCTCCTGGATGCTTTATGAAAACAATCTCAATGGAAACATTTTCTCTTTTAGCCCATGGAATGATTCTCATAATTTCCAACTCAGTATTTTTGTGGATGGTTAGGAGAAAAGTGGTACATCCAGTTTTTGTTTCGAACTATTTTATATTTTTTTTTAAAAGGGAAGAGATTTTTGAGTCTTTTTACTTTATGTTTAACAAAAATTGGTAATAGTTTAGTACAAGCCATTTTGTATTTTCTGATTTCTGGTAAGTCTTGGAAAATCTGCTTTTCTATCTATGATGGTAAGGGAAAAGAATATTGTCTAACATACCTAAAGTACCTGTGTCTCACAGGCTTAAAGTAAATTATTGCTTCATTTTTCTTTAAAGAATTGATGTTTTCACTGAGAAGATACTTTATTCTGTAGCTTCATTAGCACTAACTGATAGGGTCACGAAGTGAGAGTTAGAAATAAGCCCACAATTACCTGTTGGTCTAGATTTAATTTTAGAGGAATATAACCTTTTTATAATACAGAACAAGAATAAGATGACCTAAACACTCCAAGTTTGTATTCGTTTATGAGCAAGTTATTGGCAAATTTTTATAGACTTTTTAAAGCATTGGTTGATGAAACTTAGCTGTATCGTTTCAAAGTTCTGTAATTCTGTGGGTGAGAGTGCAGTAGCTATGAACTGGAAAGCTGGGTAACTACCACTATAACCATTTTGACAAGGTGTACTCTTTCCTGCCTTGCAGAAGACATCTATGGTGGATAATTTATAGGGTTTGTGTAGTATACCCAGCTAAACAAGGAAGAGAGCGCTAGGATCCTGCATGGCTTTACTTCTAGATAATGTGATTTGGGGAGTTTCACTGTATATTACAGGTAAGCCCATCAAACTTACTAAACTTTTTAGTCAGACCACTCCAAAGCATGCCAATCTGTTCAATACTTAGAGTGAATAAAACCATGACTCGCTATGATGATAAGAAAGGCTAGCACTTACAGTGGGCCTACTATGCTACCGGCACTGATGTGTGTGCTTTATTTGTATGTGCCTATTTAATCTTCACAAACCCATGATAGATATCACCCCCGTTTTACAGATGTGGAAACTTAACTTGCTAAAGGTCACACAGCTAATAAATGTTGGAGAACTCAGCTGATTCTTATTCAAGACAAACAGGAAAGTGGCTACTGAGATAACTACCATTAGAGGTTTTACAAAGTTGTCATTCAGATTCCACAGTATCTCCCCAGGGAGCACACTTCAGGGCCAGTATGTTTTCCACAATGGGCTTACAGGTATGGGCCTGCCGTTTTGCTTGTCACCCCCAAGGAGCAGGTACAGTGGAACATTCAGTCCAAGCTCAGGACCCTCACTAACTGAGAAAGTGTAGCAGGATGGCCTTCTGTTCCATCACATTTAACTTCTCAGGAGTAGCTCTATGTTCTGTCCCCCATCACATGCCTCCTTATGGGTGAGAATGCTGGAATTCAGGTAGCAGCAGTTCAGCCACTATATAGTCCAGTTATACCCGCCATAAACCTTTCATTGTTGTTATAAGGAGAAGAAACAGAAGCAGAACTGATTGAAATAAAGACAACGTGGTTAATTAGGAAAAGGTTCATGGACTAAAGAAAATAAAACCAAATGTATGGGTCTAAAATAAAAATCTATGCTATTTGTTTATAATCTAGATGATCAATATGATGAGAAACCACTAAGTAATAAAGTCAGATTGTGAGTGTTCCCTCGTGGGATAAGTGCCATACTTTACAGCGTGTCCCGTTACCCCTTAGGCACCTTCCTGGGGTGTACTGAACAGGTAGTGCAGGGGGCTGTGTATGGGACCAGCCATGGATTCTAATGAGTAATAATTCTTGATCGACCCACAGATACCATCTGTGAGTGGAACCTGGGGTGTAGGAAATGTTGGAATAAATCTTTAGGCCCACGATGGAGCCATTACTGCCTGGGTGCCATGTCAGTGAACTGAAACTTTGTATCCCTATAAATAAATGCTCAGCTGGACCAGAAATGCAGTATATGCAGTCAATCAATCTGCAAACACCAAGCCAACTCTGGGGACTCTATACTTACTTCCTTGTTCCTCTTGCCCCAGCCAATCAGGTATTTTCTGTCTCTTCCTTGTTCCTTCTTCTTCTTTTTTTTTTTTTTTAATTTTTATTGGGGAATATTGGTGAACAGTGTGTTTTTCCAGGCATCCTATGTGGGAATTGAGCCAGCAACCTTGTAGTCGAGAGCTCGTGCTGTAACCAACTGAGCCATCCGGCCATCCCCTTGTTCCTTATTCTTTATGCTATAAAAGCTTCCTGCCTTCAGTCCCATTTTGCAGTTCTCAGAATGGAGACTATACTCTTCATGAAGTGTTAAAGTATGTATCACCTAATTTGTCTTCTTTAATCATTTTTTAACAAGAATCTCCCATGAATGGGAGGCTTGAAACAGCAGGTGGTGACAGCCCTGTGACTCGCAGAGCCAGCCAGCCCCAGGCCCAAAGAACTGAAGTTTCGCATTGTATACAAATGTCAATTTGTACAGGAACAATGAAACTTATTTTTACAGGCTTAGAGAAGTGGAAAGTTGTTTCAAAAATTGTGTCGTGTTACAGGTCCATGCTGGAAGACAAACGGGTAAAAGCTAGACGTAGCAGAGCAAGACTTTTCCTTTAGTGCTTTGGTATGTTAATATTTAAATAGCCCTCACCTCACATCAGAGCTACCTGTCTAGGAATTTACAGGGGACAGATGTAACACCCAGAGGTGTAAGTTCACCATAGGTCTTCCGAATGATGATTCTAATCTTTGACCTCCCCCATTCTCAGCACCACCTATATGTTCTCCAGCTCCACAGTAGGCTTGTTTGGATGTCCCAGCTTGAGAGGTCTGGTGTGGGCTTGAGAGGTCACTCACATTGTGTAAGTGGAATCTGATTTTAATAACCTATGGGGCCGAGAATGCCCTTTCATGGATCTACTTTTCTAATTAAGAATTAGATCGTATTGGGTGGAGGATTTAATATCCATTTAACTAATTCCTGAAATATTGCTATCCTAGTTTGTGAGGTTCTAGAGACCCAAATTTGTACGGTGTCAAGCACAAAGCCCGGCACAAAATAACTGCTCAATAAATTGCATAACTCTGTGAATGGTGGCTCTTTTGACTCCATTTCATTCTAGTCAGTATTTCAGAATTTGTCCTCCCATGGAATCTTTAGTGCTAAAAAGGCTCTCAGAGGTTACTGAGTCCTACTCTTTTTCAGATGAAGAAATTCAGTCCCACAGAGGTTAAGTGACTTGCCTGAGGCTACCCAGCTTTCTGACTCTGCTCTTGAACCCCCTGTCAGATCCTTTTTGATGTTTACTCTTCTGTTGGCACATCCTTTAAGGCTGAGCAGAATGGACTCTAATTTCAGACATGTTTTGTACTCTGTTGACAGTTACATCGCCCATCTTGCCATTTATAGCTTTGACTTTATAGCTTTGGGAAGCACCTTAAAATATAATTGCAAACACTCTACCCATCCAAATGTGCACTCCCTATGCCTAATAATGAGGCTTTTAAGTGGTAGCACAGGAGAGCAGCAAGATGATAGCTCCTGTGAAATGAGAAATCTGGGCAAATGGGATTTGATAATGGATTTTTCAGTGACACTGGTTGTCTGATCATTGGTTCGCGGTTATGCTGGTACATTTTGTATTTTGAAAGGCACAAAATGTCCGTTTATTGCCCAAATACTGGTTAAAAGTTTGATAATATTTCAGAATTGTAGCCAGGTACCACAGGACTTTTTTTTTCTTTTTCAAAGCTTTATGTTTGATGTTCCTATTTTGTTGTTTAGAAGTTGTACTTTCTATTGTTTGTAGATCTATCAAAAAAGAAAAAACGTTTTCTATAATAGTTCCTCAGTGATTTAATTGATCTGTTATTCTTGGAGTAGAAA
This sequence comes from Rhinolophus sinicus, assembly GCF_036562045.2. Taxonomy (NCBI): domain Eukaryota; kingdom Metazoa; phylum Chordata; class Mammalia; order Chiroptera; family Rhinolophidae; genus Rhinolophus; species Rhinolophus sinicus. The sequence continues at coordinate 154,174,692 of NC_133754.1, read as the reverse complement.
TGCCAGCTACCCTTGGGTTTGAGACATATGGAAGAAATGCCTATGAGCTTGGCCACTTTTAATTGAGAACATACATTCACTCATTTGTCAAACTTAATCAGTTACTGATGTGCAGGGCACCAGAGTAGGTGAGAGGAATGCAAAGGTGAGTAAGATGTGGTCCTTATCCTCAAGGAACTTGGCGTCCCATGGAGGAGATAGGCCTGGTTTCAGTAAACTACAATCATGCCGGATAGAACATGATGCCAGGAGAAGGGGGAGCTGCCCAGGCAGCACAAGGGAACTAACAGCTAATCCCAAAGTGGGCCTCTGGAAGGGGGTGGTGATGTGGGACCATCTGGATCCTAAAGAATGCTGGGATTATGAACCGTGGAGAGGGACGTTGACAGTGGGGGAGTGTAGGCAGTGAGAGTGGGCAAGGGGGCTGGGTATCCCAGGCAGAGGGAACAAGATAAGCAGAGGCTGGAGGTGGGTAGGTGAGGAGAGGGAAGTGGGACTCTGGTCATGAAGGGACTTGTAAGCTATGCTAAGGAATTTGTATCCAGAGGTCACTAGGGAGCTACAGATGGGTTTTAAGCAAGTAAGTGACGGGATTAGCTTTATATTTTAGAAAGATAGAAGATGATTGGAAGGGTATAAACCCCTGATTTCACTTTCTGATCCAACAACCAATTGGGTTTCATAGGCTTGCCTTTCAACCCCTTTCTTGGGGATGAATTTGTATATAAGCACCAGCTCCTTCTGGGCACTGGCTGTCCCTGGATAACAAGCCCGCTAGGAGCCCTCAGAAGTGGGACCTACCCTCCCTCTGAGCCATGCCTGCTGTAGCCTGCCCCAGGAGCCCAGAGGGGACAATGGTTGACAGTAATCACACCAAAGTTACTCATGCTTCTGGGACATCAGTGCTTGAACTCAGCAAGCACATGCAAACTATGGATCTCGACATTTCATTCCAACCAAGGGTTCTAGGCTACATTAATATAGTCACAGAATAAAGCTCTCCAAAGCTAGCAGGTCTTACAGAAATCAACAAATAATTTTCCTTCACTCAGAACTGCAAACAAATTCCAGATTAATGCATTTGCTGAGTGACTCCCTCCTGAGAGTCAGCTGGGGAAGTGGAGAGAACCGAATCAGGAGGCAGCGTGTCTACTCATGCACCTTGGCCAAACCTTTGGCAAATAGTGCGTTTCTTTGGAAGTCGGCTTCTTAGTTTATAAAGTAAAAGTTTTGAGTAGAAATAGCCTAAGGTCCCTCAGCTCTGTGATTTCGTGATTTGGCCCAACTTTATCTGTTAAAACATGTATTAGATAGGTTACTTTGGTTTTTGTTCTGTGTATAAATGGAAGGTATTTTAGGCAATTAACTTGGTTACTGAGAAGTTTACAAAAGAGGTGATATTTGAACTGAACCAAGTTTTGGTGTGTAGCCCTGTGCAGCGTGTATGTGCCAAGCAGTTTAGAGTTATAAAGCATCTCCAAAGAGCTCATTACCTCATTAAATTGTTGTAACAACTCTTTAAGTGATGTATCATCGTCTTCATTTACCACTGAGGAAACCCAGCCTCAGGCAGATGAAAATGATGTGTACAGGTCGTCTGTTGTGTATGCTGGGCCAAGGCCCAAGCCCTCACTTGGTGGCAAGCCCAGTGCTTTTCTGCCATGGCAGAGATACTGCCACTCAAATTCCCCTCAAATCAGAAGAGTAGAGGGGGAATGAAATTTGTATTAAAATTGCTTGGATCTCCATCTATGCAAGAAAATTAAACTAAAAAAAAACAAGTTAGTAAATGGGAGGGGAAGGAGAGTGTGGTAGGCAGAATTCTAGAGGTGTCCGCCCCGAGACTGACAAACCATTCCCTGGTTAGTCAATCAGACACTAATCTAGGTACTGCTACAGGGTCTTCGCAGAGGTAACTATGGTTTCCAAACAGCTGACCTTAAAGTAGAGACATTATCCTGGATTATCCAGGTGGTCCCAATATAATCACACGAAACCTCAAAAGCAGAAGAGGAAGGCAGAGATTCCGGTCAGAGAAAGGAGGCAGAAAGAGGTCAGAGAGATTTGAAGCACTGTTGCTGGCTTTGGAGAAGGAGGATAGAGGCCAAGAGCCGTGGGAAGCAGGCAGTGCTCGGAGCTGGGAATGACACTGGCCCAAAGCAAGGAAGTGGGGACTTCAGTCCTACATGGAAGGGAATTCTGCCAGCAACTTGAATGAACTTGAAAGTGGGTTCATGCCCAGAGCCTTGCAGCCCTGCTGACACCTTGATTTCAGCCTGTGCGGTTTCAGGCCTCACACGGGACCAGCGAAACTGTGTAGCGGCCAAACTTCTGCCTGAAGGATACTGTGAGAGAATACACTTGTGCTATTTTAACCTGCCTTGTTTGTAGTAATTTTAATCTGCCAAATTTGTAGCAATAGAAAACTAGTCCAGAGGAGGGAACTGGAGAAAAAGAAGAGGAGGAGGTCAAGGAACCAAAAGCCAGCCTCCGAGCTACCATGTGAGATGAGTTCTGCATGTGTCTCCATCTGTCCTTTAGTAAACAACACTAACCACCTCTCCTGTTGCCTGAGCTAAACATTTTCACGTTTGGCTTTAGCTTCAAGGTGATGCTTTTTATTTGTTTGCACGTGTATGGAAAGGTTAAAAGTCAAATTGTGCAGAATGGGTTGCATTTTCAGGCTTTCAATGTGAATAATAGTTTGGTTTCAATTTTGGGGGGGAAAGAGATAAACACACACTAGATGAGACCATGAAGCCAGCGGTGCTGTCCGTTATGGCTGCCAGGTGGTCTGGGAAGTTGCCGGATCCAGTTGGGCCCAAATAACTCAGCCAGTTCTGGTATCCACATTTGCATGGAGCTGATTCATGCATGTAGACATTCTTAGGAGAGAATTGCACAACTCCATGGTATTCTCAGCCACACATTCATATTTTCCTTGATTTTTGAATCTACTACAATGTTCTATTTTGTTGGAGTGATCTTGGCCATTTTAACTTTTTAATGTCAGAAGGATGAAGTTTGCTGTCTGTTCTTACTAAGTGCAGTCATATCCGTGCCTTTGATGCACGTAGGATTACCAGTGAACAAAATTCCCTGATCAATGGACCAAATAGGAAAGGTAAGACCGGGATGCACGAGGGTCGACAGGCCCACAGAGGGGGAGCTTGGAAGCAGCTGGGCACTGCCCAGAGGCTGTGCCTATCCTACCCCAGGGCCTGGTGATGTGTGCTGGTGGCACAAGCTGAGGGCACTAGAGAGACCATAGGGAGCTATATCATGAGGAGGATGCCACAGGGCCCTGTGAAGGACTCGGACACATGCTACCTGACGCATCTACCTCCAGAGGGTACCAACAGCCCCTTGGTGTGATCCGGAATAGCTGCAGCTTCCAACAGGGAGGTTTACAGCTGGGCCAAATCTTGTTCCTAACTCAGCCTGAGAAGCAGAGGCGACCAACAGGAAAAGGATTTTGTTGGGACCCAGTGCACTAAATAAAGAAACACTTGGTCATTTCCCTCTCCCTGCTCCTCACCCCAGCACGTAAGGAGTGCTGCCCCAAAGACCAGGAGGTGACTCAGAGCTCAAGCACAAGTTCAAACCCCACCCTGCGTGCATTCAGGGTCTTTCTCAAAGTTGTACAAGGAAGGGAGAAGATGAGGCTTAAATTGAATTTGAGGTTAAATCTATGATCTGACTGCAAATGCCATCAAGGGAAAGAAATGGGAGATTTGACACAGTATGATTGAAAATTATCATTGGGTAAAAAAACAAAACTGTCTCATGCTTATACTTCACTAGAGTTGAGAAGTGATCAATACCTTGGTACAGGTGTCATACAGAAGGATTACACAAACTCCGGATGGCCCTGGTGCTTGTGGGCCAATGGATTTGCAGTCAATGTAAGGAAATGAATGGAGGTGGAATATGCTGACCAAGGAGCAATAGTTCCCCATCTCTGCAGGGATACAGGTAGAGATGGCAAGTGGGATTAGATAGAGGCTTCTTCAAGTCACTTCAAACCCTGGGCTATTCCTCATGGGACTCTTGGGAGAGTTGAGTAGGTGGGTCGCTCAGGAGGAGCGAGCAGGCTGGTGATGGGCTGTAGCTGTGAATGGCCCCAGAGCTGCCCTGGACCTGGAGATGCATGTCAGGTCTGGACTCAGCAGGCTGGCATTTCCAGTTGCCTTTGCACAGACTCAGGCAGACTCTTCTGTGGGTTATGGGCATGGTACATCACTCAAAAAAAATAAAAAATAAAAATGAACTAGCTGGCTCATTGGGTCTGGCCCAAGAACAAGGTCAGGTGAAGCCGTGACAGCTACCCACAGGGAGCATGCCCTGATCCTTTGGAGACCTTCACGTCTTTCACTCTGCTTCTCCTCTGGCAGGAGGGCCAGCCACTCTTACCATTGGGTCATCTCTGCTGTGAATATGGGTGGGACATGGACGTCTGCAAGTGGGAAGGGCCTGGGTGTGGAGCCCTTGCCAAGGGCAGCCAGCAGGTGACTGTCCAGCTTAGTCGAGGGACAGTACCCTGGCTACAGTTGATTTAAATTTGAGGGGAAAAGAGACAGAAAGTATAACAGATGAGATCATTAAGTAGCCCCAGGGCTTAGTGGAGCACAAAGAATGATAGCCGTTCAAGTTCACAGCTGCCAGGGAACTCCTTGGTCTCTAAACTTATTTCCCTAGGGTGTCAATTCTTATATCTTCCTCCTCTTCCCTTGAGGAAATAAAAAGATCCATTCCGGTTCCCCACCCTCATCCTTCCCTGGTCCAACTATGTCCTCTGGTTCACAGGAAGAAGGTGGAGGGCTCTATTATTTGTATGGGAAGAATACCCACAGCAGATTTTGCAAGGAGGCCAGGGTTGCCAGACTTACTAAACAAAAAGATAGGATGCCCAGTTAAACTTGAATTTCAGATAAACAACAGTGTGATATTTGGGACATACTTGCACCAAGAACTTATTATTTATCTGAAATTCAAATTTAATTAGACATCCTGTATTTTAAATGGCAACCCTCAATGGGGGCTCATTTCTGCAGTTTAAACCCCTTTCACCAGTAGCAATCAAAGCACTCCGTATTTGGAGTGGGAATAAGTCTAGGCACAGGGGACACCCCAATCTTTCTTGCTCTGTTAGGGGATGAGTGTGAGGCATTGGGTGTAACCTGAATGGCACAGAGACACACGCGGTGATGCCTTCCCTTAATATTCACACTGAGCCGCCGACACCCACTCGCCCACCTTACAGAATGTCCAGAACCTCTCAGAGTATCCCTGCCACCTGGGGTTTGCTCAGCTTAGGGGGATCAGTCGTGTTTCCACACATTGGGCCTTATTTCCCAGCACCTCCACTCCCCCCAAAAAGAACCGGGGAATCTTGTTCTTTCACCTGTTGTTGTATTACGCACATCGTGTTGCTGTTAAAAACTGTTTGATGTACCCAATGCCGTGATGAGCCCTCTGCTCAAAGCCCTGGCAGGCCTCTGTGGCTCTCTGAGGAAAGCCACTTACGCACTTGGCTGAAGGCTCGCCAGTTTGTGTCAGGGCACCTGCTTTAGGAGGGCCACCAGCCAGCTGTCCTGGTGTTGAGCTGAGCTTACCAGTCAGATGCACGTTTTCCTCTAGGCGATTGCTCCTGTCTGGCCAGCTGACCATGCCAGAATGTTCCAGTCCCACGGAGGGGCTCTAATATCATGAACCTCAAAGACTGAGGTCAGTGACCCGTCCCGATGCTCCCACAAGGTGTTCTCACATCCTCTTCAGCAGCTGGCTCTGCTTAGGAGTGGTTATAGAAGGGCCCCAGGGCAGAGGAGGTCGACTGCCTCACCTTCAAAGAGCTGGAAAAGTCACCTACCTGACTCTTTTCTTGAACAAAGTATGCTGGGCCCATCTAGGCAGAAAAACAGTTAGAAATTTTAAAATGCCAGCTTCTTAAAATTCTGCCTGATTATCTTCCTGAATGGGAGAGAGAAAATGGGACTTTGTGCTGAATTTTGGTCAACTTGAACACCTCCCAGGGTTGTTAAGAGAGCATTAGCTGTTGGTTTGGAATGGTTGTACCATGTAAGAGCAGTGTGTGTGTGTGTGTGTGTGTGTCTGCTTAGTGTAAGTTCGACTAGTTTGTGGCTCCCCTTAGCATCTGTCAGGCCAGTGGAGCAGACTGACAGCACATCTCGTGTCACAAAGCATTTCTTCAAAGTGGTAAACACACATACAATCCACATTGTGTTTTAAGGAGACAACGGTTCAAAGGGTTTTCTGGGCTATTTTTAACGTTGAAATCTGGAAGGAAAATGATGTCACATGCTGGGAAAAGTGTCCAGATATTCCAACAGACCACAGCAGAAGAACTCTGGTTTTTATTTGTTTCTCTCAGAGTTGGGATCACTCAAAAAAGGTGAGTTTTAAACCTCTCATTCCAAAAAGCTTTTCAGCTTGAACTGTGCCTGGAGCAGCTTTCTCTCCTGTGGTTTGTCAAACAGACATGAAGGCTCTTGCAAGCCAGGAGCCTGGAAAGGAGTGGGTGAGCTGGTGGCAGGAGAGGGTGGTTTTTCTCTTGATAGCAGATGGACCTCAAATTCCAGAGGAGCAGAAGGCCAGCCATGTTAAAGTGAGGACAAAAAAAAAAAAAAAGAAAGAAAAGATCATATTGGGATTTCCTGCCTCTGCTGTGCAATCCTGCACAAGTTACTGAACCTCTCTGATTTTCAATCATCTCATTTGTAATACAGGGTAATACATACGTCAGAGGATTGTTGTGGGTATTGATATGATAATCAATGCAAACAGCTATTAACAGTGCATGGCACATAGTAGATTAAACAAGTATTAGTTATCATCTCTCCTTTCCCTTGACTTTGTTTATTCCATCACCATGTTCTTTCCCCCTTGTTGTTTACTTGGGAATACAGGTTAAAAAGTTCTCCCCAAATTAGTCTGGCCTGCCACCTTTAAGTGAGGAAGGGCACACAGAAGAAATAAAGTCACAGGAAAGTGTGTTGAAAAAGGAGGAGGAACAGCGTTGTTACTTGTTCTGCTCCCTTTGGGAAGGGGATCCACCTCACGTCAGGAAATGTTGGCTTCATTCAGATGAATGAGATCCTGACATAGTCCATGCAATGGATGGCACTCTGGGGATTGGGTGTTTCATCTGGGATTGTAAATTGTCAGATAGAGGTAGGTTGACCTCTGTTGGCCAGGACTCTCACAGCAGCCCGGGTACTTAGATGCAAAACTACAGCCTTCCTGGCGGGCTCTGGAAGTCCCTTGGCCTCTTGGTAAAATTGTATTCTTTAACATCTTATTTCACTTTTGCCACCTCGCCTGGGTTTCTTCTTTGTTTGCTTCTAACAGAGAGGTTGGAGCCCGTCGATTATCACGTTAGAGGAAATGTGATGTTTTCCTAGGACCCTCCCAAGGAGGAGGAGAAGCAGTCACGAGTGGACGAGACAAGACCCTGCATTCAGAGCCTAGCGCAGGAAGTCACGCCTGCCAGCCCTTCTTCTCAGAGGAAGTATATTGGGTCAGCTTTGGGTGGGGGTGAGGGGTGGTAATTTCTTGATTATCTTGTAAAATCTGGAAGCTGACCCAGCTTTCTCCCATCTTCTGCTGACTGCTCATTTAGTAACTACAGCCCCAAGACTGCTTTTTATGAAAGCAAGAGTCTCAGAAATGGCCCATCTGGTGAGCATGGTGCTGAGGGAGTTATGTCAGCGTCATCTTTAATGAGAAGGGTCCCCTCTTATAAGGATGAAGCTCCTGCCTACTGTTGGTGTTTGTGTTCGGACCTGCTTGCTTCATGTGCTGGCCAACCTTTAGGCTTGGTCATCAGTCTAAGGGATGCGGGGACCAGCACCAATGAATGATGGCCAAGCCAGCCGGCATGATTTTCTCACAAGCTCTCATTAATGGATGCTCTTGGTCTACGGACCGCACGCTGAGGACCACTGCTCAGTTGTCCTAAGGATGAATTGGAAAATCACGTGTGAGTGGTGTTTGACCCCTTCTCGTCCTCAGAGAAGCTGGAGCATGTCCGGGGGAAGGGGTGAACCTAAATGATTGTGTCGTGACCAGAAGCTTGAGAGAGAATTGGACACCATTCCTGACTGTCACCATTGGGATACACAACATGTGCCTTTTGTTCTTCAGGAACAGTGGGGACGTGACCCGATAAGGGTGTCCTCCCCAAAGGCACGTCCACATACGGGTCCCACACTTCTCCCAGGCCATGGCCTGTTCCCCATCACTCGCCAGCCCCTCCTCACCTGCCGTGAGTCTGCGGCCGGGGCTGCGTAAGTGGTTCTGGATCACAGGCATGTTTTATCCATCATGACTTGGTTGTTACCATACACAGTGTTTATTTTTCTTCATAAAAAGATGCAAGCTGTGCGCCTCCAAATGCTGGGAGCTCAGAATATTCCATTTGTTTGTGGAGAGACAGACTGGATGGCACAATTTCAATCAAACTATGAAATGCAGCCTGGCATGCCTGGAAAGAAAGAGGGAAATAATAGCACTGTGGGCTCTTCTTTCTGAGAAGCCTGAGAGCTCTGCACACTCCATTAACTCTTTCGTCCCTGGAAGAGGTCCTGGTGGACATACTCCACCAGTGACGGTACCAGCAACTCTGTCACAAATGGTCCTTCCTCTTCCTGGAGACAGGCCTGCAGTAGGGCACAGTTCAGGCCCCCCTGATTTACTCTGGGTCACCAGGCATGTGTCCTCTTGCTTCCCAAATGGAAATGGCCTGCCTGCCTCCACCCATTTACAAAGGTGATAATCTTTTCTTTCCTGGAAACAAAGATAAAATACTACTACTACTAATTCTCCCTGTCTGTATCCATCTGCCTATGTGTATCTAATCTGCCTTTTTGACTATGTACCTCTCCCTGGATTAACATATATAGATCTATATCCTGCGTTGTGATGGCTGAATATTATTCCACCATGTGGCTGTATCAGCCCCTGAGTGAAGGATGGTTGGTTGCCAGTTGTTTTCCTTTTATAAACTACTGAATTGAACACCCTGATAAATACATATTAGCCCCTTTGTTTTCTTATTTGCTTAGGCTAAACTCTTAGCAGTAGAACTGCTGGGGAAATACTTTGGACGAATATACCGGACCTGCCCTCCCTCAAGTCTGTGTGAATGACACCCAACCCCACAGAGTAAGACTCTCACACCCCACCATCGCCCCAAAGCCCAGTTGTTAGTCACTTTCTTGGGTCATCTTCTCTAAGATTTCTGAATGATTAGCATACCTTGACGTGGGAAATCTTTAATAAAGATTTTTAGTTTTTCTTATTATAAATTGTAGTTATAATAAGTTATTTTATTATTATAATAATAATTGTATTTACTTGGCTGCTTCCTTATTTCAGCTTTTTGTTATGAAAATGTGAGAAAAGTTGAAATAATGGTACAATGAACACCCACATATCTTCCACCTTGATTCAATTATGTACATTTTGCTATGTATGATTTATCTACATCTCTATGAGTATCTATTTAAGTTTTCCTAACCACCACAGTATTATTATTGCACCTAATAAAATTAATAATAATTTTAGATCATCTAATGTCTAGTCATACTCAAACTAGCCCAGTATAAGCAAAGTATTATTTTAGTATAACAACTGTTATATTCTATGTAGAGTGAATATGCAGGGTACTCAGTCCTGGTTTATGCATCACAAACACCTGGGACTATGTTTTTAAGAGGTACTAGGGCTTGAATTCAAAATTCTTCAGGGAATTTGGGGGGATAGGGGCAGGAGTAGCATTTTTTTAAAAATTGGAAGTTTTCCTGCAAGTTAGCAAATTATTCCAGAGACAGACGGCAAGGGGCTCCTGGTGCAGGGGGAGTGTCAAAAAGAAGAATCATGGACATGTGGGTAGGGTGGTAACTGCCCCTGGGGTGTTGCTGCCACAATTAGCCCAGCCCAAAGAGATCCATCAGTAAATTACCAAAGTTGCAAAAGATGTGATTTTGGTGATGGGGGCTGGAGAGAGTGACAGTGGTGGTAGCACAAGACCTTTTAGCCTCCTGACAATGCCTTGTCATTTGGGCAGGGTTGTTGTGCATTTCCCATAATGAGGGACTGGGCATGCTGACTGCTGGGTATCTGCTCCCTGTGCTCTGTTGCCTTGTTTCTGACACCCTGTGGGGAAAAAAACTAAACAAAGGTTTAGTCACAAGTTACCCAAGTCTCTCACTGCCAGGAGAGTCCACTTCATTTAGAACTTGGAACCACCATTGTTTTCAACAGTGATGCTTAATGAACTGGGCCTGAGACACAGGCAATAAACTTGCTGGCCTGCTTAACCGAATAGCATTTCTCTTGTACTAACTACAATAATGTGTTTTACTTCCCCACTTTTTATTAGCTCCCCGCTAAAGACCAAGCTACATGAGCCCCCGCGGCTTTCTTTTTGGGAGCAGTGGAAATCTCGGCTTCACATTCGCCTTCTGATGTCCTCCCTCTCAAACGTCCTCCAAAGTTTTTCCAATGGTAGACCAAAACCATTGCAAATGAGATTTCAGTAATGGCCATGGTTTGCCATCTTCCATCTTGTAAGTGCAGTCTTTTTTCCTGTTGTGTGTGCTTGGATTTATATTAACTGGGTTTATGTAAGCAGGCAGGGTGTTTTTTAAGCAGACTGGTGATCTCAACCTAAAAAACTTAAAATCCCCTTATAATCACATAAAACAGATTAAAGCAGGAGATGTATGTCAGGGATTTCTGGGATGTGTCTGAGAGTTGGACTTCTGCTCTGTTTCCAAAGTTTGGCTTCCTTTGAAACATCTTTGCATTAGGTTGGAAATCATCAGTAATTTGTTCATTGGTGGGAAAAATTTGATGTTTGCAACTGGAGAGAGAGAGAGAGAGAGAGAGAGAGAGAGAGAGAGAGGAGTTGGGCATCGGGCATCAGGGACTTGGGGTGTCAGCCTCAGTTTAGCTGTTTCTGAAGCCACTGAACCACCCTGAGGCTCAGTTTCCTCAAATCCCCTTTATCTCTGACCTTGAACATCCCACTGGAGGTCTGGGATTCTGTCAACACAAATAAGCTCTTCAAAACTGGGATATTGCAGTTTTTATTTCATTGACTGAGATGGTAAACATAGATTCCACATCCCCACCAACTTAGAACTATGAGTTTCATGTTGAACCTTAGTTAGAAGGGGGGAAAGAACTGTGAAAAATGGTGCCTGTAAAATATATGTGCTATAGCCAGACTATGAAAGAAAACTATTGTTATTTCTCAAGATTTTCTGAGAATTAGTTTATGGACAAATCCCGATTCTCCCATAGTTAAAGTATCCAAAAAGTAAAGGATGCAAAATTGAAATGCTTCAGTGATCTCTCTAGACTACCTGAAACTACTAACATGTGAGCCATGTATCCATTTACCTATCTATCATCCACTTACCCATCAGTCCACCCCATCCATCCATCTATCCATCCTCCATCTTCACCCATTCATCCACCCACCCATCCATCTATCCATTTGGTCATTATTTCTACTTTCAAGCACCTACTGTATAACCACGTTTCTAGTATTGGTAAACTTGATGCTTTAACACCTGGCCCTCCTGCATACCTTGAACACATTTGTTCTGGACAAGCTGATGTTTGTTGCCTCCTGCATCTCCAGGAGGCGTCCTCTTCACAGAGGTATGCTTTTCAAATACAAAGCAATGAAGCCAGAGTCTACATCCCCATCTATCTCCCTTACTGGACTCGCACACTTGGGCCACTATCCATATGCCCTATTACCCCAAACAGATGCCAGGCAACTAGGAAGAGCCCCTATACCCCAGAGCCCTCTGAAATTATTCAAACAAGCCAATCCTAAGCCTGTTTACCCCGCCTTGTCTATTACTTCCTGTGGAAACCACAATGAGGACACTTATCCACATTTTCCCCTCACTCCCTCTGCCTCCTGACCCACTCTGGTGCTTCTCCATGTGGCCCCCCACAGCATGGCGTGCCCTCTTCTCTTTGGTAACTGTGAATAGCAAACTATCTTTTTAATGACAGCCCTTTCCTGATCTGTTGGCTTTACCATACCTGAGTAATAGTAACAGCTATTAAAACCCCCCCACGTGCCTGGCATCGTGCTAGGGACGGCAGTGTGAAGATGAAAAAGCAGAGTCCCTGCTTTAAGGATCCTTACAGTTTGGATGGGACACAGACAAGCCAACCCAGAGTGACAACACAGGCAAGGTGGGAAGTGCTAGATTTCATGATTGTGCTGTGAGTACCACGGGAAGGGAGCCGGAGAGGACGGTTTGGGGCTGGATTTTGAAAGATGAGAAGGGGAGAAAGCATGTGTAGAGGCACAGAGCGGAGCGGGCCTGGTGGAGGTGAGGAGGGGCAAGTAGCTTAGTGTGGCTGCAGTGCAGAGTGGGGGATGGCAGGAAGCCTCGGGGTGGTGAGCTTCGGTTTTGAATGCCATGGACGTTCATCTCTCAGTGATGAGGAGCCAGTGAAGGCTTATAAGCAGGTGGGAAGGTACTTCCCCTTCTAAACAGGAAAGCAGTGTATGGGAGCTGGTGCAGACCAACATTTTAGAAGTGGAGGAATATCATGTGGAGGGAGGGTTTCTCTTTTCCCTGTGAGTTGAGGAGCGAGAGCAGGCTGAGAACGTAAGGCCGCACAGGCATGTGGACGCTCTACGAAGAGTGGACGGGATGCTGTAGCTCAGTGCTGTGTGAGCCTGAGCCCCGAAGGATAACGGCCAGCTTATCCCTTGAGGACAGGGCATTTAAGGTAGTCTTAATGGAGGTATAAGAGGCCAGTGGGCTGAGAAACAAGAGGACCAATCCTTTGGTTGCAAACATGGCAAGCAGAAACCTCAAGTCCCCTCAATAGAAAAATAAGAGTAAACCCAAAAGGCGGAGCAGGGGGTGAGGACAGTTTTAAAACTGTGCCTGCAGCTTCTTCTCCGTCTTTGGGGTAGGAGATCCTCAGCAGTGACTGAACAGCGATGAGTGTGCTTCTAATTATCACGACGAGTCTTTGATCTGTTTTAATTATTTGTTTCCCCTGCAAACACAAATTTGACTCACTGGCACTGTGTGTAGCCAGCTGCTCTGCTTGGAGGTGCTTGGGCCATGATGGGCCATGAATGTCCCCCAAATGAAACACAAATGCCCAGCCTTTCCATTCAGCTTCACACGTACGGCGCTCCTACCAAATGCTAGGTGATGAGCAGTGCTGGAAGATTGCCTCAAACGGTTCTGACAGCCTGTCTCTCTTTCCTGAGGAGGAGATTCTGGCGGAAGAGAGAAGGAAATAGGATAAAATCCTGATCGATTAGAACCTTGCAGGTGGTCAAAGCTGGAGACTTGTTAATTTAAAAAAAGCTTTCTGGGTAGGTCTTGTGGAATTCAGGTATCAGCTCTGTAACTGAAGTTTCTGCACCTTTAGTGTAAAACGTTCAGCAATAAGCAGATGAAAATGCAGTGTCATTCACCATACTGATTGAGGCTGGGAAGCAGAGTCATGCAAAAAAGAGTTTAAAATATAAGCTTGTGAATTTTCAAAAAAAATACTTGACTGAGGTGTATATTGCATATCGTATGATTCACCCATTTCAAGTGTGTAATTCAATAATTTTTTAGTAAATTTACCAAATTGTCCAGCCATCATCATAAATCCCTTGTAGAACATTTCCATTACCCTAATAATGTCTCTTATGCACATTACCATACCTCCCTCCCCACACCCAGGCAACCATTAATCTACTTTGTCTTTATAAATTTGCCTTTTTCTGGACATTTCATATAAATAGAATGATTTCATGTAAATGGAATCATACCATATGCAGTCTCTTGTGTCTAGCTTCTTTCATTTAGCAAAACATTTTTGAGGTCCATCCATGTCTCATCGTGTATTGGTAGTCTATTTCCTTTCATTGCTGAATAATATTCCATTGTATGGGCATACAAATTATTTTTATCCATTCACCAGTTGTGGACATTTGAATTGTTTTTAATTTTAATCTATTATGAATAATGCTGCTATGACTGTTCCTGTACAGGGCTTTGGCAAAAACACTTAAAATTTGGAATAAAAAGGTTTGCCCTGATTCCCAGTTACCCAGAATGCTACATCAGCCCAAGAAAAAGCCTCTATGTGCAGGCCAGGGTTTTATTGTTCCATCAGGTGTGTACAAAAGAAGAAGACTGAACCTTGGTCTGTAGAGAAATCCAGCTGAGTCCTGGAGTCAGAGTGTGGCTGTTAAGATGAAGTTGAGTTGACAAGCACTTCTGAATGTCAGGCACTGGATTCCGGATATCTGAATCAATTGCTAAAAATGAATAAATAAATAAAAAGTAAAAGAAAAGTAAAAGGAGAAACTAATAAAGGAGAAAAATGAAATAATATAAAACGCTCAATTAAAAATCACAAAAGGCAGAAAAAGAGTGGAAGGCAGCAATAGTAACAAAGAATAAGTTCAACAAATAGAAAGCAGAAAATATGGTAGATATTAATCTAATATCAGTAATCACTTTGAACATCAATGGTCTAAATGCATCAATTAAAGGACAGAGCTTATCACAGTGGATCAAAACACAAGACCCAACTATATATTGTTTACAAGAAGCTCATGCATATAGATCAGAAGTAAAGGAATGGAGAAAGATATACCAGGCCAACACCAGTCAAAAGAAAGCAGAAGTAGCTATAGTAATTTCAGACAGAACAGACTTCAGGGCAAGCAAAGTTACCAGGATAAAGAAGGATATTGCTAATGATAAAAGAGTCAATTCTCCAACAAGATACAAGAATATTTAATGTGTATGCACCTAACAACAGACCATCAAACTATGTGAGGCAAAAACGGATAGTATTGCAAGGAGAACTAGATGAACCCACTATTAATAGGTTGGTGCAAAAAGTAATTGTGGTTTAAAAGGTTACAATAATTGCAAACACCACAATTACTTTTGCATCAGCCTTCAATACCCCTCAATATTTCAATACCCTTTCATCAGAAGTGGACAGATCCAGCAGGTTGAAAATCAGTAAGGACAGAGTTCAACTCAGCAACACCATCAATCAACGGAATATAATTGACATCTATAGACTAACTTCATTCAGCAGCAGCAGACGATACATTCTTTCAAGCGCCTTTGTCCCAACCTTTTTCTCAAACTGTGTATCCCCTAATATAACCAGAGATGATAGAATCTAGTCCAAATCCCTTATTGTGGCAGATGGGGAAACTGAGGCCCATTTAGGTCAAGTGACTCTCTGAAAGTTATACCAAGTGTTTGTAGCAAAACAAAGCAGACTTGGACACTGGTCTTTGGACACTCAGTCCCAGTATTTTAAACATTTAGTCATTTCTTTAAGCAACTCAGGTGCACATACATATGTGTATTGAGCATACATAAATTTGGCTCCATATATGGGGGAAAGAAAGGAAGCTGAAATGTGGGCGTGTCCTGACAAATTTTATATTTCAATACAGTATAATTCAATATAAAATTAATTTACATTTTTTGTTGCCTCGAGAATGGAATAAAAAGGGAAAGAAAATTCTATGGGGATAAATATGGGTAAACTGAGGGAAATAGGTAAAAGGGAGCAAACAGGCATATTTCCAAAGGGTACTGTGAGAGAATGAAACTTCCCTTGTCATATGTGTGTCACTGTTCCCATTTGTTCAAAGCCCTCACTCATTCTATGTGCCAATTATTTAAATAAGGGCCTCATAGATATCATTTAAC
Organism: Rhinolophus sinicus; assembly: GCF_036562045.2. Lineage (NCBI taxonomy): Eukaryota > Metazoa > Chordata > Mammalia > Chiroptera > Rhinolophidae > Rhinolophus > Rhinolophus sinicus. The sequence goes on along the minus strand of NC_133754.1, from coordinate 154,158,934 downwards.
CATATGAGGTTGGTATTATTATCACATTTCCAGAAAAGAAAAAAATGAAGTTCAGGAGATTTAAGTCATTTGCTTAAGGTTACAAAGCTGGCATGTGAACATATTCATTCTTGGAACTAATTATTACAAAGCCTTATGGGCTAGAAATCTGTAAGCTTCATTCCTTAAGGAAAAGGCTACAAGTTGGTCACCTGAGAAGGAAAGCATCTGAGCATTTCCTGGGCTCAGGGGAGGTCTTCATCTCTCTCCTGCAGATGAGTGGGTGAGAATAGAAATGTCCCTTTGGAGAGTCACCTGGCACATGGTTCACTGGGATGAACAAGAATGGGTCCACTGGTCCCATCTGTGGGGACCTGGGACAACAGTGCAGGCTGTCATATGAGATGAGAAAGAACCCCAAAGAATCAGGACATTGTATGGTGGACCTGAATCTTATGCCAGGGACCCAGCTTTCGTGGGTTCCCCAACCTGGCTGAGGGGGCCTAGGGGCTCAGGGTCTGGGGCAATTCTTACTGAGTCAATTGGATTTGGACTCCTGAGCTTTTGATGTTACCTACCTCTCCACACACCATGCCTGTTTGTTTGTTTGGGTTTTCCTTTAATATAATTCCAATCCCAGCTCTCAGCTGAGGCAGGGGAAAGGTACTTCTCATTTCTATAGGGGAGACAGGACACGTAGAAGCTGGATGGCCGGCTGTCCCAGGAGTCTCTTTCTCAGTATGCCTTTGAACTGTTACATGGGACTCTCTCCTGTGGGCTTTCTGGAGCCTTTTCCTCCCTTGTTTGAACTCCTGGGCTATGTCTCAGGTTGAATGGAATGTGAAATGGAACAGGCCAAACTGGGAGTTTCCTCCCCGCTGCCCTTTTCTAGACTGGGGTGAAGTCATCTATGATTGTCTCAAGTGAGGGTCACCAAACTTCTGTAAAGGACCAGATAGTAAATATTTTAGGCTTTGTGGGCCACATGATCTCTGTCACACTCCTTCCCTCTGCTATTGTAGCAGGAAAGCAGCAAGAGACCAAATGCAATGAATAGGCATACCTGTCTTCCAATAAAACTTTATTTACCAAAACAGTAGATGGGCCGGATTTGGACCCCCAGGTGCAGTTTGCCAACCTCGGTCAAGAAGGTGGAACAAATTAATTAGATGTGAGGAATCCTTTCACAATGTATACGTATATCAAATCATCACAATGTACACTTTAATTATCTTGTAATTTCGTTTGTCAACTATACCTCAGTAGGGCTGGGGGGAAAAGATGGAGTAGCTACAGTCTGCATGTAAGAACATTACCCAGGTGGAAAGATGTCTAAGACTGATCTGAGACGCTATGGGACCCCAAAATTTGTACAGCCGAGAGCTTTGCGTGCCAGCCTTCCTGGGCAACCCCAGAAGGGATGTCTGTGTAGTCTAAAAGATTGGGGAACCTTGTTTCAGAGCATCATATTTGAGGAGCCATGGGTGGGAATATGGGCCTGGATAGTATAAGTGACAATGTCCAGCTTGTACAGCTTGTTCTCCAGAGCTTGCCAGCTGGGATGGGGCCAGTGCTGGGGCCGCATTCAAAGGCTGATGAACTTTCCAGAGACACATTTCACCAACAGACATACCTAGCACACGGTGTTCTGGTTATACTGGCCTCTCACGGTGCGCTCTGGAAAAAGTCATAAGGTTTGAATCAGCCGTGGGTCCGATTCATGCCCAGACACAGAGGGGCCAGAGGGAAGAGTGGGGCACGAAGTCTGATGGCCAGAAGGATCCAGGGCAGGTCCAGACACCTAGGACACAAGAGAGAGGAGGGCAGGTATCTGAGAAACACAGCTACAGCGTGGGGAGTGGCTGAGGAGGAACAGTTTACTTTGGGCTTCATTTGTGGCTTCCTGGAGAAGGCAGCATTGGTGGCGGGAATGTGGGCACGCTTGGCGAACAGCTAGTGGTTTCATTGGGCTTTGAGGTTTCGGGGTAGATAGTATTTCCAAGATGATCCCAACAACATCTCCCCTCTGAAGCTGTGGCCGGTGACCTGCATGTAGCCACCAGAATGCAGCGTGAAAGACGACGCCAGACCGCTGAGGCTAGGCCATAAAAGGATGCGGTTCCCACCTTATGTGAGTGGGAATACGTGTGTGTAGGGCCCTGAGCCCCACAGAGGAAGTTCAGTCCGACCACCCTGAGCCTGCCAGGGCGTGAGGTCGCCGCCCCACGTGGAGCAGCTGCACGTAGGCGCTCAGCCGGGCAGCTCCGTCCTCCTCTCCGCGCGTTCAGATGATTCCAGCCGCCTGTTGCTGGGTCATCCCGGACTCCACGTCTTCCCAGGTGAGACCCCAGACGTGGAGGAGCAGAGATAACCCGTCCTTCCGTGCGCTCTCTGGTTCCTGCCCACAGAATCCGTGGGCAGGTTAAAGGGTTACTGTGTTACTCACTGCAGTTAGGGTGGTTTGTCCCATGGATTCTGGGAAACTGGGAGACAACTGTAGAAAAACTGATTGGCCCACGTTCTCTGATGACCTCGAAGCCAGGTTCAATCGCTCAGAACTTATGAATGGTCAGTAGGATCCCACTGGAAGGGCTGCCGGAGGGCGTGGCTTCCTTCGGGCTGTGCTTTCAGAAGAAAAAGATGCAGCAAAATCCAGGATGGAGTGATGCGCTGTGGCTGGAAAGCAGGTGGAGAAGCTCCCCAAGGGTTTTGCGGATTGATTTAGGTAAGAAGCCGTCTCAGGTGAGCTGTGGTTGTGGGAGCTGAGAGGAGGGGCCGATGCAAAAGACGTTGCGGCGGAGGGTTTCACAGGAGCCCTCCCTCACCCCGCCGCAGATCCCAGCCCCGGGCCGAGGTAACACAGGGCACACGCAGGGCAAACTTTGGAACCTGGCTGCACGGTCTTGTACAAGCAGGACTTTCTGCTTAGAATGGGCTTGAGGTTCCTCACTGATCAATGGAGCAATCAAACACATCCGGTGTCTGGTGTTACCTGTGGGTGAGGCACCAAGGCAGAGCTGAGTCGGTCACCAAGGCGGTCACGAAAACTCTGATATGTGAGGGATGCAAAGACAGCTCTGGGAAGACAGGGGGGCAACAATCTCTCTAAAAACACTAACGTCATATTGGCCTGCTTGACAGCCTACCCTTGTGGCTGTCACTATAGGTTATTTCAGGGCAAAGTCTCCCTGTTGGGGTCATCTTTCATGGAGATTCTGCCTTTTCTTTCACTGTTCAGATGCTGTAGCGTCTTAAATTCATACTATGGTGTAAATGATTGATAAATGAGCTTTTCCTGAGTAAGCATTCTGAAGCAAAGAACACGGGGCCACATTGAAGGAATTGGGTTCCTGAAAGAGCTAAGATGGGAGAGAGAGAAAAGGATGCAGCAAGTAGAGGCTGGGAGCTGATAGTCCGAGCTCAGTGACCTCAAGCCTGTGTTTAGGTCTGGGTTTGCCGAAAACTAGAGCTTTTCCAACGGTACAACCCATTGTTCATGACTATTGTTGGTTCTGACTGGTTGAGTGCCACTTGTCACTTGTTGGGCATCCATTCTGATTGGCAGTTGTGAAGGTCACCTAGGGAGGCTAGACCCCAACACTAGGGACAATGGTTGGGCCCCACGTGTGGAAGACAAACACAGGATGGCCAGTCCAGTGTTAGGTCCTGGCCACCTCCCATGGGGAGTCTGCACGTTCCCCACGATGCTTTCATTTCTAGGAACTCTTCCTCTCTCTCATGGTCCTCAAACGCACTAACCTCTGTCTCTTCCCTTAGCATCCTCTGTGGCAGAGACTGTGGTCTCTTGCCCAAGTCCCCCCAGCCCTGAGAATTCCCAAGCCCCCTGGCAGCCCACTTCCAACTGCACGTGTCTGAGAACTCTGCCTTCCTCTGGCTTCTGCAGCCTCTTGGTCTGCTCACAGGGCAGGCTGAAATACTGGACTGTTCATGTCCCCCAGAAGTAGCCCTCGCTCAGCCAGTGATGGATGGGATTTAGTGGATAAATACCCCAGACGCTTCGCCTCTCAGTTGAGATACCTCACCGGCATTGTCTCCACCATCTCCCTGAGTTTCCTTGCCGCCCACATGGATTACATGCCCTCCCCTCCTCCACTCCCCCACCCTTCTATAGTGTTTCCTGACATCACCTCCCAAATGACTATGTGGACTGACAGCCTTGTCTCAGGGTCTGCTTTGGAGGCTTCCAAACTCAGACACCCTCTCAAGGACTCCATGTTTCAGAGAAACAAAAGGCAAATGGTGCACAGGTGACGCCTGACATTTTCCCTATAACATGGCCCTTCTCTGAAGCCTGGGAGCAGGAAAGGCGTGGCTGCTCTCTTGGGCCTCAGAGAGACAAACAGTGATAGCCAAACACAAACTAAGAATGCAATAATGACCCTGACCCATCTGTTGTCTCAGAATCTCTAATGCAAAGTTAAAAAACAAAAAAACAAAAGCCAACCATCCTCCCTTCCCCAGCCCTAACGACACTTCTGTGTGGTCACACATTTATCCCATCTTCGAAGACATGGCTTTCTCAGTTCTCTCTCAGTGTAAGGGGCTCAGCCCGCTATATCCTTAGACAGAATCTCTTTCTGCTCCCTCGAATGTTTAGATGACATTGAAGCAAGATCTAAGCCTCTGCTGTGAACACACCTTAGTAGGTTCTTAGCCCCCCAGCCCCAGCGTGGATCCATCCCCAGCTGATGTGCTGTTAACCGCCAGCAATCGGCAAGCTCTGTGGGGAGGGCGGCTGCTGCTTTGTGGAATCTGTTTGGATGGAGACAAAGGAGTTTGTCTTCAATTCGATTCTTTAAATCTCCCCAGAGCTTTGAAGTCAGACCTAGAAGCAGCGAGGGGGGCTGTAGGTATAGGGCTCCGGGGTTAGGAAAAACATGCAGATCTGAACCATTCTTCCATGACAGATTTGGAAACCCACTTGAAAAACAGCATTTGACTGTTTAGAAGAAATTCCGTACGATTTCCCTTTGACTCCTCTCTTTGGCGGCATCGTGTCCTGTCAAGAATGCAGGAGGCAGTAAAGCAAAGGCCATCCTTGTTGGGGGCCCACAGATGGTCTGAAAGGATGAGAATATGTGTGTAGCATGAATTCCTAGGCACAGCTCATTCTAGAGGCTTCCTTGTCAACAGTTAAAAGAGGTTTCCTCAAAGTTATTTTCACTGTTCTTCTTCCACTGATTCATGATATGCAAGCCCTTCCCCCAAACCCTAAGTGAACTTGAGTGAACACTTTCCCTTTACTTGTTCCTCTTCCCCTTCTTTTACTTTTCCTTCCCTTCTCTTCCTCTTTTTCTTTCCTATTCCCCCTCTGTATTAGTTTACTAGAGCTGCCATACAAAATACCGCAGACCTGGCCTAAACAACAGAAACGTATTTTCTTATCGCTCGGGAAGCTGGAAGTCCAAGATCAAGGTGTTGGCAGGTTTGGTTTCTCCTGCAGCCTCTCCTTGGCTCAGAGATGGCTGTCTTTTCTGTGTTCTCACGTGGTCTTTCCTCTGTACCAGTGCGTACCTGGTATCTCTTCCTCTTCTAAGGTCACCAGTCCTATTGGATTAGGGTCCTCTCTGTGACCTCATTTAACCTTAATTACCTCTTTAAATGTCCTAGATCCAACTACAGTCACATGCCAAGGTACTGGGAATTAGGGCTTCAGTGTATGAAATGTGAGCCCATAAAACCTTCTTCTCCACTTTTGTCCCTAGACATGGTCCTGCTTAATTAAGTTACATGGGTTCAAATCTTGGTTTTACTGTTTATATGTTGAATGACCTGGATAACTTGCCTGATCTCTTGAGCTTCAGTTTTATTCTCTGTAGAACGGGACCACGAACTCCTCCTGGTGGTGTTGTGAGGAGGAAAGGGACCAATGTATGTAGGGAGCTGCACACTAAGGCCTGCGCCCCTCTTCTGGCCTCCCTCCTCCTCCACTTCCCCCACGTGTGGCCTCGCCAGGATAACTGAGCACCTCTGGAGAAGTCGTCCCTAAATGCCCTTCTGAGGCCTTGGGCTGCAGTGGCTCCGGAAGGATCAGAACCTGGGGTTCCAGGTAAGCAGGCCAATTCCCCAGCCTCCCTCCCAGGGGCCAGAAGTGGAGCCTGGGAATCAGGCTCCTTAGGTGTTCGGGATGTGTTACCAGGTGTGGGAACTGCTACCCTGGAAGTTATTGTTCTTTTAGATGTTAGGTTTAATTCACTTTACAGGATAGAAACATTGGTTTCAAAATTATCATCAACGTTACCTCCTATTTTTTTTTAAGTAGGCTGTTTCATCAAAGATGTTTTTTTTTTTTTGCTGCTGCACATATATCTACGTTTTTGGCAGAGTCAGCTACCTCAGCTTTCCCAAGGAACTGCAAACAGACCAGGTCTAGAAAGCCAATTTGAATCAAGTTCAATTTCAACTGCCTGGGAGCTCAGGGCTGCTCTTGCCCAGGTTCAGTGGGGCCACCCCTGCACAGCTCACAGGCTTGACTTCTCACACTTGTCTCCGTGTTCTTTTGTTCACTGGGCAAGCTCTTCCAGTGGCTTAAGACCCTGGTTCTCAGAAGCAGAGTCAGAGGAGGCAGGAGAATGTTTCTAGATCAGGAAAGAGAAGTGTAAGTATATCTAAAAGTACAAAGGCAAGCCTAGGGGAACTAAGATTATGCAACAAAAATCAAGAGGTATAGGCCATGGGGACACAGCTGGCAATTTAAGGGCAGTAATTTCCCATCTTTCCTAATGAGACTGTCAGTAGATGTTGTCCAAAATTGATGAATTACAAAATGGAGTTACAGTGGTCCTTGCTATTGAAATATTCGTTATGCTTGCTAGTCTCCAGTTATGAGGTTGGATAGAATCAAAAGTTGTCAAAGTATGCATATACTAAAAAAATATATGAATATTAATAAAATCAGCTCCTACTAAGACAGACTGTTGTTGACACTTGCAGTCACCTCCCTCCATCACATTAATTCAGTCAGCTGCAAATCTTAAATAAGATGTAGGGAGTGAGGCTGGTTGACAACTGAGAAGGGAAAACCTGATCAGGATGACAACTGTTCTGGTGACAACTGTAGTCACTGGGAGGAAATGGATTTGAATATCACAAAACAAAGAGAAACCTATGAAGCCTTCAGATGCTCTTTGTACAAATGACCATTTGATGAACTGTGAAAGTCAAATACGAAACATGTTGTATCCTCCTATTGTAAAGGAGGAACAATTTCTCCCCAAACCATTTAAATACTTGATTTATTCTTTACTGTTGCTAAGAATTAGTGCACAGTAGCTATTATGTTTTATTAAATAAAAATACATTTATTTTTATAATATTAGTTTCAGTTTTCAAGATAATCTCCTAATCACCATTTGCTGTGAAATTTTGATCTCAGTTTCATATGGATTCCCTTTAAGTGGCTTTTTCCGGTGCTAATTGTCCTTCGGTAATGAGGACCTCCTGCCTAAGTACATGAGTGAGAGGGATGATTGTAACTGACCATTTAAAACAGAAACAGTGGAGAGAGTGGATACATCTGTGGAATAAGGTAAAGAGACAACGAGATGAGCGTGACTTTTAGTCTTGATTGTATATGTTTCTGTATTGTTCAAAGTTATTTCATTTCCTTGTATTTTATTTTACTCAGGACATATACAACATTCAAAATTTGATTTTTCTTATATTTGGTAAAAATATCTGTAATGTAATTGGTAAAAATGGCCATGATGTGTGGACTATGAATTTCTGGCAGACGCTGTTGGTACCCCGTCCTGATCCCCTCAATACTTACCATCCCTGCCCTGTGCACGCTGGCAGCTCCCTCCCACAAGCACCTGTGGCTCTGCCTGAGGCCGTCTCTGGTAGTCCCCTGCGTGGCAAAGGACTGATGTGCAGGGGAGTTGGTACTGTGTCGTGATGGTGGGGCCTGGAAGGTAAATATCCCAGCTTCCACCCCATGGATGGGGCAACTCTTAGGTACGCTCTACAGCATCCCCAGGGGTCCCCAGCAAGAGTGAGCCCCAGTCGCCCACAATGGTGACCTGCTCATTAACATACCCTCTCTCGTCTTCCTTCCCTTCCACACTCCACTACTGGTGCTCCGTGGGGTTACCTCCCAAGTTAACTTCTTGTACTTGAATCCTTGTCTCAGAGTCTGCTTTGGGGGAACCCAATCCAAGACATAAGTTGTGGTGTATATACTGGGAAGATTAACTCCCCTTCTCCTTGGAGCAGAGGAAGTGGGGTGAGGAAGTTCTGGGAGGTGAGCACTTTTGAGAAGTAACAGAGGAGAGAAGAAACCTTCCAGGACTTAGGTCCCACCCATCAGGCAGAGGATGGCACAAGGCTCTCCTGTGCCCCTTACTCGTTTGTTGGAGGTTTGGGGGTGCTAGTAGAATGACAGCATCAAGAGAATGGGCCAAAAGGTTGCCCCTGTCATTCTTTCCAGCCCTGAGAGGGTCTGAGGCCGCTGCTATTGGTAGCCCCCAAGAACGCAGAAGCCCATGCTAGGAGACCCTGGGTCTGGAGGCAGTGCATGCGTGTGTAGTTTACTCCTCCAGATTGTGAATCTACAGCAGAACTGAGAACAGGCTACACACCCACCTTCCAGATCCAGTACTGTTCCACGGAGGTTTGAAACATTGTTTATGTTCTTATAAAAGACTTTCTCAAACATGTGCAAAAAGGACAACACGTAAACCCAGCTACTCAGGCTGTTTTCCTGAGGAAGTAACAGGATCTTAGAAATGAATAGATTGATCTTGTTTGCAACTGCTTTGACCATAGAGTGCAATCAAATGTACTCTGTGCTGATTCTGGACTCAATCCTTAAAAGACTGTAAGCTTCTACTTTCTCTCTCTTAGAACACTCTCTGGGTGTTCTGAAGTGTCTAGCTTAGTGCAGCCCAAGTTCTTGATCCACAAAATTATAAAATCTTAATAAAATGGTTGATTAAGCCACTAAATTTTAGGCTGCTATGCAATAGATAACTAAAATTAGTATGTTGAATCTGAGCCATGACATTTAGAATCCACTCTTATTAATAATATTCTGTAAATCAATGTTCCGTGTAGCAAGCAGCATATTTGGAACTATAATTTCCTTAAACATTTTTTTTTAAATCATTATACTCCCTATTTTAAAATCTGCAGACTATGAGGTGACCGGTTAGCTCAGTTGGTTAGAGTGTGGTGCTGATAACACCAAGGTTGCCTGTTCGATCCCTGCACGGGCCACTGTGAACTGTACCCTCCTTAAAAACAAAACAAAACAAAAAAACAAACCAGCTGACTTCTCATCATGTAATGAATCTAAACCAAAATTCTCAATTCCTCATGTGGTAGATTGATTACATTAATAGTCCCAAATTTTCATGCTTCCCAGGATGTGAGAGATATGTGGAGAAGAGCCAAGAGTGAGGCCAACCTGGGCCAAGCAGCCTACCGCCAATATACTGTCTGACTGCTGACGCATGAGCAAGTCCAGCTAAATCAGCCAAGTCTGCTCAGGTCAGCAGAACCTCCAGGTGACCCAGTGAGTTGTGAGAAATGATAAATGGTGCGGTGTTTGAAGCCACAGTTTTGGAGTGGTTGGTTATACAGCACCATGGTGACCATAGCTAATTGATATTCCCTGTTCAATGTCTTCCACAGTCAGCTTGGTATCTCCTCCTCCTGCCCTCCACTCTGCTCTACCCTCAGAACATAATAAAAAATTAAAGCAAAGCCTCTGTGACATGCATGCTTTTACACTTCCATTCATTGCTGCGATGGTCCCTGTCTGGCTGCTCCAACTTGTTACTCCCGCATTGGCTTCCTGAAACATTCTACTTAGTTTTCAAATCTAAATCTGATCTCGTCCAGGAATCCCTCCCTAACCTTCTGCATTAGTTCCCTATCTATTGCTGCCATAAACAAGTACCACAAATTTAGTGGCTTAAAACAACACTAAATTATTCTCTCTCAGTTTTGGAGGTCAGAAGACTAAACTGAAGATGTATGTAGGGCTGAGTTCCTTTCTTCTAGAGGACACCCACATTTCTCAGCTTGCCCATTCCTCCATCTTCAAATTCATCGTTCTAACTTCTGCTTCTGTGGTCACAGCTCCTTTTTCTCACTCTGATCCTCTTGCTGTCCTCTTATAAGGACCCTTGTGAGTACACTGGGCCCACCTGGATAATCCTGGATAATCTCCCCATATCAAGGTCCTTAATTTAATAACATCTCTGAAGCCCCTTTGGCCAGTACGGTAACATAGTCATAGGCATCGGTGGATGTCTTCCAGCCTACCTATCTTCAGCGAGGTAATGTGCTCTGTCCCTCCTCCGACTGTTCTCTAAATCTGAAAAAAAAAAAGCCCAATCTTGTACTTGATAAGTAGGCTGAGATATTTAGAAATCTGTATCCATTACTGGATAGTTACTTCCATAAGAAAAAATATTTTGTACATTGTTCATTTTTGAATCTATAGCACTTAGCATAGACCCCGGCACAGGGTACGAGTTCAGAAAAGATTTCTAGATGTTTAATACACATGCAACCGACAGCCTCCTTGTGTATAGTTGTATATAAGAAGTACATGTGCGTGTCTCATGTAAATGGATGTACATAGACACACAATGTATCTGTGTATAGTGTTTTTGAGGGAGTGAGTAGGGAATACTTGTATTGAGTGAATGATATTGATTTATTTAATCACCAAATGAGATCAAAGAAGCCTCTTTCCTAAAGCACACACTTCATACTTCCATTCCTACATTTTCCATCTTAGAGTGACACAGACCATACAACCATACACAGTAAATTCTTACACCCTCTTTCCCTGGGGAGGAAATGAATGCCTCCATCCTTTTCATTGGGAGATGAAGCCCAAGGCAGCTGAAAGGTGGAACAAGTTGTGGAGGTGTCAGTCAAGTCCAGGTGGCTGCCTCCTAGCCAGCATTTTTGCCCCCCCCCGGGTGACAATGATGAACGTTCAGCATTGCCTGGTACATGTCATTACCACCCCTCCTCATTTGCATCACAGCTTTGGGAGGAATTATTCCTTTGACTGGAAATTTTCCATCCTTGGTCTACATTCAAAGGAAGAGGAAAGATGAAAATCAAAGAAAAAATGTTCTCTGCTTTGCAGCTAGATGGGAAAATGTGTGTGTGCGTGTGTGTGTGTGTGTGTTGTGGTGTGTGTGTGTGTGTCTGTGTTTGTATGTGTGTATGTAATATGCACACAAAGAAAATAAAAAAGAATTTGTCTTCTCATTGATAGCAGAAGAACATCTGGCAATTACAAAATGAAACCTTCCTTATGTTAAATTCTCCATGAAGAAAAATGTGCCTATCGAGTCTGAGGAAAGGGAAGCACCGGCGTTATTCGAACTTCTCAGGCCATTGCCAAGGGCGACAGGAGCATCTCAGCAACATGGTGGCCTCTGTTGTGCTACGTATTCGATGCCATGGTGATGTGCTTCACAGAAATGAGAGCAGGATGGGGAAGAAGACCAGCTTGTTTCAGTTGTCCCAGGGTCATTGAAATGAGGCTAAGGCTTAGAGAAAACAGCTGGTCTTGGAGGGAGGGTTGAGCTCACTCCAGTACCTCTTCCATTTTCTTCACCACAGGAGAGCTTTTCCACGATGGAAATTCTTCACCAGCCATCTCACTGCTGAGAAGCAGGAATAGTTGGGTGGTGTTTGCAGCTAAGTGACGATCCCTGACATTGGAACAGAGTCTGCCCTCACTTTATTTAATCCCAACGCTCTCCCCTAGGCCTCCCCACGCCAGTTAATGGCCTCATCACCCACCTTGTTCAAATTCCTTCTTGCCCTACCCCTGCCCTCACTCCCAATAGTCACAGACTCAATTCATTAGCATCTTGACTCTGTGCTACCGCACAAATAGGTGTCAAAACGGTCAGCTTGCCTGCATCTTCGCTGCTTCTGCTTTGACCAGGCTGCCATCCGCTCTCGGGAAGTACTGTAATAGGCCTCTCCCTGGTCTCACTGCTCTCACTCCATTTTCCACATGTAAGCCAGAGTAGTCTTAAAAAATATGCATCTGATGGTGTCATTTCTCTGCTAGAATGGTTTTCCACTACACTTTAGAATACAGTCCCGCTGTGGCCCACAAGGCTCACCTCCTGCCGCCCTCCCTCACACCACTCATTCTTCCCTCTACTCCAGCAACGCTGGCCTTCTTTCTAGTCCTTGAGGCCTCCTTGTTTCTCCCCACCCACCCCAATCCTTTGCTCTTTCTGCTCTTCTGCCTGGACCTCGCCACCCTGAGATCTTTGCAGGTTGGCCCTTCCAGGTCTCATTTCCAACACATTCTCCTTGGATTCTCCAGCAGTCTGACCCCAGATGCATCACATTTCCTTGTTCTCCACAAGATGACCCCCCAACTGAAACCGAAGTCTGTGTGCTGAGCAGGGGCTTTGGCTTGTTGACCTCTGTTCCCAGAACCTAGCATGATGCCTGCACATAGAAGGTGCTCAATGAGTATCTGATGGAAGATGAAGAGAGGCCACTGCCCTTTCTGTAACATCACACCAGAGCCTGTAGGGTCAGCTGGGACAGAAATGGAATCAGGAGTCTCTGGGGATGGCATGGTGGAAGAAAGACCCTGGATAAGTCTCAGAGTCAGGAGACCTGGGTTTAAATCCTGAGTCTACCTCTGACTTCTGTGTGGGAGCCACTTACGTCCCCTGGGCTGCAGGTTCCTCATCTCCACAGTGGAGTTAATAATGCTTATTTTAGCTGGTTGCTGTGTGCATTAATAATACCACCCATGCAACAGTGCTCAGTACACAACCGATGGTACTGGTGCATTTTCTACCTCCTTGGTGTATTTGATCAGAATACAAAGCTAACAAGGTGAGGGTATCATGGTTGTAATGTCTTGTGGGCTGGTTGCAGCAGGCTTCTTGGCCTCAGACTCTTTGTTTAAAAACGATCTCAAAGTGCATGTCACATGGTACCAAGTCTAAATAATAATGTATCCACCTGGGACTTCAGCAAAGGAACACAGATGGCGAAGAGATGGGGCACCACCAGAGGAAAGAGAGAAATGGAAATAACATCTATCAAGCAGCTACTCCTTTCAGCTGATCTGAACACAGAATTTCTGCTGTCATGACAGCATGTCATGCTACATGTTTCATTACTTTTCACAAAATGTCTCCAGATTTATATTACCACCAGCAGTGATTCTCACCACACCCTTGCAGAACTCATTTATTTGGGACAGGGGGAGGCACAGCTAACATACACCTTTTATTAATTCAATCATTATAAGGGAAATTTAGCAGCAGGTTACCAGCAAGTAGTTATATACTCTATTTTTTGAAGTTTACAATAAGTTGTTTTGAGCAATCTCTAGCAACCCAAAGCCATGAGAACACGTGTGAGTGCCCAAAGTACTTTCCTCTAATGTCTCCAGTGAGGTTATTAACAATTTCCTATTAGTCTTCTAGTGCAAAGTACACCTTATCTGGGACTTTCATGATAGTTGACCTCTTGTCTTCCCCTATAAAAATTGTGACTAAATATAAAATAAAGTAAATACATGTAAAACTTAGCAAGTGTACCCTGAAGCCTTGCCAACAGGTCTAGCTGCTGTCAGGGCATCTGCCTGTCTAGACAACTCTTGTATCCAGCTTACCTGGATTCCACCCACAGCCTGCCACCAAGCCTGTTGATGGCTGTCCTGCTTTGGAGATACCTGTTTCAATTTAAAGCTGATGTAAGCAGATGTAGTGTTCAGTGGCACTAATAGGCTCAGCATAGTCCCCTCTTTTCCCGCCCACCCACCCCCCTTACTTTAGCACTTGGAAGAGCAGCCTGTTCTTGTACTGGTCAGCGTGGAAGCTAACTTTTCAGTTCTACACAAAGCATTGGATTTACTAGTGCCTGTGGATGGCATTCCTTGGCGTGAGGTCACAGGGGGTTTCTTTGTTTCTTCCCCGAACCCAACTGCAAACAATTTGGTAGATGTGGAGCTTGAAGAGAACATGTCCAAACTGTCCATTTTGCCTTCTTACTAGTCGCAGGAGATATATTTTTATAAGCCGAGGGCTGGTTTTCCTCCTCTTCAATTGAAGTCTGATCAACCAGCGACACTTCTGGGCTGCTAACCTCTCAGCTGTCCTCGAATGGAGCAATTGCACTTCTTTTGGCCTGCTGTGTTTTCTTCACCAGTCCCCGAGTTGTTTTTCCATTCTAAAGTCATTGCCAGCACATTGGTTGATCTTGCCAGAGAAAGTGTATTGCCTGCTAACCACTGGTTATCTAGCAGCTCCTCAGCTGTGATTCTGGGAGCAAGATTTACTTTTATAAGTTGTTTGGAAATGCTTTTACCACAACCACTTACAGAATCTCAAAGAGGATCTGGAAAGGTAGTTCATTCATTTTTATTAATTCAAAACTTTCTGTTCTGAGCTTACCGTGAAAGGAATGAAAGGTGGTTCCCGTATAATGACACGTCCTTATGCCCCAATGTCACACTGCTGGCTGTGGCCATGGGCAGTTTTAGCTGCGGGGTTTCCACATGTAAGGCCCAGCACGGCTACTCCACAGCGAAGCCTAAAGTACCTGTATGTTGAAGTCGTTAGCACCATAAAGCTGCCTTAAACCGTTGTGCTCTCCAGTTTCAGATCTGTGTACACTGTGGAGATGTGCTCTAGCCAATATAACAAGCTTGGAACCATCTGCCTGGACGCATTCTCAGAATTTCTTTTGAGTTCCCCCTCCTCAGAAAGCTCCACAAGAATGACTCACTCAGGTGTCTCAAATACCTGCTCAAGATATACGGATGTGCTTGCTTTTCATACTTTTTAGGAAGCTCGTCTCCCATCCAGCTAACTCCATACTGTAGCTTCCACCGCGTCTTTCCACTTAGTTTCCGTTTCCTTGTCTGCCACCGTAGGGACTATTTCAATGTTCCCTTATCCCGACATCCTTCCAAAAGGACAGATTTCCTGGACATCAGCTTCATCGTCCATTTTTATTTGAGCAGCTTTGTTTTCTGTGAAGTTCCCCTGAAACCACGGTTGTTGAGATGTTGATTCTCTCTGCACTGGAGCTTCTTCAGGGCCTTTCTGTGAGAAGGAAATGTTCCTTGGATGATTTGATTGGTAGGGCAGTGAATTAGCTGACAAGGTCCCACCGGGATGGGATTTGGAGATAGGATGTCCGCTTGTGCAGAGACTAGAATATTCAATATTTACCAAAATTTTCCCAGAGGCAATGTCTCTGTTGGTAATTTTCTCTCTCTCTCTGGTGAAACTATAAATTCTGAACTACTCGTGCTTGATTTGTTCCATGCCACCTGTGGGTAAGCTTGCTCTGCTTACATATAATTGGTGCTCCCAATAACTTTAGTTTTCACGTGACTATCAGTATTTCAGATATTACCAATTTGAATTCCAGAGAAACAAAGTTTGCTTAGTTCAGTTCCTGTTAGGCTAGGCCATGTTATATTTGCTGGCAGGTTTATGGACTGGGTGCCCTTAAATTAGGTGTTTATTCCTAGCCCAATCTGCAAAGACCAGGGGGTAAAGTGCTCTAAACTTAAGTGGCAGAAGCTGTGGGTAGAGTGATTTTCCTTCAAAGGGGCTCTTGGTGGGTAGATAATAAATGACATGAAATAATGGTGTTAATCAAAAGCATAGATGACCCAGAGAGGGGGGAAAAACTTAAAATATTATACATACATGTATAAATATAAAAGGTAAATTAAGGATTAAAAAATCAAATAAAAACATGAATATACATTTTAGTGTTAACTCTAAACTTCAGGCACAACTATCAGAAAAATGATGTAATTTCTAATCTTAGGTCTGGAGCAAACATTTCTTTCTTTTTCTTTTTTTAAAGAGATTTTTATTAAAACATAGCTAGCACACAATGTTATATTAGTTTCAGGTGTACACCATAGTTATTCACATTTATGTACCTAAAGAAGTGATCACTATGATAAGTCCAGCAACCATCTGACACCTTCCCACGCTCTCACAATATTATTGACTATATTTCTTATGCTGTATATTACATCCCCATGACTTATTTGTTTTAGACCTGGAAATTTGGACCTCTTATTCCTCTACATCTTTTCCCCACTTTTAAAATTTTTCAATTACAGTTGCTATTCAATATTATTTTATATTAATTTCAGGTGTACAGCATAGTGGTTAGACATTTACATAATTTAAGAACCGGTCCCTGACTAGTCTAGTACCCACCTGGCACTGTACATAGTTATTACCATATTATTGACTATATTTCTATGCTTACTTTATATCTCCATGACTTCTTAATCCCTTCCCCTTTTTCATCCTGCCCCCCCACTCCCTCCCACCTATCACCCCAATAAATTTAGTACCCATCTGACACCATACAGTTATTACCACATTATTGACTATATTCCCTATGCTTTACTTTATATCCCCATGACTACTTTGTAACGACCAATTTGTACTTCTTAATCTCTTCCCCTTTTTCACCCACCCCCCTCCCATCTGGCAACCATTAAAATGTTCTCTGTATCTATGAGTTTGTTTCTGTTTTGTTTGTTTTTTTATTTTGTTCTTTAGATTCCACATACAAGAACAAAATCACATTGCATTTGTCTTTCTCTGTCTGACATATTCCACTCAGCACAACATCCTCCAGGTCCATCCATGTCGCCGCAGATGGCAAGAACCCATTCCCTTCCATGGTCAAGCAATATCCCACTGTATATATGTACCGCCTACTCTTTATCCATTCTTCCATTGACAGACCTCCAGGCTGCCTCCACATCTTGGCCGTTGTGAACAATGCTGCAATGATCATATGGATGCACAGGTCACCTTGAAGTAGCATTTTGGGTTCCTTCAGATAAATATCCAGAAGTGGGATTACTGGGTCCTTCTTATAGCCTTTGTTTTAAAGTCTATTTTGTTTGGTATAAGTATTGCTACCCCAGTTTTTTGTTTGTTTGTTTCCATTTTTATGAAATATTTTTCCATATTTTTACTTTCAGTCTATGTCTTTTGATCTGAAGTATGTCTCTTGTCGGCAGCAAATGTAAGGGTCTTGTTTTCTTATTCATTCAGCCCTCCTATCTTTTAATTGGAGCATTTAATCCATTTAAATTTAAAGTAATTGTTGATAGAGATGTAGTTATTGCCATTTTATTATTCATATTTTAAAAATCTTTTTCCTTCTTCTCTTTCTCCTTCTTCTTGTAGCCCCTCTAACATTTCTACTAGTTTGGTGTGATGACCTCCTTTATTTTTTTCTTGTCTGGGAAGCTTTTTATCTGTCCTTTGATTCTAAATGATAGCTTTTCTGGGTAGAGTAATCATTGTTGTAGGTCCTTGCTTTTCATCACTTTGAATATATTGTGCATACCCCTTCTGACCTGCAAAGTTTCTATTAAGAAATAAGCTGATAAGTCTTATGGGAGCTCCTTTGTAGGTAACTTTTTATCTTGCTGCTTTTTAAGATTCTTTCTTTGTCTTTAAACTTTGATATTTTAATTCTGATGTGTCTTAGTGTGGGCCTTTTAGTGTTCATTGGGCTCATCCTGTTTGGGACTTTCTGCACTTTCTGGGCTTCCTTGTCTGTTTCCTTTGCCAGGTTAGTGAATTTTTCCATCATTATTTCTTCAAATCGGTTTTCAATTCCTTGCTCTCGCTCTTCTCCTTCTGGTACCCCTATAATGGGAATGTTGGTATGCTTGGTGTTGTCCCAGAGGCCCCTTAAACTCGCCTCACTTTTTGATTCTTTTTTCTTTTTGTTGTTCTGATTAGGTGTTTTCTGCTACTTTATCTTCTAAATTGCTGATTTGATCCTCTGCTTCACTAATCTAATGTTGATTCTCTCTAATATATTCTTCATTTCAGTTATTGTAGTCTTTATTTCTGACTGATTCTTTTTTATGTTTTTTTTATCTCCATTTTTATGTTTCTTATCTCTTTGTTTAAGTTCTCCCTGAGATCATTGAGCATGCTTATAACAAGTGTTTCAAACTCTGCATCTGGTAAATTGCTTGTCTCCATTTTGTTTAGTTCTTTTTCTGGAGCTTTGTTCTGTTCTTTCATTTGGTACATGTTTCTTTGTCTCTCCATTTTAGCTGCTTCTCTGTGTTTATTTTTATGTATTAGGTAGGGCAGCTATGTTTCCTGGTCTTAGTAGAGTGGTCTTATGTAGTAGGTGTGCTGTGGGGCCCACTGGTGCAGTCTCCCTGGCCACCAGAACCGGTGCTCTAGGTGTTTCCCTTGTGTGGGTTGTGTATGCCTTCCTGTTGTAGTTGAGCCTTGGTTGCTGTTTGCGTGTCAATGGAGGGATTGACCCTTGAGCTGACTGGCAGTGAGGACTCACTGTGACTGCAGTGGAGGAGCTGCTGGGCAGTGGTGACCCTACAGAGCATGATTCACTTTAGCAGGGCTCTGATGCCTGCCCACTCTACCCTTTGGGTATGTTGTCCTTAGAGGTGGACAGGTGTTATAGATATAATCTCACAATATAATATAGATATCACACAATAGATAATATAGATATAAATATAATCTCATAATACATATAGATATAATCTCAATATATCTCTCTATATAGATATAAGCTAATATCTTCTTTATTTATATATCTATTTATCTATATCTATATCTGTATCTGTATCTATCTATATATTTATCTACATACTGGGGGTGCTAAAAAAAATGAATATAAGTGGACACTTTGGTCAATGTTACTCAAACAGTAGTTCGCCATAATCAAAATTGTCTGGACGCTGATGGTAACCACTTTGAACACCTCTTGTAATTGCGGAAGTCGTATGTGACTTGTATTCATCTTTTTTTATTGGTATGTATTGAACATTACAATTTTAATACAATTTTCCTTTCTTAAAATTTGTGTATATATTTTTTGACACCCTGTGTAGGTGTATGTGTGTGTGTGTGTGAGTGTGTGTGTGTGTGTGTGTGTGTATGTGTAATGGAATATAATTCAACCATAAAACAGAAGGAAATCCTACTGTTTCAAATAGCACAGATGAAACTTGAGGGCATTATGCTAAGTAAAATAAGTCAGACAGAGAAAGACAAATTCTGTGTATCATTTATGTCATAGTAACAGTAATAACATAGTAACACAGTAACATAGTAATATAGTAATAGGAGTACAATAACTATAGGGAAAATATTTTATTAACTATAACTCTGGATTTGCATCTTAGTTTTAGATAGAGATGTGGGTAGAAGGTGAAGCTTTAAAGGTCTAGTTGTCTGCTGAAACCATGGCTTTTGCTCTGCATAAGAAGTGGGAGATATTTTGGAGGGGAGAGCTGCTCTTAAACAGGAGGGCCAGAGAGAAAGAAAAGGAGAGAACGGAGAAGAGGGGAGGAGCAAGCAAGATAGGATCAATTAGAGGGCGAGGGTCCACAAGGCTGGTGCAGTCAGCAGTAGTTTTAGGAACGACGACATCCAAAGCATGAGTTGTACCAGTCGTGCATGGGACAAACTACACATCCAAGGAAAACGATTCACTGTGCAGATTTTAATATTTGAACTTGAATATTTATTATGATGATTATCCACTAGATGTCAGTAAAGTGTCTCATTCTAACAAGATAAATATACCAAAGGCAATTTTCCAACCGATGAAAGTATCTTGAGGAAGGAGTGCTGTAAAAAAATTCACACACAAAAACAGTATGTGCTAGCAGAGCCCTGATTTGGGGCCTTCTTATACTTACTATTTAAAATATCTTCCTCTTACACTCTTCCAAAAAAAGAAAGAAAAGAAAATACTCCCAGTTTTTCACCCTCTGGGAAGCCATCATATCTAAAATCTACAACAGAACAACTGAAACAAATTGAGCACAACTTTTATTGTTCTCAAATGTACTTGATCCATCTTAAGAGCGTTTTGATGTTTCACTGATAACACATCATGCTTCACTTTGGATTTTTACAAATGTACTCTGTAATTATCTATGCTCATTATCTCCTAGAAGCTTGTCAACTTCTTTTAGATCAATAATCTATATTTTAATTTAGCTTATGCATACATATAGTTGAAAGTTGAGTATTACTATTAAGCTTATAATAAAAATCAGCAATCACCTACCCTACCCCACCCTAGTTCCACTCCTCAGATGTACCAATTTCACCTCTTTTACCTGCTTCTTTTGCTGTATACAGTCATATATCTAAATAATTTGCTTCAATGCCTATTTCTTGATTTATTGGGTTTTTCATTGTCTTCCTATTATAGTAGTTGAGTGTATACTCAGGCTAAAGGATGCTAGCTGCTGTAATAAACAACTTTTTCCATCATGCTGGTTTCACACAATAAAGGTTTATTTCTTTTCCAATTTAGCTTATCAGGAGAGGCAGAGGTTGTTCTCCACACATTCAGGAACTCAGGCTGCTTCCATCTCCTGATGTCACTCACCATCCTCAACATGTGGCCTCCATATTGCCCCTGAATAGGAAGAGAGAACAGAGGATGAAATAGGGTGTGATGTCGCCAGTGAGGTGGAGAAGTCTGAGGAGTGTGGTGTTGGAGAAGCAAAGGGAAGGAAGTAATCAAATTGGAGGGAGTGAAAAATCATGCCAAGTAAGGAAAGGAGAGAATTGGCTACTGGGGTTAGCAACATGGATGTCATTTGTAACCATGCTAAGATTGTGGGGTGGAAAACTTGACTGGAGTGAGCCTTAAAGTGGAGAGGAATCGGAATAAAATAGTATGTAAGATGGTTTTGCAGCCCTTTTGGATGGAGACATAGGGAGGGAGAAGGAGGAGAAAGGAGAATACCAGCTATGCTGATGGGATGGCCCAATAGAGAGGAAAAAAGGATGACATAGGATGGGTGAGAATTGTGAAGAGGTTCTCTGAACTAGTTCGCAGCATGGGGACTTGATAACAGCGATCTGGCTTTAGGGACCCATGCTGAGCTCATTCTCAGTAACAAGAAGGAAGAGCACATAGGTGTGGATGCTGTAGCAGTTGGAAGGCATAAATGTGGTGATGGGAGTTCGGGGGAAGTTTTCCTGATTGCTTCAGGTTTTTCATGGAATGTGATGTGAGGTCATTCACTGACAGCCAGGAGGAGGGTAAGCTGAGATGATGCATTTAAACTATTTCTTCTTATTTGAAAAATTATTTTACAGTCATTTTAGAGGAGTTTGGGGAGGGAAGACAGGTGTTCAACCTGTCATATTTAATAGGAGTTCCAATTATAAACTACTTAAAATTCCAGTCCTACCCTCCTTTGCGTCTGCCAGGGCCTGACCAAGAAGATTCTCAATAAATATTGGCTCAGCTGAAGTGAATTTTCTTGTGATCACAATCCACTATTTGAATGCTTTTTTGATGTTTCTGCCTTATCTCCTTTACTAACTTGAGAAAATTAAAGTTTAGTATATTAAAGACAAGCTTCTCCATATTTTCAGGCTAGATGGTTTTTTTTTTTTTGGATTGGTCATGCTTTCAGGCATGTGCTCTGTTGATTTACATCTTCACAGAATACAGAGGGATCTGAAGTAGTCAGGCAGCCAACTGTTTCCAACTTGCGAGTCGGTTGTCTCAGGGGTGTGCCCACAACATCCAGTCTGAATTTCAGAACCAGGCATCCAGGCTCTGAGGTTTCCTGCAGCTTGTAAGAGTGATGCACTTCAGGAATGGAGGGCCGAGTGTGGGCACTCATTTCATGATCAATATCCCACTGTATATATGTACACCTCCTGTTTATCCATTCTTCCATTGATGAACACCCAAGCTGCCTCCACATATTGGCCATTGTAAGCAATGCTGCAATGAACATATGGATGCACAGGTCCCTTTGAAGTAGTGTTTTGGGTTTCTTTAGATAAATACTCAGAAGTGGAATTATGGGGTACTCACTGTGTCTTGTTATAGTCTTTGTTTTAAAGTCTATTTTGTCTGGCATAAGTATTGCTACTTCAGATTTTTGTTGTTGTTGTTCCATTTTCAAGAAATATCTTTTTCCATCACTTTACTTTCAGTCTGTGTGTGTCTTTTGATCTCAAATGAGTCTCTTATAGGCAGCATAGGTAAGGGTTTTGTTTTCTTATTCATTCAACCCTCCTATGTCTTTTGATCAGAGCATTTAATCCATTTACATTGAAAGTCATTGTTGATGGATATGTAGCTATTGCCATTTTATTATTCATAATTTTGATTTTTTTGTTTTTTTTCCTGTCTGTCTTAAAAAAGTCCTTCTAAGATTCCTTATTATACTGTTTTGGTGGTAATGAACTCCTTTAGCATTTTCTTGTCTGCCAGACTCTGATAGTTTTCCACGATAGATAGCAATATGGGCTGGGCTGGTTGCTCACAGAGAACATGCCTCTGGAGGTGCCTGAGTTGTATGGGGTGGGATCCCAGTGAGTCAGCAGGGCAGGGCAGTGGAGCTCACCAGGCCAATCAGATTCAGATTTGGCCTATGGGGGCGGGCTCAACACATGAAAGATGGTGCCCGCCTGCCAGCTGCACAGGAGCAGGACCTCACACAGAGAAAATAGTGATTGTCCTCCAGCCACACACCTCAGTCTGCCCCCTGTAAGTCTCTGAGGGCCCCTGAATCACCATCCCTCTGCTGGAGCCCAAGGTGAGTGCTTGTGAGCAAGTGAGTCTGTGAGTGGGCCGTTTAAAAGGACGTTTGGGTTTTCTGCATCCTTCCTTCCCACCTGGATGGTCAGAATCCCCATTGTTTCTCACAGCCAGATGCTGTGGAGACTCCTCTTCCTGGCAACAGTACTCCAGGTGGGGAGCCTGATATGGGGGTTTGGGGTCCCTTGCTTCTCCAGGGGGAACCTTTGCAGCCGAGATATCTCTCCTGATTCTTAACCATTACAGGGAGGTTTGGTGCCTGTTCCGCCTCTCTGCCCCTTCTGCCAGCCTCAACATGGCTTCTTTACATTTTCAGTTATAGGACTTCTGTTTGGCTAGCCTTCAGATGGTTCTCCAGGTTGATTAGTCCATAATTTAGTTGTAATTTTAATGTATTCACGGAAGGATACAAGCACAATGTTTATTTACTCTGCCATCTTGGATCTCTCCCACTTCTAAGTTTAAAGGTTCTTACAATGGAATATAAGCCTCACATGTTAGCATATTAGCATAATTCACTATGTATATATACATCTGTATATTTATTATTGTTATTTTTTATTATTACAGAATTGTTTATCTTTGTCCCAAATCGTAGTTAGTTACATTGAGAAAAATTTGTGACTATAGAAGACATGAGCAGACAGAAAAGTAAAGACCACCAAAAGTGTAACAGGGTAGATATACAAATGACCTATTCTTCTTTTTATTTTTCTTAATAGATAGTGAATCTATCAGGTACAGGAATGATTATGTATCAAGATGTTGCCTGATTTAATCATCCAATAGTGTTAGAGTAGGGATATGATCTGTCCTGCTCTCCTGTAAGAGTGCCAGAAGAATTATAAGGCGACAAACTGCTGGCTAGGTGGTGCTTTCCATTACCTCCCTCTTTTTAACAGGGAAATTCTGAGTTAAAATATGAATAAAATGATTCTCTGAACTTATCTTGTATTTTAATAAAGTGTTCAGTAACTAAAAATGTGAGTAAAATATAAAACCATAGACATTAACTTGCTGAATTCTGAACCAAATTGATGCATAAGAGAATCCCTTTGGGGTGCAAAACAAATATTTTAAACTCTGATTCTTTAAAAATTACATTTTGGGTGTATGTTTATCTCTCTATATAACTATGTAAATATAGTAGTACAATATTAATCTATAAAAAATAAATACTTGTGCAATCAAAAGAATTTTAAAAACTCTTTGATCTAGCTTTTATGACTTTGCTCATTTCTGTGAAATTGTGTTAACTTGAGGGTTTTTAATAGAAGAGTGCTATATATAAAATTTTTTAATTACTTGAATCACATTCTGCATATGGATATAGATTGTTTTTATTCACTGTTGTCCTCGGGTCTAGAGGTTTCTATGCCCTGTGACTAAACAAGTCTAGATTATTACAATGCCCAGTATTATTTCTTTTCTCTCTCCTGCCTCACTTTTGCATTAATTGTTATGTCTCTTGACAACTACTTCCCTCTGTATGTCTCCGTCAGTATTTATAATTTATTTTGGGCAAGGAAACGAGATAAGCCGGTGTAATAGGACTACATTCAAATGAACCCAACAGGTTTTAAGTAACAGGAGATTGTTCAATTATAGTGAGTACAAGAGCTGCCAAGCAGGGCCTGGGGCATCTTCTGAATTCCTTTTTAGAATTAGAATTTTGTTTTGGTTTGGGAGTTTGCTCTCTGGATAAGTGTTTGTGACTGCAGTGTTTTAAAAAGTGACTTTCTAAAAACTACAGACTATATAATACTCATTTTAGAGAATTTGGAAAAATTCAGAAAGGTATACAAAGGATAATTTTAAATATTATAATTTCACAGTTAGGAATAACTAGTATAAACATTTGCATGTGTTTCTTCCTTTTTATTTGTATATATATTTATTTTATGCGTGTTTTGCAAAATTTGGTTATTTTATGCGTGTTTTGCAAAATTTGGTTTATACTGCGTTTAGAGTTTTGTATTATACTTTTTCATTTGACAGTGCTAATAAGCATCTCCTATGTCATCCCATTTTCTTCAAAAGCTACTCCCATATTTGTGGTTACATTCATTATATGAATGTACAATAATTTATCCAACTATCCCAATGTTATTGAAAATGTTTCATATTTTACAAACACTATGATGAAAAGCATTGTGTATAAATATTTGTCCACATCTCGAATAATTTTTCAGGCTAGATTCTCAGAAATGACAATACTGGGTAGAAGACATGAAATGTGAAGAGCATTCTGGTAGCTAACTTGCTGTACATATCTTTAATTTTTTCTGTACTGCAATTCTGTGAAGAGCAATTGCTATTCAAAGAATATGCAGGTTTTGTTTTATATACATGTGTTTTTAAAATGGGAATAGGTCTTTCTGTCTTTTTATTCTGATATAGAAGAAAAAATGTGCTTGCTGTAAACAATATTCAGACACGGAAAAGCATAACGAAGAAAGTAAAAGTCACCTGTTTCTCCATAATTCCTGTTGACATTTATGATTCTGTGCCTACATATATAAGTATGTGTGCACCAATGGGAGAGGGTATGCACACCTACACCCAGTTGCAAAAATGAGATCCACACTATAAAAACTGTGTTATATACTGATATTTTAAGAAACTGATATTAAAGTGTGGCACACTTAGAGAAATGTGCACAAAACATGATTCACTATTTGTATATATTTTGAAATGATCACCACAATATATGTGGTTAACATCCATCACTACACATAGTTACAATTCTTTTTCTTGTGATGAGGACTTTTAAGATCTACTCTGTTAGCAACTTTCAATTTAACAATACAGTATTGTTAACTATAGTCACCAGGCTGTACATTACATCCCCAAGACTTTATTTTATAATAGGAAGTTTGTACCTTTTGACCCCTTCACCGATTTCTCCCACCATCTGCCAGTCACCTCTGGCAACCACCAATCTGTTCTTTGTATCTATGAGTTTGTTTGTTTTTTCTTTTTGGTCTGTTTTGTTTTTTTAGATTCCACATATAAGGGAGATCATATGGTATTTGTCTTTCTCTATCTGGTATAACCAGCTTCTTGGTGCTTTGAAATTTCCTTAATCTATTCTGATTTGCCAGTTTCTCCACACTTCAGCTGTACTGCATGCCAATCATTTTGCGTTTTCTTATCTTCACTTCTGGGTATCTTTTTTTCTTGGGTCCCATTAAGCTCTTCGTTGTTTCTTCTTCAAAAAAGATGAGATTGTGGTCATTCTTCCAATGAAAGTTATTTGGTTCATTAATATTAAATTCATGCCCTGCTTTTTTGTTTCCATATATTTGCTTTTTTGTTTCCATATATTTCTGCATACATTACACGATTTTGTCTCAGGGCTGGTTATGGTGAAATCTTTTGAAAGACATTTTAAATAACAGGTAAACTTAATGAGTGTAGTACCAATATAGTTCATAACTCACTTTGAAATGACAACTGTATAAAAGCTTTGCTGGACTTCATGCATGCCCAAGCAACTAGGAGAACTGCAGGACCCATGGGAAAAATGTAGGTTGTAGAGTCAATGAAATGTAGTATATACGTACCATCTTTTTTTTTTTTTTTTTTTTTATAATTGAGGTTTTATTTGTTTCTGTCTGATCTGTTTACAGACAGTATAAGCAATCTATACACAAATCTTTACATAAGAATATATACACACAAGAATCTATGCATAATTCTTATGCAAGTCCTAACAGTCTGAAAAAAAATGGTTGCAATCCTTTAGTAAAAAAGTACCCAATCACTTCAGTTAAAATTTGGAGGCAAATGGCTCTTAAAAAGAGGACATCAAATACCCCTATAATCAAATATTGACAAGTGTTATGTCAATTTCACTAATTCATGATTTAACATCATACTTATAACATAGTTAAAAAACGCAACCTTTCACAGCATATTAGCAAAGCTTTAGGATAACCTGGATACCAAAGATGTCACTTAAGTCCAACTGGAGAGTCAAGATCAAGGAAGAGTTTCCTTAGAAAAGGATTTTACCAAAGAACAACATGGGTATAGAAGATAATCAATTTGGAATATTTGAGACAGTGTTCAAATTTAATTTATTTCGATAAAAAAATGTGTATGTTAAAAAAAGAGAAATAGTTGAGACATGCTAAGTAAATGATCATGACTGTGACTCGCATTTAATTATGCTTCGTCTTATAGAATACAACCCTTCCTATCTCCAGACCATGGGATGGTAATTAGTACACAGATGTCAGACTTTCTTAATTCATTATTCCTCTAATTCCTGGTTATGCAGAAAAATAAACAGCACCTGATTTTAGCTTTTAAGAAAAAGCTATTAATTGCACTTATCTAAATACATTAATAAAATCTTAATTGTTTATAAAGCTTCTAAAATTCTTGCCTTTACAAAAGAATTGAACAATATGGGAGATATGGGTCTCACGGAGAAGACTTGGGATATATTTATCATAGATTGGACTCTCCTCTTTGTTCTGTTTTCTGCAGATCGGTCTTCAATTTCTTTGTGACCTACTCTGGCTTGTTCCTTGGGCTCCTCTTTCCCTTTTATTTGTTTACACTTTGAAGAGTGATTCTTCTTTGTTGAGTTTTTGTGGCTTAGTTTCAATGTTTGCAAAAACACTTTGGTGAACTATTTTGCTAATCCCATGGAATTAGCCTCTTTGACCCACTCTGGCCTGTTCCCTTGCTCTTGGGCATCTTGGTGGTGCTTGTGGTGGAGAGGATGGGCAACGGGCTGCTGCACTACTGAGATCTGCACCATCAGTTTTCATGTCATGGTTATACCTTACTTTATTTACCAATCCTGTACAGATGGGACACTCCAACCCTTTCTAATTTTTCACTATTCATAAAAGTAAAGGCCATAATTCTTGTGTTCAGATAACTATGCTTTTTGTATAACTATTTCTTTGGAATAAATTCCTGAAAGAAGGGCTATTAAGTCAAATGTTATGCACATCTTATGGATTTTCTGTGTACTGCCAAACCACTTTTAAAAAGTTATACAGATTGACACCCACTGATGGTATATGCAAATGTGTAAATTTCTGAATCATTGAGAATGCTTTTCATTTAAATCTTTTTTTAGTGATAAAATAAAATTATATCTTATTGTAAGAATATTTTTCTTGGCCATTTGTGACCTGTTCAGGTTCTGTATTCATTTCTTTAATTTTAGTTACTTACTTTATAGATTAAAATTCTTATTTTATTGATTAAAATTCTTATTGATTGAAAAACTTATAATTTATCAACTTTTTTCTCTTTAATATATTATAAATTTACTTTAGCTCATTATTTACCTTTTCACTTCCTTACTTTTTCAGAGTTTTTATTTTTTATTTTGCCATGTAGAAATAAATACTAAATTTTTATGAATTCAATCTATTGAGATTTTCATAGATGGCTTTGGGATTTCATTCTATGCTTCTGAGGCCTTCTTCACTACAAGATAATTTAAGTAGTTTATTACTCTATTTATTTTTATTATTTCAATAAAAAAATCCATAATTACATGAGTAAATTTATTGGAATTTCTTTCCAATAGATATTATTTGGGGCATAATTGTCATCTTTATAATATAAAAGCTTCTAATCTGGACTGCAGTATATTTTTTGTGCTTTTCAGGTACCTCAGTAAAGGTTTATAATTTTTTTCATGTAAATCCTGCACTTTTTCTGTTGATTTTACTTCTTGTCATTGTGCCTTAGTTGCTATGTGGAAGGAAATTTTTTACTTAATGTTTTCTAACAAATTAATGCTGATACGTAAAAAGAACTGATATTTGTATACATAAATGAGGGAAAGAATATTTTAGCTTTCTGGCAGCTGATACTAACTTTGGTTTATATGAAGAGCTTGGTTTTATTGCAAAAAGACTGTACTAGCCTGCTGCTGGTAAAAACGATCATGTGGCTGAATTTTAGGTTTCATGAAAATAAAAAGTAACTATTCTGATAATAATAAAAAATGAAATAAGAGGAGGAGAGAAAGGCTGAATGGGCAGAAAAAAAGAGAAAGAGAATAGGAGGGACAAAAGGAAAGTTCTAGGATGTGGGCTCTGGAGAGCATAGCTCTTTGACCTAACAGTTTGTCACAAACTGCGTGTCTTTAAAACAACAGAATTTAGTCTTACAATTCTTCAGAATGTATGCTTACAATTCTTCAGAATGTATTCTTACAATTTTTCTCCCTCCCCCCATCTTCTGCCTACCCCCCTCCCCATTCTGGTTCAAGCCATTGTTTTTCAGTCTAACGGTCACGCCAACCTTTGGGTGCTCATGGCAGCCCAGCTCCAGGGAGAGCTGTTGTTCACAATCTTAGCTGTAGAAGGCACAGCTCACTGGCCCATTTGGGAATCGAACCAGCGACCTCCCTGTTAGGAGCACAACACTCCAACCACATGAGCCACTGGGCCGGCCCTATTCTCACAATTCTAACAGCTAAATCAAGGTGTTGGCAGGCCCGTGCTTTTTCATAGGCTCTAGGGAAGAATTTTTCCTTGCCTCTTCCTAGCTTCTGGTGGTTCCTGGCAATCTTTGGCTTGTAGCTCCATCACTCCCGTCTCTGCCTCCATCTTCACATGGCCTTTCCTGTATGTCTATTCTTCTTATAAGGACACCAACCATTAGGTTTAGGGTCCACTCTAATTCAATTTCACCTCATCTTAAATTAACTAGTTATATTTGCAAAGACCTTATTTCCAAATAAAGTCATATTCTGAGGTTCCTGGTTGCTATGATTTTTGCAGGGACCCTTCAACCTACTACACTTACATATTTCATTTTAAAAAGTAAATTAAACATATTTTTTTTAAAAGAGAGTAATTTAGGGCTATGAGTTTTGGGAATAACTTTTCTGCTTGATTTGAGTTTTTCTTATTCTTTTAAGAAATAAATGTAATGGATTTTACCTTTTAAAAAAATATGTTTTTCCTCTGTAGCCTGAGCATACTTTTTCCTTTTTTCTGGACCTATATTGTTTCCTAGGCACCATGTTGCTTTTTTTTCTGTGCACTTGACATTGAAGTAGTGAAGGGCTAGTCGGAACTTGCTGGTCTGGCTCTGGGTGTAGGTTGGCTTTGGTCCCTCTCACTGTCCACCAGATGCTGCCAGAATCCTCCTCTCAGATCTTAAGGAAGAAGAATAAGCACCTGTGCACCCCACGTGGCTAACTGATGGGGTGGCCCCATGTGAACTGTGCCGGAAGCTTCTCTCATTGTCAGGAGAGTTGAATGCCTGGATACAATTGTAGTCCTTGGCTATTCGAAACAATCTTTCTTCCTGTGCCAGAAACTATAAGTAAAAAATTACAGCCTTTGCAGGACGCTTCTCCAATGGCCACTGCTGACTCTGCCCCTCTGTCCTCGGAAACTCACATCTTGGAAGTGATCATTTATTGCCTGGTTTGCTTTAGCTCCTAGCCATATCGCATTCCTGGCAGTTAATGATCTCAGAATGGTGCAGGACGTGAACTGACAATGCAGTTTGGGAAAGAGATGCCAGGGCCCAGGATGGAATTAGATAGTCTGGTATTTTTGCTTGTAGTAAATTAAACAAATATATATTTAAAAATTATGTAAACATTTGCCGTGATTATTTGACATTTTTTCAGCCTCCGTTTTCAGAAAGCTTCATGCTTAAAGCTGGAACATAATGATAATTCTAAAACTGCTAAAATATTTTTTTCTAAGAATGTAAAAGTATTCTTCACATTTTTGTCTTTATTTACATTTTGTAAGTATTCAAATGCACATGCATACACTTTTTTTAAAGCTATTAATTAATTAAAAAAAATCTATGTTGTTGTGTGGCAGTAGTTTCTTCCTTTTCACTGCTATATATTATTCTTTTATATTAATATACCACAATTTATCCATTCAACATTTTTATTGTGACAAAATATACATAATATAAAATGTACATTTTAGCCATTTTAAGTGTATAGTTCTTTTGCAGTAAGTATTTACATTGTCATGCAACCATTACCACCATCCCTCTCCAGAAATTTTTTGTCATCCCAAACTGAAAATCTGTACCCACTAAGCAATAACTCCCCATTTCCTCCTTACCTAGCCCCTGGCAACCACCAGCTTACTTTCTGCCTCTATGAGTTTGTCTATTCTAGGCACCTCATATAAGTGGAATCATACAATATTTGTTTTGTTGTGTCAGGCTTAGCCTAATGTCTTCAAGGGCCATCCATGTGATAGCATATGTCAGAATTTCCTTCCTTTTTAAGGTTTAATAATATTCCATTATACTGTTATACCACATTTTGTTTATCCATACATCTGTTGATGGACACAGGGTTTGTTCTACCGTTTGGCTTTTGTGAGTAATGCTGGTGGGAGGGAACATGAGCGTACAAATATTTATTCAAATATTTGCTTTCCATTCTTTTGAGCATATACCCAGGAGTGGAATTGCTAGACCATATAATAGTTCTATGTTTAATTGTTTGAAGAATCACCATACCATTTTTCATAGTGGCTGCATTATTTTACATTTCTACCCCTCCATTCTACTCTTGATGGGCATCTGGGTTGTTTCCAGTTTTGGCTGTTATGCGTAATTCCAAAACCATTCTTATACATGTCTGGTGGTGCACTTATGTACAGATTTCTATCGTGTATATGCCAGGAATGGAATTTCTGGGCCAGAATGTATGCATGTGTTCCCCTCTAACAGAATGCCAGAGTTTTCCGAAGTACCAGTACCAATTGACAGTACCGCCAGCTTTGTGAGAGTTCCGGTTGTTCCCCATTCTTGCCAACTTAGCGCTGTCAGTTGTTCAAATTTTGATAACTACGTAGTGTATGTCATTGTGACTAATGATGTTGAGTGTTTTTCATATGTTTATTGATCATTTGGATAGCCTCTTTTATGAAATGTCTGGTTTAAATCTTTTGCCTTTAAAAAATGGATTATCTGGTTTTTAAAAAAATTGATTTGAAAGACTTTTTATATATTCTGGATGTAAGTTATTTTGTTGGATATATGGTTTTCATACATCTTTTCCCACTCTGTGGCTTGTCATTTCACTTAGGTCCTATGACTTTAAAAAAAATCATACTTTTTGTACACATTATGTAGTTTTGATCACAATTGAGATTTATTTAACTTATATTTCTAATTAATTATTAATCTAGATAAAATATATTAATTTTTATGTATTTGTTTTATACTTAACCCCATTACCAAATTAATTCTGTGTTCTATTAAATCTTTTTTCTAGGACTTTAATAATATCATCGATCAGGAAAGAAAGATATTATCTTCTTTTTCATGTTCTATTTATTTTGCC
Source organism: Rhinolophus sinicus (assembly GCF_036562045.2). Lineage (NCBI taxonomy): Eukaryota > Metazoa > Chordata > Mammalia > Chiroptera > Rhinolophidae > Rhinolophus > Rhinolophus sinicus. Next base: position 154,127,025 of record NC_133754.1, on the reverse strand, counting down.
TTAGTGCTAACTAATGTTTTCTAAGCATGATTGAAAAGTAGTTGTCAAAGTAGACATTCCTATCTTGTTTCTGATTTTAATGGAAATGATTTCAGTAATTCATTGTTTAATATACTATTTGCTGTGGTCTTTTCCATGTTTATATAATGTTCTCCTATGTTACATTATAGCCCCAGAATGATGCAGAAAGTGCTAACTGCAATTTGGAGAAAGGTCTAGTATCAAACTAGAACCAAATATTTGATGCCTCTGATTCCATTCCAATAAATTTCTTTTAAGACACTTTTTTTCAATTTTTTTGGGGGGGCTATTCTTCTATTTTTTGGGGGGCTATTCTTCTAATACTTCTTCTATTTCATTTTAGTCTTTTTCTCACAAACATTTGCAAAATAATATTTACATTTTTATGTGTGATACAGTCTGATGTTTTCTATTCTATTTTTCATTTCAAATGTGTTGGTTGAGACCTACTCAATTCATTTTGTAATCCATTAATGGTTTGTAATCCATAGTTGGAAACATTCCTTCCTAAATTAATAGGTGTCCTTTTTTCTAGGCCTTGGGAAAAGATCCTATGGGTTATAATTCAATGAAACATAGAGAATAGTTGAGGACATTGGTTGTTACTACAAAATATTATCCTACTGCACCATTTAAAATCAGAAAACGTTAAGAAGTTTTTGAAAATGAGTTCCATGAAATTACTAGGCTTAATCACACTTGACGGCTTGGTTTATTAAGAGTTGACACATTTTTACTGAACTGATGATTATTTACAAATCATGATTTTTCGTATGGCAATGTGAAAAATACTTTCTGATTAATAAGAAAAAAATGGTAAATAATAGCCATATTAGGCACTATTGATGTGATGATACTGAATAACAAACAACTCCAATCTCAGTGACATACAGCGATTTCCTCACTCACTGATCTGCACGTTGGTTGCTTTAGCTAAGAGTTGGGCTCAGTTCTGTTCCATGTGTTCAACATCACTGAGGGCAGCTGCAAAAGGCTTGCTTTTCATGTGGCAGAAGGACAAGAGGGGAAAGAAAACCTGTAAGAGGCCTCTGCTCTGAAATACCACACTACTACTTCTGTCCACGTTCCACTGGCCAAAGCAAGAAACATGGCTGAGGCCAATGTCAGTGGGACGCGGAGGTAAACCATGGATGATGTTGGCAAGGATGAGGGAGGAGGAAAGAGTTCCTGGCCAAGAATATACTCTACTACAATACCCAATAGTTCCAGAAGCCCGTCTCTATTTTATTCACTTATTTCTGCAGTCGTAATATTCATTGCTCAAAATAAGAAATAAATTGACCTTTTCTTTCATTATGAGAAAATTTAAGTCCTTGATAAACATAATTACTTTTTTAGAAAAAGGTTACATTTGCATTTTATAAGAAATTCTCTTTCAGTATATTTAGTTGAACATTTTACAAGAAGAAGCATTAAATATTTCTGCCACGTACCTAAGGAAATGTGTCCTTTGGATAATTTTGTATGTTGCCGTTTTGTTGCCCCATCACAGGCTGTGTTTCTTGTCGTAAATATCCAACCATGATGAAATAAAAAAATTTTAATGGCTCTCACTTAGGGGAAAAAAGACCTCCTTCCTAATTCCCTTTATGATGAAGTTCTTACTTTGACTATACTATTTCTCTCCCTGTGGGGCCAGCACAGTTATTTAATTAACAGAAGTTCTAAAATTGTTGAAATTAATTTGTTCTCAGGCTTTGATTCCTGTATTGTCTGGTTCGTTATAGAAACATGTGCTAACTTCTGCTCTATATAGATAAAAACAAAAGAACAGTTTTGAAAATGCAAATGTTATAAAATGTAAATGGTTTTGATTTCTTAAAAAATGAAATGCATATTTTTCACCCTTGCATCCAATGGGGCCTGACATTTTGTGAGGAATAACTGGCATCCTTAGTTTAGGATATATGAGTAGAAGTCAGTATAGGCTAGGTTATGCTGCAGTAACAGACAACCCTCAACTCTCAGTGCCTTAACTCACTCCTGCTGAATGTCCATCATGGCATTCCAGGATTACTTCAGGATCCAGGCTAGAGCAGCCACTATTTGGAGAGCTTCTGGTCACCGTAGCAGAGGCAAAAGGAATGTGGTAATTGTGCACTAGGTGTTAAAGCTCCCCTCCAGAAGTGACACACATCACTTTTCTTTGGCCAAACCGAGTTATATGTCTATGTTTTATCTCAAGGGGGTTGGGGAATTTTAATCCCCTTAAATACCGGCGAGAGAGAACTACTTTGTAGGCAGCACTACCACACTATGAAACAAACAGTGGTCATTTCAGAAAGCGGTTTCATTACAGTGGGAGAGAGGCTTCCAGCTTTAGGGGCCGCAAAAGCTTAGTGTCTCTGAGGTAGAGCTTTGCAGGGAAATGGGGGTACGTACATCCCCTTTGGTTTCCTTTTTTTGCTCTTCTATTCCAGGGCTTCATCTGTATTTTGGTTAGTGTAAATTCCCCCTGGAGAATTTTTAATTTCCTTTGTTTGCTGTGTTATAGTGACTTTGTACCTTTCGCTTTCATAAGTTTGTGATGTGCTGCGTGTTACATTTAGATCCAGTCACTAACTGGCCTCCAATTTAACTTGAAAGTTGCTACTCTTTGTATACTCTACATTGTACCAAACTAAAAACACTCTAGATGAAAAAGCACACCAACAAAATGCACCACCTAGTGACTAATTTTCAAACTAGTACCAGAAATGAAGCTCTTTACTTATATTTGAACCCCAAACTATTGTTCAGATAAAGCATCAAAATTGCTAGAAATTGAACACATGTAAATTTGGTGTTTTAAGTACTTGGAACTCCTGCTTTAAAGAAGGAATTTTGTTTTATTTCTCTTCCCTAACCTTCCAAATGGTTCCAGAGAGAGAGAGCACCGCCTGTGGGACATAATGGACACATCCAAGACAATTTTAGAGGGAAAGGGACGCTGCCCCTTTTAGGCTTATCCGTCTAAAGAACATGATCAAAAGGAGCGGAAGTTACTTTGACCATTTTCTATTGAGAATCCACAGAAAGAAGTTGTGGGAACTGAAATGACTATTTGTTTTTTGTGTGGGGTTTTTTTGTGCCTGTGGTAGTTTACTGAAATTTATTGAACCTGATTTCTAGAAAGCTCTATGTGGCATTTATGTTCAAATTCTCCTTTTCTTGATGATAGAATTGACATTTGAGGCTGTAAAAAATATTAATAAACAGAAACCTGATTTGAAGTAAAGTAGGGAGGCCAGAAGGGGGAGCTCTCAGGCCCTCAGACGTGTAACAGCCCTTTCTAACCTCCTTTCCCTCTCTATCACAGAGCTGCCTCGCCTTTGTTTTAGTGGACTTGCACGTGGTTCTCCACCGTTGCACGTACCAGATTGCAATTTCTTGTTGTTCCCGAGTAAACCCATTTTTGCTGGATAAATATCTGGCTGACTTTTTGTATGGTCAACAAGGCCAAAGTAGGCATTATTTTATTTGGGGGGTCAGCAAGGATGAGGCAGGTTACATGACTTTAGGTCTCAGAGAAATTAATGGAGTTGTGGGTTGAACCTTAAACTTTCACATCAAGTTTAGCGTTACTTCCACAAAGCTAACTGCCATGAAACTCTCCAATGAAGCAAGGCTCCTACTGTGTTTCCCCGAAAATAAGCCCTACCCCTAAAATAACCCCCAGTTAAGATCTCAGCCAGACGGATGCATTTAGTACGTTATGACGATGTTCCATAAGAAGATGACATGACTGTAATTGAATCAATGTAGATTGTTGTACATGAAAAAATAAGACCCCCTGAAAATAAGCCCTAATGGAGCAAAAATTAATATAAAATCCGGTCTTATTTTCGGGGAAACACGGTAGTTTTGCTCCTGACGACCACACAGCGTGGCCCAGGGAAGCCTGCTAGTGTGGGGCTCTGAGTTCCCGGAGTGCAGAGAAGCAAGGTCCTCACTAGTAACTCCTGTTTTTCTCGTTGCTCTGTCAGTAAGTGAGGTAGCTGTTACGGTACTGCTTTTCTGTGATCTGAGGAATAGCAGCAAAGCTTTTCCAAAGGGAGCCACTGAGGAGAAAGCAGAGATACTCTGGCCAAAGGTATAAATGTGGCTTAATAATGAATACTTGGGTGACTGAATTGGTATGTTTAGCCTTTTTGTTTTCCTTACTCTTGAGAAGAGCTGCAGAAAAATGATGGGAGATGAAATCCTAAGTGTACTGAGAATTGATCTGAAAATGATTCTGGCCAGCATGACCTCGGAGGCCAGGTCATGTAGTCTGTTGAGATGGTAGCTGTGGGATCAATCTTTCCCGGAACGGGATACATTTAAAAAATTTGTCTTGAGTGATTAATTTGGCCTACTTTCCATGATTCTTAGTTGTCGCAGGGTGAGGTGGAAATGCCAAGGATCTTTAGAGTACCTTCAGGGGCTTAATCATCCTGAGATGTGTGCATGCCCAGGTACCTCATTCTTCTGAGTAGATGTGACTGCCTTTGGCCTCACTTTTCAAGGGGCCGCTTTCCTGTGTCGGTTTTAAAATTCATGATAGAGGACAAAATACTCTAGTCTGATACTTTCCTGGGTGCCTGATGTACGCTGATTTGGAGGTATAATTACCTGGAAGGGCTCACATGTCTGTCTTTTGGACTTGTGGGCAGAGAGTTTATTTCTTCAGGGGACACAAGCAGGTAAAGAGGTGCTGTGGGGGTAAAGAGGAGAAAGGGTAGGCAGAACAACACAAGTGAGAACTGACAACTGCCCTGCGGCTATTTCCCAGAGAAGTTTGACCTGTTGTGAAAATCGATCATTGGAGCTTGGAGAATGACTGTTGCTATGGATACCTATTGGTTTAAGCTGTACTACAAACCACTTGTTTGTAAGAACTGCTCTCCTCCTGCCCCATCCACATGGTTCAGCCCGCCCTGCCCTCCTGGGTACACCTCATTATCCTGGGGTCAGCACCTGCCTAAGATGGACCAATGAATCTCTTCCTTGTGTTTCCTGACTTTGAAAGAGAGAACATCTGGTCATTCTCTCTGACGTGACTGAAGCCGTCAGATGGAAAGCTTGGAAGCTGTTGGCAGCTCCCTTGTCCCCTCCATGGAAAAAGCAGGTCATCAGCAAGACCGCTACAAAGGGAAAGCGAGAGCCTGCATGGCTTTGTAGTACCTGATTTTAGTTCCCCGGAAGCCCAGACACATGCTCCTGACTTAACCTTCTATGAAATAACCCATCATCTTTCTCGTAAATCCCTGTTTTCACTTAGACTAGGTTGTGTTGGGTTTCTGTGAACCCTGGGCTTTGAGGTTCTGGTGTTTTCTCATGAGAAATTAAGAGAAGAACTACAGGTGAAGAGAAGTTCCTTGAGGGTGGGAGTGGGGTTGGAACTCTACCTTCATTCCTATCATGCAGCTGTGCCTCCATGAGCAGGAGATGGTGTTTGTTGGGTAACTGATTCCAAGGGCCTCGGATTAGCCCAGGCCATACAGAAATTTTCTGGCTCCATGGAGTTAAACTTGTAATTGAGGATGACCTCCAGTGTGTCACCTGCTAAATAGTGACATAGAAGCAGAGTCCAAGTGTAAATGACGTGGGTTGAAACTGCTGGTTGTCCCCTAATAGACATCCTCCCTGCTTCTAGAACCCTCAACTTTAAGCTGATGGAATGTGAGCAGAATTATTGTATGGAAACTCTTAAGAACCTTCTTTAAATTGTAGGCAGCTTGCACTTTCTGTCCCCCTGTTTCTTGTATCTTCCCCATCCAGTTGTCTGGGATGCAGTTGTGAGAGCCAGTGCTCTAGCAGCTCTGGTGAACCATGAGGATGAGGCCAGGCCATGGAGATGGTGAGAGGTGGGCTGGGTCCTGAGGGCTCCATGAGCAGAGCCCCCATATCAAACCTGTGTTGTCTACCTCTGAAGCGTCACCTGAGAGACAAATACATTTTTATCTCATTTTAGCCATTGTTCATTTGGGATTCTATTAGTTGGAACCATCTATAACCCTCAGCGATGTCTGACAATGAGCAATGAATACTTTCCTGCTTCCAGAAGTAATGGGTGGTCCATGGCAGTTGTACATACTAGGGGAAACAATGTAACAGCGATATTTCCCCCAAAATACGTCCCTGGCTTTTAAAGAGTATTAATTTTGGACAACAGGCTGACTATGGTCATGAATAGAATGAAACATTCTCTATTCTTCTCACTCATTTCCTGCTTTTAGAGGGCAATTGGATGAACTCTTTAGAGGCTGAATAGCTTTAGAAAACAGCTCCTGGTGCCTTTATTGACTCAGAGCCCTTAACATACATAGCCATGCTCAAAGCTGGTAGGCTTCAGTTTTTAATCACCATGGCCCATTTAAAAAAGGGAAAGCCTTTGAAAAAGAAGCTTTCCAAACTGCCCAGGCTTCCTTATCAATGAATCAACACAGGGAGTGCTCACTCCACTAGGGTAACATGTAACCACAATAAAAGATGGTGAAAACACTTTTAAGCTATAAAATGCTATACAAATGGAAGGTATGTTTATATTATGATTATAACAGGGCATCCCTGTTTTCCTTAATATCTACTGTGGAATTACTGATAAAATCAACTGGAAAATGGGGGGTTGAGTTTTAAATGAAGGACGATTTTCTCTCAAAGCAAGTTTGGCTCAGTTCTTTAGAGTCCAGCTGTGTAAGACAAACCTTACAGTTTGTCAAACATGTTCCCTTCATCTTCATTATTTTGTTTAATCCTCCTAATAACCTTTAATCACAAAAGAATGGAGGAGGTTCGAAAACCTTAAGAAATTTGCTCAAGCTTAAGTTCCACTGGTGGGATGGCTGCAGTTCTACCTGGATTTGCAATCTGGGAATGAGGGCGAGGTGAGCAGTGGGTAGGAGGAGGAGACCCTGCAGATTCCCCTGGGAGGGCAGACATGAGCAGCCTGCCCTCGGACAGTGGGTGCAGTCCATCCCAACAAACCCCAATGGGCCAATTCAGCCTGCACAGCACGTCCCACCTGGCTTGCCTGGACACGCCCTCCCCTCCGCTTCTGGGCACATTGAGTCCTGGTGGGCCCCTGCCATTCTGGGCACATGTACAGAACTTACAGGAAGAGCCTCTCCAGGCAGCTGAAGTGCAGCCGCCTCTTAGCAGATGGTGGTTAATAACAGGCTTTGTTCTCCAGGTTCTTCTATTTTCAGCCACTGAATACAATTTATGAAGAAATATACACACACACAGCACCATCCCCCCTCAGCCCTTATCAGATCTCTTATAATTATAGAATAAGGTGCCTGTGAACTCCCAGGGAGCTGGTTTCCATGGTAATGGCAAGCTATTATATTCTAAAGGCCAAGCTAGAACTCCGCCCCCTCGTCCTCACCAGCGCTTGTGCGTCTTGTGATTGCAGCGTTCCAAAATAAACTTGCTGCCTAATCGTAAATTCCATATAATTAGAGATGAGCTAATTGTTACCCACTACTTTTATGCAGCCCACTCATCATGCCAGCAGTTTCTGGAACAGTGATGCTGACGGACTGTTTGATGTCAGAACAGACTGTCCTCGCCCAGGAACTGGGTGCAGCCCAAATCCATGTATGGCTAGGGACCCTCTCACCGGAAAGGGCCTCTGGGCTCTGTGCTTCAGCAAACGAGGGGCCCCTTAGATGGTGGCGGGGCCGCCAGACTGGTGGCTTTCTCCAGCTCTCCATTAAGGAGGGACAGAGAAAACTCCTTGGAGGTGGCATAGGGCTCCCTGGAACTCACCTACTTTTTGGCCATCTGCTGTGACCAGGGCAGAACATGTGACATTTGGAAGGAAATGAGTTTTTGCCCTTTCTCCCTCTCATTTCTTGCCCTCTCCCTGGCTACTCTTTCATAGACTTGAGATTGCTTTCAGCAGTTTGTGTCTTGGGCTTGTGGGTTTTGTTCTCATCCAGGAGTGATTACTGTCTAGATTTTAGCAGGTGGGGACTCCAGCAAGCCTTGTTCTCAGTGCTGGGAGAACAGTGACCAACAAACGAGGTTCAGGAAACTTGTGACCTCCCTGGGGCAGACGATAATACATGACAAAGGGAACAGTATCATTTCAGATGAATGCTGTGAGGGAAATAAAATAGAGTTGATGTGTTGTAATGTGTTTGGGGTTTGGGGAGCGTTTCATTTAAAATATTTGAGCAGAGAGACTTGGGGGTCAAGAGGACTGATTGCAGCTCACCTGTTCAGCGCCCCTCGTCTACTGCATTTGGCCTAAACGCCCATCATGTCCAATTAGAGTCGCTACAGGACTTTGTTCCACTGCCTCCAGGTGATTTGTCTGTGGGCTTTTGCCCCATCGCCCCTCCAGACCCACTCTCCGCCCTTCTCCATCCAGGTATCTGCTGGTCACCTTTAGAACCACCAGCAGGTTGTCGCGTACCTACTTGATCTTAGCCAGTCCTGCGCACAAGATTGGAGCATGGCAGCAGGTGGCAACTGATCAGACGGGGCCTTCCCTTGGCTCCCTCTCTGCAGGCTCTGTTTTGGGTGAGGGCTGCCTCCTGTTACCAAGGCCCAGGCGTGGCCAGGAGGTCCCCTCTAGAGAGGTGGCCCCCCTGGGTCCTGATCCTCACCCTCTTTCCTTGTCCAGTAAGAGGCAAGGCTGACCACAGCGCCCACTGTTGCTGGCCCAGGACCTCAGCCTACTCCCTGTGGTTTCTTACAACTGCCATCACCTCTGCAGACAGCATGGTTATTCAACCCTGCTCTCCACTCTGTTTGAGTGGGCATGCTTTCTCCTTTCTGGCCTCTGACTGATTCCATTTCTCCCTGCCATTTGTACCAGATTCCTTTCTATCTCTCCTCTCGTTGCTCTCTCACTACCTAAAATGCTTTCCCTGTTCCCTTCTATCTTTTTTGATCCTGCTCGTTCAAGTCCAAGCTCAAGTCTTACCTCTTTCAGAAGTCTTCTCGGACCCACCTTCATTTTTCCAAACTCCTAGTTTTCTAAGAAGCAGCCCCTTGAAGCTTAGTGGTCACTTCCTTATTCAATCCTTGTTTCCTGTCTGATTGATTTTACTTCTCCAGCTAGACTTTTACAAGATCAAGACCATGTTAGGGTGCTTTTTTAACATACGACTCACAGAGTACTAGGTGCATCTTCCCCACTTGAGAAATTTTCCCTGGTGGCTGTTAGTCCATTGTTGCCTGGGCCCCTTTGCAGAGACCGCACATTGTCAGCTTGGGAATGTCAGCGCAGGGAAATGTATTCGGTTGTTTCATCTGGTGTCCTGATGGGTGGGATCTTGGTGAAATAACACTACAAGGGGGTTATACTTTCTTCCTGTTTCCTAAAACATGATAGGCAATTCAAAAACCTCATCTGGTTTCCTTCTCAAAAGAGTAATTGAAACTGAAGCATGAAATCTATTTAGGAATCTACATTACAAATCTTGTCCACACAGAAAGGAGCAATTAATAGGGTGAAAACAGGGAGACTGGGTATCCCCAGAATGAAAATTTGTATGGAACTGGATAGTAAGTGCAGTGAGGAAGTGAAAGTAAATACATGCTTCTAAGAGATCATAAGTAGGGCTTATAACTGATACTTTTAGACTCCTTAGAAACCAGAGGTACAAATGAAATCAACAGATTTCGTTGCTTCTTTTGACTGAGAAAAAGAAAGTCAGACTATGGCTGATTTTTTAAAGTGCTGCTAAAGAAAAACTTATTAAAAAAGCAAGACTCAGAGGGTTGCCCAGGTTTAAAATCAGGGGAGAAAACACAAAAGACAAAACCCCCCAAATCCATCCAGGTCAACAAAGAATGCATCTTCCTTGTGTGCTAATAGACTGATTTTTAAAAAAATCAATTGACACAATTGTCTGTTGGGAATACCTTTGCAGATGTATTATTGGGTTTCCTAAACAACACCCCATTAATAAGGAGCTAGGCAGCTTTCTTTTCCTGTCCTGGTCCCTCCCCTGTGCTTGGTTATCTAACGCAATATTGGATTAATTTCTCTGGCCTCTGGCAGCCGAGATACTGTGTGGCTTCTTTGGAATGGGACAGATCACTGCAGGTTGAGCTACAAAACCTGACTCCAGTGTGACTTCGCTCTGGGTGACATACTGCAAAGCACTTGGATGGTTTGTCCATGAAGATTAAACATGGCCCTTTGGTGATATTTCCATTTATTAAAGGAAGGCAATGTGTTTGGTGGTTCTTCTGAATGGAAGATGTTGTTCAGGTAACGTCCCTGGATTTAATTGTGGATTTCCTTCCATGGCATATAGGAAAGAAGCAGGACTGATTTGGGATCTTCCTAACAATGTAGCACATGAAAGGGGAGAGCTGCAGAGAACACCATGCAGCTCTGGTCCTCTCAGTCTCCCATGTGCCCATGGAAGTCCCTGGTGGGCAGCTGTGTCCAAAGGACACATCAGGGTCTATCAAGAGCAGAGTGCCTGCCAGCAAAGAAATAGCACAGTGGTGGTCTGTAGCAAAAGGGTGCTTGTGTCCCAAGGATGAGGTGTTTCTGATGGAAGGGGTTGGAGCAGCAGCACAAGATAGAAATGACAGACACCATGTGACAGCTTCAGAAGATTCAAGCAGTGATAGGACATAACATTTGGCGTTCCTCAGAAGCACCTGGAGTTGGAGGACTTTATGAATGGCTGAGACCTCTGTTAGCAGATGGGGCAGGAGCCAGAGAAACATGGATGAGACGCAGAGTTAGGGAAGTTAGAATAAGGAGACAACCTGACTAGTGTGGCAATTGGATATACGACAATAGGTTTAGATTTTTGCTTGTTGATTTTGAAGTAACTTGGATATCCAAGTGAAATATTCTTCAGAGAGAGGGGATGATTAACTATTTGAAGTTTTAAAGTTACATATTTCCTCCAGAAAAGGAAAATGGGGACCCTTTAAACACAAATCAGTCATTTACACGTTAGTATAAACCAAAGGTCTACAAAAAGATTTTGGTAGGAGGGAAAAGTAAAGAGCCACATACAAGTACTGAAAGATAACTGGTTATAAAACTAAGAAGAGGAATTCAGCAATAGAGGGAGCCTGACGTTGCCAAAATCTATCTTCATGATAAAGCCCTGGGTCTGCTCTGCTGTGGGCAACAATCTCTCCATCAGGTCTACCCTTAATTTTATTCTCAAGTTTATGGGGGAAACAAATCTATTTTCTTAGACTCAACATTATTATTATACTTTTGGTTTCAATGTAACATGCTTTTTTTACGTTGTATATTATTTGCTTTATTGAGGTATAGTTTACATATCAGAAACTTTGCCCATTTCAAGTATGCAATGAAGTGATTTTTAGTAAGCTTACTGAGTTGTACAATCATCCCCGCAATCCAGTTTTAGAACATTTTCATTACCTGAATGAGATACCTCTTAATGTGAGGCCTCGTTCCCACCATTATTTTTATTATGGAAAATGGAGGTCTAAGACATCTTCCAAGTTCTTCAGAGAAAGGAGTATCAGAGAGTATTTTTGAACTCTGGAGTCAGGAAGGTTTGAGTCCTAATTCTAGCTCTTTTAATTTAGTGCTAGTGAGCTTATTTAACTACTTTGAACATCAACTGTTCATCTGAAAAATGTGACTGGTAATATCTAGCTTATAGGATTTTTCAGACGATTAAAGATAATATATGTGAAGGGCCTGACACACAGGAGACATTCAATGAAATCATGAAAATTATTTTATCATGAATGCACAGATGCTTGCAAACGATAGGGACCGATTCGGCTCAGGACTGAATTCTGAGACTCATTATTTTACTATTTTGTGATTTAATCAGTAGGATGGGGTAGGAAGAAGAAAACTCAATTTATTTGTAATGCTCGATATAGGTTGCTTTTAAAAATCCAATGCATTTCAAAAATCTTAATTTCTTCTGATTTACATTGCTCAAAATGTTTTCCCTCTAAAAATTACACAGAGATTGTCTTTCCAAATGGCTTGACTCCCCGTTACCTCCCCACAACTTAACTCTGTGTTCTACAGTTTTTTCTTGCTTTCCTCTGAAATGGATTTGAAAAAATAAGACTCTGGCTTCAGTTTTTCAGAGCTGGGTAGCAATTTTTCTCTTCTGGTATGAAATTTAAGACCCATAAAATGCAGCTGCCATTTCCTGTGGATGTTTCGCTTTTGTGTTCCGATTTCATATTTATGGCCACACGAGTCAAGATCACTATAAGTTGTTCCATTGCCCTGCTTTATTGTTACAGTACCATCCCTTTATGCGAGGGAGACGTTTAGCTACCGGCTGGTTGCCTGATGCTAGGTACCTGGAAATCTAAACATGGCCACGAGGGGGCGCTGTTTTCCAGAGCCTTGTCCAGGGTCCTAATTTGGGAAGGATGAGCGAGGGCAAGGGCTGAGGCTGCTTCTGCTTTGCTCCTCTTCTCCCTTGACGGATGCCACAGGTGAGGCGCATCATGATGCCCAAAGCTCTCCCACCTTAGCCAATCCACGCACTGGGGCAGCTTCCTGGGTAGGCAGGGGATGAATGAAAGCTCCATGCCATTTTGAATTTTGGAGTTCCTCCATGGATGTTTCTGGGGAAGGGTTTTTATATCTGCTTTACCAGAGTCACTAGAAGGTGCTTGCTAAAGATATAGGGCCTTGGATTTCATTCTCTAGATGAAGTGAATCAGAATCTTTGAAAATGGGGTTTTCGTTCACCAGATGGTTTTAATGCACACTGAAGTTTGGGCCCTGAAAAGGTAAGTTGTTCTTACCTTAAAAAAATAAATAAATAAATAAATAAATAAATAAATAAATAAAAAAAATTAGCCAAAATATTTCCCTCAAAACCAAAACCCAAACCAAAACAGAAGTCTTCAGAGGCTATGTCTCCTCCTAGATCTCCATGCTCATCATAATCTACTCTGTGGGGCGAATAATGCTCCTAGCTCTGCCAGCCTTCGAGGGACCCTCAAGGACTACTTTGAATTTCAGAAATGGGACTTAGGAAAAACAGTGTTGAAATAATTATTGATATTAATTAGGAGATGTAGCTACTTTCTTTAAAAAGAAGTGGACTTTGGATTCATTTTCTGTGGCTGTTGTAACAAAGTACCACAAACTTTGTGGTTTATAAAGCAAGATAAATTTATTCCCTCAAGAGTTCCGGAGGCTGGAAGTCTGAAATCAAGGTATCAGCTGGGCCAAGCTTTGCCACCGTGGGCTTTCTCCCAGACTCTAGAGGACAATCTGTTCCAAGTGTTTCTCTTATCTTCTGGTATCGCCAGCAATCATTGGCGTTTCTTTGCTGCATAAATTCAATCTCTGTTTCCATCATCACATGGCCTTCTACTCTCTGTGTGTTATGTCTTCTCTTTTTATAGGGACAGCAGTCATATCAGGTTAGGGCTCACCCTAATGACCTCATCTTAACTTGATTACATCTGCAAAGACCCTATTTCCAAATAAAGTCACCTTCACAGTTACTGGGGGTTAGGATTTCAGTATATTTTTTGGGGGACATAATCCAACTAATAACAGACTTATGTCATTTCTTAAACTAATCTATCTTTCTTTTAAGTTTCCAACCCACTGAGTAGGAAAGGAAAACTAAATTTTAGTCCAATCCAATAAACTCAGTCCAATTCAGTGATTTAAATGGTCTATAGGTCTGACTGAGACACGACACAGATGAATGGTCAGTCTTTATTTTCTGTTTCTTTCCTTTGTATCTTCATAGAATGATATCTAGCATTTTATAGGGTTGGGTGCACATGGTCAGAGAGGAAGGAGCAGACTCAGTCTGTCCCTTGCTCCTTGCTGGTCTCTGCTGTAGGATGACAGCTCTGGTGTCCTCCAGCCATAGTGTCCACTAAGGTAAGACAGGTCTTAGCTGACTTTTGGGATTATATGATGGCAACCTTGTCTGGAATCCCATAATCTTGGCCACTAGTCCTTGAAATTTAGACACCTTTCTCAGCACGAAGACTGGCATTCAGGCTATTGTTTTATCAAAGGAACTGAGAAAATCAGCTTTGAGATTCAGCATTGATCAATGCTCCTTTTGTTTCCAATAACAGCCAACCTCTTCATCCAGGAGGCAATGAGCCTCTTGGGTTAGTTGCTGTCTGCAAGGGAACAAGATATAAGAACAAACAAAAAAACATGTGGTGTATTAGTTAGCTATCACTGTGTAACAAACCAGCCCAATACTCAGTGGCTTAAAGCAAGGGTTGGAAAACTGTGGTCCATGGGCGAAATCCAGGCCACAGCATGTTTTTGTAAAACTCACAAGCTAAGAATGTTTTATATTTTTAGAATTTTTTTCTTTTAAAGAATATGCAACAGAGGACATACGTGGCTTCTAAAGCCTAAAACGTTTACTATCTGGCCTTTTATGGACAAAGTTTGCCTGACCCAAGCTTAAAACAATAAACCCTTATTATTGCCACAAGTCTATGGGTTCTTCAGCTCCCGGATGGACTCTAGGCACCTGAGGTCAGCTATGGGTCAGGCAGCTGATCTTGCCTGGTCTTTTTCACATGTTTGGAGGTTGGCTGGCTATAGGTGGGTCTAGATGGCCTTGCCTGGTACAAACAGGCTCTTGTCCATAAAAGCTCTTATCCTCTAGCATGCTAGCTTGCCCCTGTTCACAGGACAGCAGTAATGTTCTGAAAAGAGCAGAAATGAGCAAGGTCTCTTGAGGGACAGACTTGGAATTGACACACCATCCTTTCTGTCACATTCTATTGACCAAAGCTCCTGGCCTAGATTCCAGCATGGAGGAATAGACTCCATGCCTTGATAGGAAGAGCCGCCAACTCACATGATAAAGAGTGTGGGGAGGAGTGGTGGGTAATTGAGGCCATGTTTGTAATCAGTTTACCACATATGGGTTATTTTCTAAAAATTTCCCCAGTAGCAAAAAATTATATTTATCTATCTTTCCCAAATATTCCTTGTGATCTTAAGACCCACCTGTGTAGAAGCAGGTTTGATTTGATTTAGAGCAGGGGTGTCCAAACTTTTTTCAACGTTTTTTACCAAGGGCCATATGCGGTAAAATACACAAACAGCCGGGCCATTCATTCGAGGTGAAGTACGTATTGCCTCACCTGGTTTATTTAAGTAAACTAAATATATTTTTGGAATTTGCTGCGGGCCAATTAAGAATGGATCGCAGGCCGCAGTTGGTCCGCGGGCCACAGTTTGGACACCCCTGATGTGGAGCATATTAGGAACTTGTGTCCCTTCCTCATAGAACTTCTATGTTCGAAAACCCCAGGATTAAGATTTTAAAACATTTACGCTAAGGCTGTCTCCTTTTGCCTTCAATAATGTTTTTTCTTCCCACCCCCCGATCTCCCTACCTGAAGCAGAAGAGAGATTAGTTTCATTTTGTTAATTTTATAATTAACAATAGTCACGATATTTTCCTGTCCCTTCAATCCCTAACTTCTGAAATCTGAGCTGGCTTGGGGAGTCCTCACGAAGCAACTCCCAGACACATACCTATCACCCTCACGAAGTTGCTGTGAGGCCTTTTCTCTCACAAGATTTTTTTAAAAAAACCTTCTAAATTGGTGCCCAGGAGAACCAATCTAGAATTTCATCCTAGTCAGCGACAAGATGAATTTACCACCAAATTTCCCTTACCCCAATCTTCAATCTCTGTGACTAATTGCTCCCTTTACTGGGAGCCCCATCACTCTTGCTTGATGCAGTTTTAAGAGGGAAACGAAAGAAAACCGCAGAGATCCAAACCATTGACTTTTGGAGTCAGAAGGAGCATCAAGCCTTTTTCTGACACATGCTGATGCCTGTAAGAAGTGGCTGGCAGCCTCTTGGCTGTCTCCCACATCACGGAGCTCACTACCTACTGAGACAGCTTTCACTGGACTAGGAAAATGGAGCTCCAAGATAATTGAGAAGTATCTAGGTCACGGTAGCCACTTCGTCTTTAAAATGACTTAGGGGCCAGCATCAGGTTGGCAAAATAAGAAAAGCAAGCAATCTGGGGACCTGCCTGAGGGAATGGTGGTCCTCTCTTAGTTGGAGAAATGCCTGGTTCTGGAGAATTCTTTCCAAATTCCAGTTGTAAAATTCAAGCTGTTACTGAAATTCTGAAAATGAAGCCTGGAATAGAAATTCCTTGGCGTTTCTCCCTAAAAGGCTGATGGCGGGTGGGGGGGATGGGAGCTGTGCTGAGGACAGAGACCTGTGTTTGTTTAGCACCCTGCTGTGGGGGGCAGGAAGAAGAGGCTGGGGCCACAGGGACAGGGCTTTGATCACTGGGAAGAGGGCTGAGTCCACAAAGCAGGCTGTCTAACATTGTGCGGGGCCTGGTGGCCTTGGAAAACTTTCTTTTTAAAAGATTTTTATTAAAATATAGCTAACATACAATATTATATTAGTTCCGGGTGTACACAATAGTTATTCGACATTTATATACCTAAAGAAGTGATCACCACGGTAAGTCCAGCAACCATCTGACGCCATACTATGCTATCACAATATTATTGACTATATTCCCTCTGCTGTATATTACAAACCCTGACATATTTGTTTTATACCTGGAAATTTGGACCTCTTATTCCACTTCTTCACCTTTCCCCCCATTTAAAATTTTTCAATTACAGTTGACATTCAATATTATTTTATATTAATTTCAGGTATATAGCATAGTGGTTAGACATTTATATAATATAAGAAGTGATCCCCCTGACTAGTCTAGTACCCACCTGGCACTATGCATAGTTATTACAATATTATTGACTATATTCCCTATACTTTACTTTACATCCCCATGACTATTTTGTAACTATCAATTTGTACTTCTTAATGCCTTCACCTTTTACACCCTCTCCCTCAACTCCCTTCCCATTTATCACCCCAATAAATCTAGTACCCATCTGACACTGTACATATGAATGGTTATTACCGTATTTTTGACTATATTCCTTACTCTATACCCTATATCCCCATGGGTACTTTGTAACAAACAATTTGTACTTCTTAATCCCTTCCCCTTTTTCACCAATTCCCAATCCCCTTCCCATCTGGCGACCATCAAAATGTTCTCTGTATCTATAAGTTTCTTTCTGTTTTGTTTGTTTATTTATTTTCTTCAGATTTCACATATAAGCTAAATCACATTGAATCTATCTTTCTCTGTCTGACACACTCCACTAAGCACAATACCCTCCAGGTCCATCCATGCTGCCACAGATGCCAAGAACCCATTCCCTTCCATGGCCAAGCAATGTTCCTTTGTGTATATGTACCACCTCGTCTTTATCTATTCTTCCATCGACAGACACCCAGGTTGCCTTCATATCTTGGCCATTGTAAATAATGCTGCAATGAACATATGGGTGCACAGGTTCCCTCCAAATAGCTTTTTGGGTTTCTTCAGATAATTACCCAGAAGTTGGATTACTGGATGGGTCCTTCTTTGTCACTTGTTATAGCCTTTGTTTTAAAGTCTATTTTGTCTGGTATAAGTATTGCTACCACAGATTTTTTTGTTTATTTGTTTCCGTTTTCATGAAATATCTATTTCCATTGCTTTACTTTCAGTCTGTGTGTATCTTTTGATCTGAAGTGAGTCTCTTGTAGGCAGCATATGTAAGAGTCTTGTTTTCTTATCAATTCAGCCACCTTATCTTTTGATTGGGGCATTTAATTAATTTATGTTTAAAGTAATTGTTGATAGATATGTAATTATTGCCATTTTATTATTCATATTTTTCACTTTTTGTCTTAAAAAAGTCCCTTTGACATTCCTTTTAATACTGGTTTGGTGGTGAGGAACTCCTTTAGTTCTTTCTTGTCTGGCAAGCTCTTTATCTGTCCTTCAATTCTAAGTGACAGCATTGCTGGATAGAGTAATTGTGGTTGTAGGTCCTTGCTTTTCATCGCTGAATATTTCCTGCCAATCCCCTCTGAAGTATCTGTTGGGAAATTAGCTGGTAAGTCTTATGGGAGCTGCCTTATAGGTAGCTAACTGCTTTTCACTTGCTGCTCTTAGGATTCTCTCTTTGTCTTTAACCTTTGGCATTTTAATTATGATGTATCTTGATGTGGGCCTCTTTGTGTTCGTCTTGTTTGGGACTCTTTGCACTTTCTGGGCTTATATATCTATTACCTTCACCCGCTTAGGGAAGTTTTCTGTCATCATTTCTTCAAACAGGTTGTCAGATCCTTGCTCTCTCTCTTCTCCTTCTGGTACCCCTATGATGCAAATGTTGGTATAACTGATGTTGTCCCAGAGGACTCTTAAGCAGTTCCCATTTATTTGGGGGGAGGTTCTCTTTTCTTTTTGCTGTTCTGATTGGGTGTTTTCTGCTAACTTATCTTCTAAATCGCTGATTCGATCCTTTGCTTTCTCTAACCTACTGTTGATTCCCTCTAATATATTCTTCATTTCAGTTATTGTAGTTTTTATTTCTGACTGATTCTTTTTTATATTTTCTATCACCATTTTTATGTTTTCTCTTTGTTGAAGTTCTTTGTTGAAGTTCTCCCTGAGATCATTGAGCATCCTTATAACCAGTGTTTGGAACTCTGTATCTGGTAGATTGCTTGTCTCCATTTTGTTTAGTTCTTTTTCTGGAGCTTTATTCTGTTCTTTCATTTGGGACATGTGTCTTTGTTCCCCATTTTGGCTGCCTCCCTGTGTTTGTTTCTATGTAGGGCTGCTATGCCTCCTGGTCTTAGTAGAATGGCCTTATGTAGTAGGTATCACGTGGGACCCAGTGGCGCAGTCTCCCTGGTCACCAAAGCCGTTGCTCCTGGTGTGTCCCTTGTATGGTTGTGTGCTAGATTTCAGGCAATTCTCAGTAATGTTTTTTTCTGTGGTTTAGTTGTAATTGAGGTGGTTGTGAGAGGAGGTGAGAACAGCGTTTACCTACCCTGCCATCTTGACTGAAAATCTGAAAAACTATATTCAAGATTTCCATATGTGACAGAAATTGTTGATTACCTGCCCAGTTTCCCACTCTCCAATCTTTCCTTATTCCTAACTGACAGGACACTATTTTGTTTGGGGCAGCTCTGTGCCTAGCTAAAACACTTACTTTCCCAGATTCCCTTGCAACTAATGGTGACAATGTGATATGGCGAGGGCCAATGAGACGTGAAAGGATGTCTGCTGGGAATTTTCAGGAAAGCCTTTCCTTCTTGTATAGGTTCCACTTCTTTTTATTTCCCTTTCCTTCTCCTTTCTGCCTATCCTGTGGATGGGAGACCAGGAGATACAGTATCTCTATGGCAACCACAAGGCAACAAGCATGAATGGAAGTCAATACCCTCAGGATTCACCCCTCAGCAGCTGCACCAGCTCAGGATTGCATTCTTGGACTTCTGTTCTGTGAAAAATAAATGCTTGTGTGTTTAAGCAAACATTAGTTGGGTTTGTCTGTTACCTTCAGCTCAGTTCTTTCTGATGTAGAATTTACATGATACAACCTAGCTCTTTGAATGTTATCTGTTAGTGTAATACCTGAGAGTCAAGAGTTGACATCATGCTTGGGTGACCTCAACGATAGTCTTCTTCACAGTATTGTTCTGTGGGAACTACAGATGTAAGACAGATGAGGACTGTTGTGTCTGTGAAATCCCTGATCGGGGAGACTTCATCTGGGTGTATGGAGCTGAGAGTTGGCATGCGTGCCCTGGGCCTACAGGATGAGGGTGTTATAAAAGATTAGTGGGAAACCAAGGAGCTCTGTGCTGCTCTGCATCAAGGTGACCCCCATATACCTTGATTCTCATCTTTGGGAGCCATACCTGCCCCATGTTGGTGAGGGAGAGAAAGAAGCTATGCCCTTGGGTGGCTGTTGGACCTCCTGATGAGCCAGTTCTTTATCCTTTCATAAAGTTGAGTGAACATGGTATTAGGTTAAAGCCTCTCTGTCTCTTGTGAGTCTCATTGCTAGCTTGGACCCATAACCACTGCTGTGCCAGACCGAGACCCAACTGATTTTGTTAAGACTAATTAGCAACACCTGTTACCCCATTAATAATAATTATTTTATCTTTTATATGGCCTTCTGTGTCGCCTGAAGTATACCTTTTTTGGACGGGTTGGGGAATAAGTGATTTCAGTAAATACAACTAAAAAGCTTTCCTCACTAATGGCAATTGTCTTCTGTTAAAATAAAAAATATTGGCTCTTCAGGAAAAGTTGATAGGAGCCCGTGTGGTGAGGGGCCATTGCACCTGTAATGGGCCGGGAAGTAGCACTGAGAAATGAGAAGGGCATGGACTTGGAAGTCACAGAGAAACGAGGTCCAGATGCTACCATTACAGCTGCAAAGTCTTGGGGGATTTATTTAGCCTTTCAGAGTCGCAGTGACAATTTCTATATATTGGGAATAAGTCTCTGTGTAGATAGAATGAAATAATATAGATAAAATATCAAGCATAGTCCTGATCCAGGCACAGATACAGTCTTCCCACTAATGTTAGTTCCCTTTCTTCTTTTGAGTCTGTAACACCAACAACAAAAATAACAGCAATATCATCTGTGTCATGCTTCCCACTTATAGTGGAATGAGGTCAAGTGCATTGACTCTGGAGTCAGACTGCTGGGTTCGAATCTTTGGTTTGACCGTTGGTAGCTGAATAACTCTGGGCAAGATATTTAACTTTTTTGTGGCCTTCTTACTTCATGTGTAAAATAGCAATAATAATTGTATTAGGTTGGTGCAAAAGTAATTGTGGTTTTTGCAATTATTTTTAACCTTTTAAACTGCAATTACTTGTGCACCAACCTAATACCTGCTTCACAGAGTTGTGAAGATTACAGAAGATTAAAGTCAAATGCTGGCACAGTGCCTGGCACATATTAAGCACTCAATAAATGGTTACAAAAAAGAAAATCTTTGCAAGGGCTCAGGTATGATCCCATGGTTAGTACCACCTGCCTGTAGTTGACAGAGCAGAGGCTCAAAGCCAGGACATCTGACATTGAGCTTATTCTGCTCCCATGTACTCAGCATGAGAGATGTAAACTATGAATGAGACACAACTTCAACTTTTGTTTGCAAGGAGTTCAGGGACTAGAGACAATGGGTGTCAGGAAATGAGAATATCGAGGTTCCTAGTTGTTTACTACTCTAAATGGTTTAAATTTTACTCTCCCTAGAAATAGGGAAGATGCCCTAAACCTGAATTAATGGCTGCCCATTACAAGTTGGTAGTACACTGTTTCCCTGAAAATAAGACCTAGCCAGACAATCAGCTCTAATGCATCTTTTGGAGCAAAAATCAATATAAGACCTGGCATTATATTATATTATGTTATGTTGTATTATATTATATTATATTGACCTGGTCTTATATTATAGTAAAATAAGACCGGGTCTTATATTAATTTTTGCTCCAAAAGATGCATTAGAGCTGATTGTCCGGCTAGGTCTTATTTTTGGGGAAACAAGGTAGCTGGTAGCAAATCTATGAGACCCAGCTTGTTGTTTTCCCATCTCTGCTGTATCTGTGTGCTCTGGTGAGGTTCTTTCCCTCACAGATTTATGTAACATATCATCACAGTCACGTCTGTGTGTTTTGTTGATGCCACTTAAATTCTGTTACTATTTAATACCAAGAACATCTAAAAAGAACATTTTGAGGTACTTAAAAAATCCAATTGGTCTCTTGGTAATTTGATTTGTAGGAAATAGGAGAAGATAGTATTCTGAATAGAGTGCTTTTAAATGAATCATCATTGCTTTCTTGTACAGGCAATACATAAGCTTAGATTGGTTAGGGAAGGCTCTGCTGCATGTGGTAGAAAATCCAAAATAATAGTGGCTTAAACAAGATGGATGCTATTTGTTTCTCATGAGAAAGAAGTATGGAGGAGACAGTTCAGGACTGACAGATGGCTTCATGGAATCCCCAGGGAACCAGACTCCTACCTCAACTCTTCTACCATCCTTAACACATGGCTTCCTCCTGATAGACAAAAAAGCCATCCAGACTCCACCATCACCATCCATGACTGCATTCCAGGCTCAGGAAGGAGAGAGGTATAAGAGGAAAGTGCACTCAATTTTTAAGGCATCTCCTAGGAGTCATACATTCCACTTTTGCTCACACACTATTGGTCAGTATCTAGTCACATGACCATCGAGCTGCAAGGAAGACTGGTGTCTTCCATCAGGCTGCCACAACAAAATACCACAGACTGGGTAGCTTATAAACAACAGAAGTCTATTTCTCGAAGTTCTGGAAGCTGGGAATCTGAGCTCATGGTGCCGGCACGGTCACGTTTTGGTGAGGACCCTCTTCTGGGTTGCCGACTTCTGGCTGTATCCTCACATGGAGGAGAGCAGAAGAGAAGCAAGCTTTCTCATGATTCTTACACAGGCACTTATTCCACTCATGAGGGCTCCATCTAATCACCTTATCTAATCCTCTCACCACCTTATCTAACCCTAATTACTTCCCAGAGATTGTACCTCCTAATACCATCACATTGGTAGGCTTTCACCTTATGAAGTTTGGGAGGACATACACATTAAGTTCATATCAACTGGGAAATTTATTCTTTATTCCAAATACTTCAGTACCCTTCAGAAACAGGGTTTCATTACTAGGGAAGGACGTGAGAATGGGTACTCAGGCTTAACCAGCAGGTTTTGCAACACTTTCTTTTTTTATTAGAGACCTCCCGACACTCCCTTCTCTCAGAATTTCATTTGTTTGGGAATAATAGCAGGGACCAGCAGCGGAGAAATCCTTAGTGCAGATGTGACTGCAAATAGGACACACAGGGCTGGGGAAAAAAAGAGAATTGTGAAGTAAGGTTTCAGACGGAGTAGAAGAGCGCTTGGAATCCACCTAGGGCTGTAGGTGAACTTCCTCATTTACAGAGGAAGCTACTGAGGGCCAGAGGGGTGAGTCGCCTTTGTGTCAGGGGTTGCTAAGTCCACCTTCTAGCTCCATAATTGGCTGGAAAGACTCACAGGACTCAGGAAAACTGTTACATTTGTGGTTACATTTTATTACTGTGAAAGGATACAGATTAAAATCGGAAAAAGAAAAAGGCTCATAGGGCCGAGTTCAGGAAAAACCAGGTGTGAATTTCAGTTGTCATCTCCGTATGTAGTTAATGGACAGTGCTTAATTCACCCAGCCACAAGATGTAACAGCATTTACACAGTTTTGCTAACCAGGGAACTAACTTGAGCCTTGGTATCCAGGGCTTTTACTGGGGGAGTCAGTCCTGTAGGTATACAGCCCACCCCCCAGAGGTCAAACTGATAAGAGTGTGGCCCAGGGACGCCATCGGAAATCACACTGTTAGGAGAAACTGTCGGGTGTGGCCTGAAGACCCATGTATATAGAAACACTCTTATTAGTGATTATTTCCCAGGAGCTGGTTAAGGGCCAGTCCTGTAGACCTTTAGAATGAGCAGGGTTTAGGCAACTAAACCCCTTATTGCATCCTTGCCCAAAGTAACACACCTACAACAAAGTCAGGCCCAGAATGTTCACCTCTTTGGAAGTCTTTGTGGACAATTGGAGTAAGTCCACGCGCTCGGGGCAGAAGCAGGTCTGGAGAGTCGACATGCCTGGAGCAGAAGCAGGTCCAGAGTGCACGTCTCTTCACCCCCACCCAGTGCACCAACAGGATTAAAAGCATGATTTGGGATGGACTCCTGAATTCAAACTGACGCTGACACTTAAGGGCCGTATGACTTGAAAAAGTTGTCTAAGCTTTCAGTGCTTCAGGTTGCTGTCTGTAAATACGCAGATGGTAAAATTGTTGTCTACTCACAGAGTTTCTGTGAGGGATAAATATGCTAATTAGCACGAGGCTCTTAGAACAGTGTGTGGCATATGATCTGTGCTCAATAAGTGAATGCTGTTGTCATCCACATCATTGCTATTCCTCAGTCTCTTATGTCTGCAGAAACCCCTGGATCTGGCTCAGCACTTGGTTGTTGACAGATACAAGCTGTGCAATTTTGGAAAAGTCACTTGACTTCTCTGGGCTTTAGTTGCCTCCTTCCTAAACTGAAGGAAAGGGAGAGATAGATACTAAGATTCCCTCCACTTCTATGGGCAGATGCTGAATGTGAATATACTTCATCTGTGTTGTGGGCCATTTAGTTATCACAAGTATACATACATTGTATGTGTGTGTGTTCCTGGGCAGGGGCCAGGATAGTGGAAGCAGCAGGGATTCAGCTAAGTGTTGTCTCCCCCTGGTTTTATGTTGCTGAGCAATCCTGAGTCACAGTCCTGTCAAAGGGGAGCCTGTCTGTGTTTGCGTTAAGAAATCTTCAGCTCCACTGTGCCCTCTCTACTCTGTCAATGCCAATGCCAGTGCATTCTGAAGGCTCTGAGGAGAGAATCTCCAGTATTTCAGAAGCTTTGGAGTTGCCTGGGGACAAAGAGCCTTAAGTTGATGGGCACCCCTCCACCCTTCTGAGAATGCAAGACTGAGTTTTAACCCAGAGCCACAACATTGACTTACAAAGAGGGGTATGCTGGGTGGTATTTAAGAGGAGGACCCTAGGAAGGAGAAGATGTGACTCCTGTTGGTCCCTTTCCCCTTTCCTCCCTCCCAAAGCTGTTCTTTTGGGAAACCTGTCTCCCTCATCCCCCACCAACCCTGCCAGCTTCATAAATTCCAGAGGAAGTACCCCCTCCAGCAGGTACTGAGCCTGCCTGCGGTACCTTAGCAGCCTGCACTTCCCCCCACAGCAGGCATCTTGCTCAGGCTTCTTTTTAAAGAGATTTAAAAAAGGAAATAGACCTCCCTATGAAGCCTGAATAGCAGCATTTCTATCATCGGTTGTCATGACATGGGCTGACATAGGAGCAGCCCTGCAATGGGACTGACAGCTTGATGGGTTTAATTTTGGTGCAGATTTCTGCACAGAGGCAGCTGCCAGGCATGCGCCATCGGTGGCTGAGGACTCAGTGGATGGGGAGGATGAAGGGGAAACAGGCAGGTGCTGGGAGTCAAATACCGCAGCCCAGTGGGACAGCAGCAGCCCAGCCAGGCACCAGCAGGGCTCCGCCCAGCACCAGAATTGCTGGATGACTGATTTCAGGCTCCCAATGGCCTTATTCAACATCCGCCCAGCTCACTAATGTCCCTCTGGGAGGGGCCCATCTTTGGTCTCTGTCTGAGAAATGCAGGAAGAGATCAAATAACTGAGATGAGGAACTTCCTGAGATGAGGAAGTTAGTGAAGGTGGCAGAGGACTCTGCAATCCCTATTCTTGGTCCTGCTTGCAAGTCACTCTGTGAAGCAGCGAGACAGCATCATTTCTCCCTCTACTTTTAACCCCACTTGTTCTGACATGAGGTCCCCATGCATGTGACAGAGGATTGAATGACAAGAAATACAAAACAAGGAAGGATTCCTTCTTCCCAGCTCTGTGCTTTTGTTCCCCTTGTATCCTCTCACCACTATGGTTTGTGAGCTGTAACTTGGCAAGGGATGGGTTCAACCAACCATCCACTGCCCTTCTCTCTTCCACACGGTGGATTTTCATTTTGTTCCCTTTGAAGCCTTGTGGATCAGGAAGCCCGTGAACTAGCATCATTTATTCATTCCACCAACATTAATTGGCCCTGTGTGCTTGCTACTCTGCTACGTGCTGCAGTCACCAAGCTAAGGTATACATGCTTCCTGCATTTCAGGATCATGTGGTAGGAACATCTGGTAGGGAGGACTGATACACAAAGAGACAATCTTTGGAAATGCAGGTTAAAGTCCAGTTTTTGATGGTCAGATTGGTAACATTTAGAAAGCCGGGAGATGTGAAGTGTTGTTGAAGATGTAAAGCGACCAGGTCCCTGATACATTACTGGTGAGAGGGTCAATTCATACAAGTACTTGGAAAGTAATTTCATATTACTTAATAAAGAGGAAGATGCACATATGCTATGACTGGGAAGTCTGTGAGGAAGCCTGTACCCAGAGAAATTCTTGTGCATGCATTTATAACAGTGAGGTTTAAACAGCAAAACAATGCAAATATTCATTAAGAGTAGAATGAATAAAAACATTTTGGAATACTATACAGCAGTGAAAATGAATGTACTACTCCTGCTA
Organism: Rhinolophus sinicus; assembly: GCF_036562045.2. Taxonomy (NCBI): domain Eukaryota; kingdom Metazoa; phylum Chordata; class Mammalia; order Chiroptera; family Rhinolophidae; genus Rhinolophus; species Rhinolophus sinicus. Next base: position 154,100,965 of record NC_133754.1, on the reverse strand, counting down.
CTGCACACAGCAGCATGTATAACTATTACCAACAAATTGTAGAACAAGACAAGCAAGTCACAGGAAAATATGTTGCACATGACTTTCTTTATAAAAGGTCAAAAACTGACAGAATTAAGCTACATATATAGTAAACACATTTTTAAAAACAGCAAGGGAATGATAACCGTAAAACACAGGATAGTGCTTATCTCTGCGGGTGGGTGCGGTTCGGGAAGGACCTAGTCATAAGTGACATCATGGCCAAAACTTTGCACAGGCCTACGTCTGGGATGCTCCTGATATTCAGATGGTGTTTTCCCCCATTAAAAAAAAATAATCTGTGGGAATATAATTGAAATAAAATAAACTACCCATGGTTAAAAAGTACAATTTGATAATTTTTTGCATATTTTTCAAATTGTTGTGGCTATTCTAAGTCCTTTGTATTTCTGTACCAACTTTAGGTTTAATTGCTTGAGGGTTGGGCAAATGTCAAAGGTTCTTTTATGTTGGCGTTCCAATTACACTGATTATTTAGTTGGTGAAAGAGGAGATGGAGCATAAAGCAGTGATGGAAACAGAGGACTGCTCATGCTTAGTGTAGGGACCTGTGGCAGCCTGATGCCATTAAATCAGAGGAGGCCAAATCCACCACCAACTTGCGCTAGCACAGCCAGTGGTGCTTGTCCACAAAACACAGGGTAGTGTCCCATGCGTCCCGTGATCTTGGGGCACTGAATGGCACCCTTATCCTGAAATATCACCCTAAACATTTTCTCTGCTGGCCTCTTTGAGAACATGGTGACAATATACTGACAGTCAGAACCAGAAAGCAATCTCAATCTATACTTGCAGATTCTTGAGTAGCTTCTTCACAGCTATGTCTCACGTGAGAACGTTACGAGAAATGAAGTGGTAAGTGACCTGTCTGCTAATGTGAGTGCCACTGAGACTCAATTTCCCTCTGCATAAGCCAGATCGTTAGAGAACTGGATCAAAGTTATGGTTCCTCTTTACCCCCCAAGTGCACAGATGCACTCACACATTTGCATCGTGTGTCAGAGAGCTCAGGGAGGCAGATGTGGCAGACATGTGTCATCTAGAATCCAAACCCTCTTTTCTTTGAGTGCCCTGGGCTCCTGTTGGGGCAATTCGCTATTGTGTGTCATCTTGGTAGATGGGCAGTTCCTGGTGACAGCCATTCCCTGTTGCCTGCCACCATGAATGTTGACAGAGGCTTTCTCTATCTAGCTTGTCGGAGAGCTTGGGGATAAGCACATGACGTAAGCTTAGCCTAGTGAACACTGGCTCCTGGGACATTGAATCTGGAACAAACGAAGCCAACATGGAGGGAATATAGAGGTGAGAGTCTGGGGCAGGCCTCTCTGTTCATGCATGTTGACATTTGGTGTTCCTTACACAGTGCTTGCTACATAGAGGATGCTGGGTAAATGTTAAATGAATCAGTGCATGAATAGTAATACTGTATCTTGATCCCATTTCTGCTAAACAAGAACACTGCCTAGAATCACAGAATTGTCAAGCTGGAACAGAGCTTGGTTTTTCGTTCTCATCTCATTCAAACCCTTCATTTTGCTGATAAATAAACAGAGACCCAGGAAGTCCAAGGGATGTGGCCAAAAGCTCCCCTGTCTTACTCCCCAGATACAGGCAGGGCTGGGTTCTAAATATTCAAGAGTTGGTGCATAATATTTTCCTTTCAGCTACTCTCGCTTGAAAAGTAGATATTTAAGATATTTGCCTATTTAATTAGCTACACAGAGACATAAACATATTTGTAGCAGCAGAACCATTGAAAATGGTATGAGTGGAGGGTAGCATTGATACCAGCCAAGATTCAGACAAGACTGAATCAAGGCCTACAGCTGGTTATTAGTCTAGGTGAGTTATATTTAGCATAATTTTCCGGATCCCAAAGCATCCTTTCACTTTCTTTATTTTTCACACCAGAGTTTGCTGTAAGTTGACTTTTTAAAGTCACTTTAAGTGGGTTCGTGGACACTGGAGAACACCTCAGCACTTTTGATGACACTGCAGGGTTTGTGGGTCCAGGATATTCTTCTTCTAGAATCTAGAAGACAAGTGTAGCAGTTTTCTAAAGACTTGTACACTGAATGCAGGTTTGTTTCAGGAAATGTAACTTGTATGAAAAATGCTTTATAGCTAATTGTTCAACAAACAGCCTAATGGCCAGTGTCCATATTTGTTACCAGGCAAAAAGGAGAGACACTTCAGAAATGTCCAAGACCATCGTTCCCTGAGGGCATTGTCATCAGTCTTAGATAAGCAAATTGAATGTTCTGAGTAAATCGTCATGGAGTTCGTAGCAGTCTCTTTTTGAATCTGGTATTGATGAGGCAAAGTAAAACCCAGTTGTGACAGAACAGACCCTGGAATCGGCAGCCTCAGCGTGAGCATCTGAATTGGGGCCTTCCAAAAGCAGAGCCTGAGACAAGGAGTTGGGTCCAAGTGGTTTATTTGGGAGATGGAATGAGGGAGAGGAAGAAGGAGGCAGGAAAGAAGGAGGAGCCAATAAAACGTGCGATCATGAGAATATTACTGCTGTGGGCAGCTGAGGTTCAATCCTGTTGGGGGCCCTTTGAGAGATGGTGTACTTGATACCTCTGGTTCATCCCACTGCTGGAGAAGAAGATGCGGCATTATGCACCAACTCTTGTCCTTTATCATTTGAGGGTTACTCCTGAAGTGTCAATTCCCTGGCATTTCTGTCTTCAGGTGACCTCTGATGTAGGCCAAGCCACGTAGGTGGGGAACCAATGGCATATACTACACTAAGGAAATACTATTCTAGCTACTTGAGAAAACAGGATCTTTGTATAGCACTTTACAGTTCTTTTCTTTAAACATCACCATGACAACCACCGCAAAATAGAACACCTAAAGTTAGAAAGAATTTAGAATTTTGGGGAATGTGAACTCTAGGAGAGATTTGCATTTCCATTTAATAAGAAAGCTTTACAGGAAGTATTCAATAGGATAAGTTGATTCTAGTTCTTTGTTGTCCATATATGTGCTTTGTTGTCCATATATGTGCTGTTAGCATTCGTCTCTCTCTCCCCTCAACATCTTGCATAATTATAGTACAATATCAAAACCAGGAAATTGATATTTATGATCTCGACACAATCCAATGACCTTATCTGGATTTCACTAGTTTTATATGTATTCACTTGTGTATATTTAGTTCAATGTCACTTTTTATCACCTGCATGGATTTGTGTGGCAACTACCACTTTGAAGATATAGGACAGTTCCTTTGCAAGGATCCCTTGTGTTATCCTTGATAGCCACAGCCACCTCTTTCTCCCTCAACCCCACCAACCCTGGAAACCATTCATCTGTTTTCCATCTCTATAATTTTTCCATTTCAAGAATGTTGTGTAAATGGAATCACACAGGTGTAACCTCTTGAGATTATTTCTTTTTACTAAGTATATCTTCCTTCAGATTCATCCAAATTGTGTGTATCAATAGTTTGTTCCTTTTTATTGCAGAGTGTTTTTTCGTATTGCAGTGTGATACATTCATGGATGTATCACAGTTTCTTTAACCATTCACCCACTGAAGGACATTTCAGTTGGTTCCTGTTTTGGGACATTGAGAGTAAAGCTGCTGTGAACATCTGTGGACAGGTTTTTGTGTGAACATAAGTTTCCATTTCTCTGGCATAAATGCCCAAGAGTGGAATTGGTAGGCCATATGGTAAGTGCATGTTTAGTTTTATGAGAAACCGCTCCACTATTTTCCAGAGTGGCTGTGCCATTGTACATCCCCACCAGTGACATGAGTGAGAGATCCACACTCTCCTCAGAGTTCAGAGTTAGTACTGCTCTCTTTTGTCTTGATCATGGGGTCAGAGAAATTGTCTTTGCTTTGGCTTGCAAATTTTATGTGAAGTTGGTCCTATTTGTGGGCCACCGAGGTGATAGCTCTGATCATTCTTGCTCTTCTGTTTTCTGACTGCCTCTCTTTTTACCTTTAAATAACAACATATGTAATAGTTGTAATAAATCAAAGCATTTCAAATGACTAATTTCCCTCATGTTAAAGAAATAAAGGGCTGAGTCCCAGTCTGCAGAGATAAATAAGTGACTCAGATGTCGCCTAAATCAATGTGGGAAGATGGATGGAATAGGGAGAAAATGAAGGATGAAGAAACCAGAGGAAAATGACCAAAGGAATCTATTATTGCAAGATATAAAGAATATTGAAACAGTTTGTGAAGTAGGCTAAATATCTTCAGTATGCACAGTAATGGAAAGAAATGCATTTGTAGTGATACTGGGCAGAGAGCTACTTTAAGGGGGATTGACTGGTTATAAGACTTGAAGGACTTGTTAGAGTAACATAATTTAGGTTCAAAAGGACGTGCATTTCCATCAGTTTAGATGTCATCTTAGAAATGATGCCATAGGTTTAGAAATGATCTAACTAATGCTCAGAGCAATAAAATTGCTTGCCGAAAGTCACTGCAGACAGGAGCCAGAGCCCCCCACAGCACAGCCTGGATTGCAGTGTGCTTCCTACACAACTATGTGGGGTGATGCAGTTTTAAAAAGATTTTTACCTTGACCAGTGTCAGGTATTTTTATGTCATACCAGGCCATGCCCTCCTTTACTTGGCATGCCACCTGCTATAGGTTGGAAGCTTCTCAGCTGTCCCACGTTGCTTTCCATGGAACATTAGAGAATACACACTGCAGGGTACATGAAGTGTCACTGTGTAGAACAATGGAGGGCCTTGTTTCCAAACATCTTCTTGTCTTCAGATGTTCCAAGGCTCAGAAGTAAAAAGAAGAGCTGGCTGTTTAAAAAAACAGATTAGCCAGAGTAGGTTTTAAAATAGCAAGACTTAAAGTGATTCAATGTTAATTGAATATTGAGTAAGGAAGAGGTAGGGAGTTAATTGAATGAGTGAGCTTGGGGTTTCGGATAATTTTTTCATGATGTGAAGGAAATTATTACAGAGTTAGACACAGATCAGGGTGGAGACAGAGGCAGCATAATCTTTGGAAGCAGTAAGTGAAAGCCATTTAGTTTGGTGGGAGAAACATAAGCTTATTGCAGTCTTGATTTTTCCTTTAAGCTTGTAAAATTATATTTAAAAACATTTTTTATTGTTATAAAAAATTACATGTTATCTGAAGAAAATTTAAAAACTATGGGAAAGGAAAAAAAACCCAAAATAAGTATTATCCCTGATCTCATTATAGATACCATTGACATTTTAGCTTATATCCTTTTAGTCTTTTTCTAGGAGTATGTATCATTTATATATTTATTCATATATATTCAATGTTTATAAATATAAGATCATATTATTTAGTAACTTACCTTAAAATGTAATATTCACAAGTACCTTTCCAATGCAATTTTAAATCACTGCCTAGTATTCTATTGTACAGACGGTTTTTAGTTATTTTACCCAATATTATTTCCCTTTTATAAAGAAGCTGGTGATGGACGTTATAACTTTATTTTTGTGCTTATTTACAATTATTTCTTTGGTTATGTTTGGAATTCCAATGTCAAATGAAATTTAAATTTTAAGACTTTTGATTCCTACTGACAAATTATCAACCTGGGAATAAAAATTGTATCAATTGTCATTCCCACCCAAGTTTATAGGGTTCCCCATGTCCGTTCAAAAATGAATTCCATTATTTCTTTATAAATTATGTATATCTATCGTTTTAATTTCTTTGATTATTAAGGACATTATACTGTTTTTTAAAAAACCCAAATATTTGGGGTTCTGTGTTTGTAAATTATCTGATCATGTCTTTTGATTATTATTTTTTCTATTGAGGTGCTCATCTGTTTCTCATTGACTTTTCAAAAACTTTATTAAGATACTGAGTTTATTTCACATGCATACTTTTGTCTTCCCTTCATTTCTATTTGTCTGACCACTGCGGCTACTATGTCCTATCATAACATTCTATACAGACTTAAAATCAAGCAAAGGGTGGAGTTCCATCTTTAAAAACTAAACAGGCATTTTGTGCAACACATTCTTGGCAATGGAATCTGGACAGCATTTATCAGACAAGGTAGGGAATGTTCTCACTCTGCTTTATAAAAAAGACAGCCAGATATCAACTGTTGCAGAAATGAAATAAGATGGAAAATTTTAACAAACTGTCTAAGCTATTTTCTTAAAAGAAACTTCCTCCACTGCCAAAGATCTTAGCAAGCCACACGATCAGTCATCTGGAAGCAGTTCTTCACATAATTGATGGCCTTTGGGAAGAGAATACCTTTTTCTATACTTGCTTGCATTTTTGCTTCAATGTCTTCTACACAACTAGGTCCTTATGGTGTTTAGTTTTAGGAGTTTGTCTCTGTGTTTTTTGTTTTTTGAACGATTCTTGACCTTTTGATCTTGGTGTTGATGATTTTGAGTCTTTCCCTTTCTGGTTTGATTTCTGTGCATTTTTTGGCTGGAGTATCTCATATAGATTCCTTTATTGGAGCTTTTTCTTCTTCATCATCATCATCATCATCATCTTTAGCAGCAAGTTTGAATTTTTTCTACAGAAGCTTTCCAGATATGCTTAGGAGTTTTATCTCTTCTTCACCTTCTGACTCTGCATCTTCCTGTAAGTGCTGTCCATTAATATGCATAGGCCCTGAACTACCCTTCAACTATACGCCACAGGGGGTGTTATTTCAAAGCCACTGAGGGAGACCGTTGGCTGTACACATATTTTCAAAGTTGCCAGGGTTCCTTTATTGGATTGCCTTCATAATTCATTACCTCTGCTTCAACAGTCTGCAATTCACCATTTGCACCAGCCCCTAAACTGATCATTCTTCAAGATAACTGGTGCTTATTGTTATCATTACCCACCTTAAAGTGATCATCTTGTCTGCCTTTAGTTCACAACTGAAAAGATAGTTTGGGGGCCTCAGGGGGCTCATGTCCATCTCCACAAAATTGTCCATGGGCTGATGGGACGCACTTGGGTGGGAGAAAAGGCAGATGGAGATACAAAAGAACTGTTCTAAAGAAGAGTTGTGCAGGACAGAATCACACCAGGGCATTTACGGATTTTTAACGGCTCTGTGGACATTAAATGTACTTATACACTTTGTTTTCTGCATTGTCAAATTTTTTCTCGGTTGTAGGCTTTCCGTTTTATTGATGTGCTTTTCTACGTTAGTGATGTTTGTTGCTGTTACTGTTTTCTTTTATTTGTTTAATTGCTTTGAGTTCTTAGGCAATCAAATCTATTGCTGTTGTGATTTGTATCATTGGGATGATACATAGAAAGACCACCATCCTGAGATCGTATAGTACTTGTTCACATTTTCTTCTAGTCCTTTAATCGTTTCATCTTGAATCTGCAATTTATTTTGATGGAAGGTCTTATTTCCAGATACAACTTCAAAATACTACATTCTAATTTAAGTTTGTAAAACAGCCATTCTGATGGTTTCTGACCAATAAATACTGTTATGTTTCTATAGTGAACACAATTGCATACATTGTGTCTGTACCTGCTAAACATAGTTATTCACACCTGGGCCTGGAGCCCCTCTGTGAGCATCACCATATAATTGCTTAGAAGTCAGGATAGGCCTTGAGTTCCACAAATACTAAGTAAGAAAGTCATTGTTGTAATGCTGGCTGGCACACTCACATTTCTTTTTCTGGCTTCTCACTTAAAATTATGGTTGTATTTTGTTTTCCTTGACGTTTGTGAGAAGAGTGTATATATTTCAGTCATTTGTCAGAGCATCCATAGTTTGTAGGAGAAGTTTTCCTGGGGTTTGATAAAGGGGAGAGAGTTTGGCCTCTTCTCAGACTCTGGTTCAGACCTCATACCAAGTGCTTCCAGCTGGGCAGGTTGCAGAGACCCACACAACTCTGAGCACAAATGAAGCTTCTTCCGTGTTGCCCATCTCCAAAAGCCACCAGCTGCAGAACAGATTGTTTCCTACGTTAGAGGTAAACTTTATTTTTTCTTTGTATTTCTTTTGCAAAGCTTTAAACGTGAACACATATTCTGGTTCTTAGGTCAGCACACAAATACATGCAGCTATACCAGATTTTTAATTATACAAAAGAAGGCACATCTTATTATTCCTGTTTTTGAGGTTCCTAAACTTACATCTCATAAAAGGAGACTGGTTGCCAGGAGATAGAGATGTTTTGCATGTAGGTAACTCAGGTAAGGGCAAATAGGTGGGCAGAGAAGCTTAAGGAATTCCACATACTTGGGAAATGCTTCCACTCATGTTTTGTGTTTGTATTTTAAATTTTGGGAGTGACTCACAGGCACTTAGCAAAAGTAACTGATTAAATTAACTGTAGCAGTAATGAGGTTGCCTGGCCTCTTCTCAGAGACTCAGCTCACTGGCCAGTCAGTATTTAATTGGCAGCCTGGTAGTCAGTGAAAACAATGTGGGTTGACTCTCACTTTAACAAATTTAATAGTACATCACTACATACAATAGTTGCTATTGTATCCAGACGTTATTATTAAGAAGTGGTACACTGAATTGTTTGTTGTCCTTAGTCACATAAAACAGATGCTCAAGACTCACTTAAATATAATAAATTTGGGTTGGATGTATTCAGTTAAGCGAAACTGCCGGTTCTAGAAGAATAAATGTTGTAGCAATTGTCCTGCTCTGGCTGTATGTGAAAACAATAAATGGTATTCTTAGTATAATTTGATGTTCTGTAAATGCCCAGTTGGAGTTCCAGGGCTATAAAACCAGATTCTAAAATAGCGGGTAGGGAAAGTGCTGTGGACTGAATTGTGTGCTCCCCAGCCCCTAAATTCATATTTTGAAGTTCTAACCCCCAATGTGGTCATATTTGGAAACACAGCTTTAAGAGGTAATTAAGGTTCAGCATTGCCACTAGCCAGCTGTATGCTCCCACTCTGGGTCTCAGATTCCTTACCCTTAAAAAGAGGTGATTGGGTTAGCTCTTCTTTATGTCTCTTCTAGCACTTTGAAAAGTCCAAGGGTTATTGTATTCTAATTATTGGTTATTCCAATGGACCTTGGGTGCTTCAGAGTTCTCTCATGAGTGGATTCTGGGATCCTTTTTCAAGTTGGTGATGCTAACTAACCAACAGGATGATATTGTTTCATCTTTCAACCTCAAACTCAAAGTTCATTTTGGAATGGGAAATGGTAAGGTCGGGAAATATCCTTCCCCCCCTCCCCACCCTTCCCACACCTTTGAATTAGGAATCTTGTTAATCAAAATAGATGATCAAATAGTATAATTTCTGGGCATCAACATATGTGATTTGTGACACTCGAGTAATCAAAACACAATCTATCTGCATCTCCACTGTCCCTTTACAATTTATTCAGTGGGGCTCTCTAATCATTAAACTGTTACTCTCCTTTCTCCAAAGTGGCAAGCTGAACACTTTGTAAAAGACAACTAATGTCAATCAATTTGTTTGACAAACAGCAAATATTCTAATACATATACAACATACACACATGCACACACTCACCACTGTAGGGCCAGGTTTTCAAAATTGCATTATGGGGAAATGTGGCCACTCTGAACACAATCCATGAATTGTTATTGAGGATTTGGGGCCGGTTCCAGGGGCACTGGGGCTGTCTCCACATGGGGTGTTATATTACAGCGGCAACGCCACATCCTTCACTGAGATCGGATCCTCAAACACAGATCTGCACACAAGTTGTCCTGTCCCCTTACCCAAAGGAGGCCAGTAATATGTCTCTCCCACCCATACTTGGCTCTTTGTGAAAGCTCATGGAGGTCATATCAAAAGTAGTTACTGCCTGTTTGTAGAACCTACAGTTCATTTCTGGGGTTAGCCTACATTTTCTTGTACCCCAATACTCCATTGATTAGTTTGGGAAGGACAGCTCCAAAAGGGGTTTGAGGGAATGTTATATGCAAGAGGGCGGAGCCAACAGAAAGGGTATAGAGTTTCAGAAAAGCTGGCCAGTGCTTAAGGTGTGGCCCTTGGGAGAATTATCTTCCTTCATCAGACCAGAGGTGAATAAACACATATATTCTCTATTGTGCCTAAATATATTAAAGATAGTCTGGGGAATGAGAAGCCAGTTAAATCAGCTAGTGTGGATATAAGCTTTGCAATGCAGAAGTGGCTTCCACATACATGATCTCATTGATTCTTAGCACAATTGTGCATTGGGTTCCATCTGTATTTACCAGTTGGGTTCTGTCTACTATTCACCAATGAAAACAATGTGAATCGGAGAGGTTAAATGACCGACTTGCATCACAAAGATTGTACATAGCATTGAAAGTTTGAACCCATTGCTTCTGACCCCTAAAATTTTACTCTTACGAGGAATAGAATAAAATGGAGTTCAGTGGGTTTAGGTGGAAGTGGAGGAAAATGTCACATGTTATTCACCCTATTTTCCTTCACTCCATTCTGATCCTTAGAGGGTCATTAGACGAAGATCCTTGCCCAGATTCTAGGCCGTAAGACGCCGCCACCTCACAAGCACCTGTTTATTATCTCTCACAAAATACAACCTCTCTCTCCACTCCCAGCTTCCTTTGATTGTATCTCATGATTTAGATGTAAAGGTGGGAACAGAGAAACCCTGATGATTCAATGACTGAGAGAACCATTAAGAAGGGAAGAACGCTTTCTTCTTGAGGAAGAACTTGACCTTTCCAAAACTGACACCCTCTAGATCAGGACAGTTTCTCAGCTTTCCTTCCAATTCTTTCCATTCTTGTCAATTTTCCCATTTGCCATTTTTCTAAGTCATCTGGTGAGGAGGGTCTGAACTGTGAGGGAAAGTTCTCACACAGCCTCTTTGTCAGCCAGTGGCCTGATCCAGCACCCACACCCCATGCTCAGGAAGCACCTATTAGGGACGTTTCAGATAGAAGGTGATTTGGGATAAAGGAGAAGGGAGTCTCCCACAGCTTCTCTAGCCAACTCTATCATGTTCCCACCACAGGCTGCAAATCTGGATTAAAGTCCTAGTCAGGGTCCCCATTATCAAAGCTTGGGTCCAACCACACCACTGTCTAACCAAGTCCATCCATGCTTCAGAAGAAGTGGGGCCTGAAATAAATATCATTAGCAGGTGGCACAGTTTGGTGATACATCAAATATTTATGGCCCAGTAAATCTCAATGTCTTTTGGTGTTACCTCAATCATATTATCATTTAGTTTCATTTTGTTGGATCATAGTATAATGATAATCATTGATTATTTAAAGGCAATTGATTGAATGAGCTATTTTCCTTTCTTTCATTCAATCATTGTTCAACAGATATTTATTGAGCACTTTCTGTGTGTTGGTCATGTTCGGCATGGGGAATGTTTATGCAAAAACAAAACAAAAAATCAGACAGAGATCCTGCTGTCATGGGCTTACCATTAAACAACTAATCCCACTAAGATTGCATGATTACAACTAGCGATTTTGAAAAAGGGAAGGTGGTTTTGTGACAGTGTTCAACAAAGGATCTTGTACTGCTGAGTTGAGTCAGGTAAGAGTTCTCTGACATTGAGACGCCAGGGCTATCTTCTGAATGAACAAGAGGAACTTTCTAGGAGCCAAATAGCATAAGGTAGGGGCAAAAAAAGAAAAAAAAGCTTTTGCAGCTAGAGGAAAGAGCCAGTGCAAAGACCTTGTGGAGGGAGGGAGTAGGGTGCTTCCTTAGAAATGAAGTTTACAGCAGCTGAAACTCAGAGAAAGGCTAGTATAAGCTGAGGCTGGAGAGAAGGGCTGGGTATAACACCAAAAGGGCCTTTTAGGCCATGTTAAATATTTAGATTATGATCACAGAACATATGGCTTGTCATTGAAGGCTTTTAAGCAGAGGTAAATGTGTGTGTGTGTGTGTGTGTGTGTGTGTGTGTGTGTGTAAATGATTAGCCTTATATTTTGAAAAGGAAACGGGATACACTGAGAACCTTACGTGGATAGGGAGACAAGCAAGGAGGCTGTTGCAGTTACTCTGATGACAGATAGTGGAATCTGGAACTTGGAGTGAAGATGGTGATTAGGCAATGGGCATTTAGGCAGTGATGGATTGGATATGAACTCTAAAGGAAGGAACAGTGTCAAAGATAATGCCTATATTTCTGGCCTATATGTTTGCAAAGATGGAGGTGTCATTTACTGGGATAAGGACACTGGAAGAGGTGCCAGGTAAGAGAGAGTTCTATGAATTTAGTCTGTCTTTATATTAATGAGCAGCTGCAAGAAACAGAAAGCCCTACTGGAGTGGCTGAAACAGGGATGTGTGATTCATGAGAGAGGAAATCCAAGGTTCTCTAGGCCTTGTAAGTTAGCTCAACAATACAGGGATTGGTACAGGCTCTTTTCAGCTTTCTGGTCTACCTACCTCGGCGTGTGGTCTTTCACCATTTTGTTTACTTCCTTATCCTTCAAGATGGCTGCTATGACCCTGTCCTCATAAACGCATCTCAAGTAGAAAATTGGATGAAGGGCCAAGGGGTGAAGAGCTTTATCCTAAAAAAGACTTTCCTTTATATTTGGGAAAGGACCCAGGAACTTTGCCTACATCATACTGGCTTGAACTAAGTTTTGTGGCCACCTGTAGCTAAATGAAAATTGGAAATCCAGTTATTTAGCTTTCTTAATTCTATGGGTAAAGGAAGGCAAGGAGAGATGACATGCGAATAACTTTTAGAACTAGTATATATCTACCAGTCATGTGGAGTTTGAGGAGCTTTGTGTCATCCAAGTAGAGATTTCAAGGAGAGAATTAGATATATTGGCCCAGAGCTATGCTTTCTCCTTCTTTTCTTTCTCCTAAGGGGAAAGAGGTGATTTGGTGACAATTTTCATATATGGCAATTAAGACATATATCCTATGTTCTCCATCTCCTCAAAACAAAGGGAGAGCAAAAAAGCTCTGGCCAAAAAATTTAGTCAGCCAAAAAGATGATTCCTTAATATTAACTATTGGATTACTAGAGGTAGGTGACTAGGGGGACTTTAAAATGACACAATAACTGTGTGCATCACACAGAAAATGGCAGGAAATGGGCTTCCCAACCTTCCATCCACCCAGCCAGCCTCTTTAATGGTGCATGAGCCTGTAGCATCAGTTCTTAATGATGTGGCCACTCTGCACCACATCATAAACTTTAATGTACCAATTTTAATGATATAGTGGTAATAACCTTCTTGCTTCATGGGCCAAATCTCCTTCGACCCCAGCCATTCTTTCCTTGGGAGGAGATGATCGAGGCAAGGGTAGTGCCATTTCATAAGGGATTGTCACTGAGGTGGTGACAATCAGAGACCTGAAGGAAGTGAGGGATGATGCCATGAGAACCTGTAGGGAGAGCAATTCAGGCATTGGCCGAAGCAGGACTAAGGCCCCAAGTCGTGTCAAGCAGTATGGGCTGTGTAAGGATGGTTTATAGGGGGAATATCCCAAAAGAAATGGGATATTAACATCAGATTCTATTGTTTTAAATGTTTTAGGGCAACTATGAAAATGATGCACAGGAGAAATGTAACATGGGACTTGCTCTTTCCACTGCCACATTTGAGCCTGTCCCCTGTGAGCTATCTCTCTTCATTAAACTGGTTCTAGAATTGTATCTGTATTGATCAGGATAAATTGGGTATAGGTAATAGAAACCTTGACTAATATTTAGCTCACATCCAGAGTGAAGCCTGTATGTAGGCAGTTTGAGAGTTGATGTAGCAGCTCAGCAAGATTTCTCTTATGGTGATGACTACAGTAATTCCAAGCATTACCCAGGGGTGCCCCAAACAGGAAGGAAGGTACAGGCCCAAAAGGCAGCCCTTTTCTTTTCCAGCTCTCTCTGTTTATCCAGGAGAAAATGGGTTCCTCAGCACATTTCTGTATATATCTCAGGACTGGCACTCAGTCAACTGACCTCCCCTAAAGATTTTCAGCAAATGGGAGTGGGACAGCCCTGGTTGACTTGCACAGGGCTGAGGGAGGGGCTTAGCTACTCTGAATTTGTTGTGGCCAAACAAATTGATTTCTATTGACTATGGAAGGAGGAACAATCGCTGTGGGATAGGTGACCGGTAGTGCCTGCCTCACCAGCATAGCCATAAATCCTTTCAAGCCTGGTCCCAGAAAAGATGACTATTTTCCTGAGAGTCTGGAAGCAGACTCTCACTGACCAATTTCTTGACCACGTCTAGAGGATGTGTCCTAATTTGAGTTTCTCCAGAAACTGACCTGGTGCAAAGACTCAAGTGAAAGGAGTTACTTTGGGAGGTGCAGGGAGCATTGGCAAGGGTGTGGAAATGACACAGGGATGTGAAGGCAGTCAAGAAAGCGTGAATTAGTAAACTAGCTGCCAAGCTGAACAACTGGAACTTAGTCCTGTGGGGAAAATCTGGGAAATGGTAGAAAGCACATGCTTCAGAATTATTCTACTTGAGAGAAAAGGAAGCTGAGGTATTAATCTTCTAACTCCCGTTGGTCACTGATTCATGGCTGCTCCAGAGATGTGCTGATTCCCCAGTTCTCCTGGCCTGTGCGTGTAGGCAGAGTGGTCTTCTATGGCTCTGGAAAAAACCCTGAAGCCTAGAGATGCAGCTGGTGAAGGTCATCCAAAGCAAAAAGACATGGTAGGGTAAGAGGCACGGAGGGCACTGACAGCATTTGCTATCTACCCTATCTCTAATCCACACAAACCTCTTCCGTGTGGTGCACTAAAATGCTTTGGTGGAATACTTCTTAGACCTGTAACGTTATGAGGATTCACCAGAAACTCTATGCTCTTCAAAATAAAGATGGATCAGACTTGTATAAATTTATTGACACAGAATTCTGCACAGTACTGTGTATAAATACTCTCTTGCATGCATTTTGAAAGTGTCATGTTGGGGATAAGAATGACTTCATCCAGCTACAACGTTTGGGCCAGTAGTTATCATCATGGCTGTTTGTATGTTGATACAACTTTTTCGGTTAAACAAAAGGGTCAAGTGGCAAAGTCCTTAGGGAGCATAGATTATGTCATACAGTGTGGACCTACATGGCACCAAGGAGGTGGAGATTTGGCAGACCCCTGGTAATGTGATCAGAGTAGTCAGCCCGGTGAAAGAAATCAGTATTCCAAATTCTAGAACCATAATCACATTTGAGGCCCAGAGATTTCCTTCTGTCTCCTTTGAATCCAAATGAAAGAAGCATACAATTTTTAAAGTCTTTATATGGAGCATAAGCTGTTTTTATAAATATGGAATAATTCATTGAGGATGTAAGAATGTTGAAGAGGCATCCTGAGAAAACCTTGCTTTTGATGGAATCTAGTTGGATGGGTTATTTTCTTTCCTCCTGCTCCCCACTGAGCCCCCCTAGTCATTTTTGCCAAAGTGAGAATCCATATGTTTCATCTAAATGAGTCACATTCAGAGAAATCATTCAAATGATCTGTGGGCACAGATACTTTTCTTTCATTTGTGGCTTGAAGGTGGGTGGTTATAAGGAGTGGAAATGATGGTGGGCTCTTCTCCAAACCCCAGATCCTTTGGCTTGCTCTGATTCTCTGAGCTCTCTGAATATCCATCTTTACTCTGTATACCAGAGGGAAATAGCCTTAGTAAATTGCAAAGATTATTCAATTTCAGTCTACTTTAAGTGCCCTTGAAGGGAGACTGCACTCATGACTTCTCAGGGGATAGGCGATGCATCTTGCCATGTATAAAGTGCTGGTTGAGAGGTTTTAAATCACATTTGCAGCTTGGGAGACTAATATTGGAGGCAGTTCTTTTCCTAAAAAGTAATGCCATCTGTGTCACTGATTGTACAGAGCACAGGGGTTAGGGCGGGGAGGGGAGAGACTAGAGCTAACTTGTTTAAAGACCTGTAGAACCACTCTTTCAAGGGACATAAACACCTTATCCAGGTTAATAAAGACTCTTGTTACATTTTATACTTTTAGCCTGAGGGATGCAATTGTTCTCTGGACCTTCCTATGCCACCTTATATTGGTCAACCTGAAATATACACAAATCTGAATCCAAATGAGGCAATGAATTTGATCTATGCTTAAAAATGAGATCTCTGTTGACGGAGTTTAATGCTCTACTTGATTTCACCTTTCTAATCAAAGGTTATCTTTATAAGTGAACATTTATGGAGAACTCACATCTGGATGGCCTAGATATGGAAGGTTTATTTGTAACTGTTTTCTCCTCACTTGGTTGATGTTCTCAAATGAATAGGTACATTCTTAATTGTTTTGTGATTTCATTGCTACTTGGGTTCAATATTCTCTGTGGTCTCTTGGAAGAGACTCAGTTCAATTCCACACACCCTTATTAAGTACCGATTTTGGGCCTGATGTTGAGATAATAAACTAGCCAGTGTGTCTGGATCCTGAACAACTGCTAGGCTCTCATACAGACTTACCCCCAGCTTATTCTCACTGATATGTGACTTTGTCCCAGAAAAGGAGAGAAGGAAAGAAGGAGAAAAAAGAAGTAAGAAAGGAATGAAGATAGGAAGGAATCAGGGTTTTAAAAATTTCAGATCATTCCAAGCAGAAACATCTGTGATAAGAACACAGATGAAGTGGACGCAAATGCCTTCTTTCCCTTTTGTATCTGTGAACATCGCTCTGTTGGACACATTCCATGTTGTGGGCAGTGTGATACACCCAGACTCCTGCTTGTCAAATGTTTCTAGACTTGGTGAATCGGAAGACCTTGTTCGCAGAAGTGGCTCATGTCCAATCCTAGCGGTTCCATTTTTGCTTCAACAACCACGTTGGCTTGGGTGGAAATCTGTGTCTCACTCTCCCTTCTTTCTCACTCATTTCCCTTGACGGCTGGGCAGGATTCCTGCAGCAATCAACCAGCTAGGCCCTGTTAGGCTGACTTATTTCACGGGCCCTGGTGTGTGGATGCTGATTATGATCTGCATAAAAAACGGAGTTGGAAAGGAAGTTGGGGTCAATGCCTTTGCCTAGATTGTCATTATTATTTTTAAATGTATTTATTATTTAGGCCCTACCTATTTCTAAAGTATCTTTGAGATAACTTACAATAAAAGAAAGCTAAGTAATTAGACTCATATAACAATGATAAAAAATGGAAACTTATATAATATATGAAATGATAAACGTAAGCTAATAATAGCTATTACAGTTCCGCACTAATTTTAGTAGTGGGTTCCTAGGCAATGAAAACTTTAAATGTAGTGAGGGCCTAAACGTTTATTACCTGATGATAAAAGGATACATCCTAATTCATCCAGAGGTAAGTTTTCTCCTTAGATCACAAACTTTTAATTGATATTTATTACATGAATCCTTGTATACAGGCAAGGACTAATGAACACTTAATGGTGATATTTTTCAAGTTGTAGAAATACTCTTCATGTGTCTGTTTCTCACAGAGTGGAAAGAAGTTGGTTGATTCGTTTAGTAGGATCAGGACACTTTTTAATTTTATTTCACCTGAGCTTTGTCTTATCCATGCCAGAAAGATGGACATGAGCTTTTGGCAGGAAACATGACCACTGGCCCATTTTATCTGCTGCCAAGGCTCAGCTACATCCCAGGCTTTTAAAGCCTTCCCCACGTGCCTTCCCTGCAAGGGTATCTTGCCATGGTTACGTGGCTGCTTGGTTACATGGTACAGCCTTCATTAGGAATTCTTTTTTTTTCCCAAAGGAAGTTTTCCTTTATTTTTTTTCTTTTTAATCCCCTACTCCCAGCCTTATTGAAATATAATTGACAAATAACATCATATAAGTTTAAGGTGTACAACCTGATAATTTGATACACTTCTGTTGTGAAATGATTACCAAATTGAGGTTAGTTAACACCTCCATCGCACACATACTTACTTTTTTTCTTTCTTTTTTTTTTTTTTTTTTTGGTGGTGAGAACATTTAAGATCTAATGTCTTAGCAACTTTCAAGTACATAACATAGTATTATTAACTATAGTCACTGTGCTGACTTTGTCTGTCTTAGAACTGGAAGTTTTCACCCTTTGAATGAAATCTCCCTATTTCCCCCTGCCCCCTGCACCCCTCCCCTAGTAACTCCATGCTCCTCTCTGTTTCTAAGAGTTCGGCATTTTTAGATTCCACATATAAGTGAGCTCATATAGCAGTTGTCTTTTTTTGTCTGAATTTTTTTCACCCAGCCTAATGCACTCAAGTCCGTCTATGTTGTTGCAAATGGCAAGATTTTCTTCCTTTTTGTTTTTTTGCAGCTGAATAATATTCTTTTGAATACATACAGTACATTTTCTTTATCCATTCATCTATTGATGGACATTTAGGTTGTTTCCATGTCTTGGCCATTGTAAATAATGCCGCAGTGAACATGGAAGTGCAGATATGTCTTTGAGGTAGTGATTTCACCTAAACATTCTTGAAATTGCCTCTTTTGACTCACCCTCACAGGTCCTTGGAGTAAGAATTGATGGACTCCTTGGTGCATAGGTCTGTTCCTAAAAGCCACTGATTATTTTCAGAGAAAACCCAGGCCTGCTTCACAGTTTTGCATTCTGCTAGGAACACGGTACTCTGTTACTCAAGCCGTCACATGTGTTGTGTTAATGTTGAGGTCTGGTGTTCCAATCGCTTGGGAGATAAGAACCAAGCTTCTGGAGAGACCTTCAGAATTAGGTATCATTTCATGTCAGCAGTCAGTGCCACAGCTAATTTTGGTAATCCTTAGTATTTGACAAAAATGTTCTTCATCATGAATATTTAGAATATTTAATTTCTAAAATTCTGCTGAGTGCAATGACATCACAATATGAGTAATACTGTATGTCCCAACTTCAAAGGCTGACAAATAGTTTGATGAAAGCAGCAAATCGGGTCTGGCTCAGAGCCATTTATGCAACAGATATAAAACCCAGATGTCAAATGTCAAATATTATTTAAGAACAGAAGAGCACTAAAGCAACAGAACATTTCACCTGCGTAGGTAGGTGATACTGTCCCAGTCAGCAGAGAACACAAGAAGGAAATAATATCAGGGATAAAAACACATGAAAAACATTTAATAACTCTCAGAACATATGGAAATTAATGATATTCAGAGCTTGCAGAATACCAAGATTTTTCAGCTTAAAATAATCTTCCTGCTGATGCAGTTGCTGGAGGGCTTCCAAAATGCCACAGAGAAAATTAGATGCAAGCAAAAAAAGCAAATCTCTGAGATTCAGGGAATGAGGTAGAAATAAAGTAGAACTATTTTTGTCTAATTGAAGAGACAGTGATATGGAGATAGCACCAGATTGGAACTTGGGTCCATGCCCCAGTTTTCTCCTTAACTATCCTAATTGGTCTTGAACAAGATTGTTGTCCTTAATTCTTTGTTTCAGGCAGAATTTTATTTTATTAACTTTTAAGATACTTTACATCTCTAAAACTGTATAATCTATGCATATAACAAAGACCCAGTAGCCAGAATGACTTTTATGAGAAGAATCTCTACTTCAGTGGGTAGTTTTACCACAAACCACACTTATTTGGAAATGTAATAAAAATTTGTAGCAGAAGCAAGGACTGCTCAACTTCCAAGCTCAACTACCACTATAACACATTGCCTCGAGAACAGAGTATGTCGTGGTGAGAAGATGGGTGAAGGAAACAACGAGCTAATCCATGGGAAGCTTACATGAACACGTTACCCACTTATTCTCACCTATTCCTGCTTGAAATGGGGATTATATTGCGTAAAAACCTTTAGTGGGGTTCAGTGCAACACCAAATTCCAGGAGTGAGATTTTACCAATGATGGAATGCTCCAGCTTAAAAAAAAAGAAAAAAATGTCCCCAAGGTCTGGGTGAATGCACTCAACAATGACATGTCTGATTCTCTTATACTCATTTACTATAATTGAATCAGAGCTTCAAAATCCTTGAACTCTGCCTTCCGTTTAACTCTAAGACCTTACTGGCAAACAGGGTGCCTTCGACAGAGACAACAAAACCAGAAAGCTTTTAGCTGACCCTGAATTCAAGAGTGACAGACCTCTTTCAAATAGCTCTGAGACCTGCAAAAATCACAGGAGTGTTGGGAGGTCACCAGTAGATTTATGAATTATTCACACATGTTTAACAATTAAAGAAAGACATATTGATAGGCTATCGAGGCAATTAATTATTTAGTTGTACAAAGTAAAGAGTGGAAAAGAGACTAAGTACAATGGATATGAATCTTAGGCTGCAAAGGCAGGTATGCATGAAACGTCTGTCATAAAACTTTGCTTACCTGAAATCAAATTACGTCCGACTCCAAGCCCCCATTCCACAGGGCTGATGCAAAAGTTAATCTCAGGCATTATTGACATCCCCCCGCCCCCACCCATCCTCTTCCAGAGTCATGCAAAAGTCCTTACTGAGAAAGGGTAGGTCTTATAGGAAACTGATATTTAGAGACCAGGACTGTACAAGTGCGTGGCTCCCAGGGGCTCTGATAATTCTGAGGCATACTTGGGGACAAGAAAACCTCACCTAAGTCTTGGATTTTTTAGGTGTGCCTTTCCCGTCCATTAGTCTCTCAAGGCATGCAAGGAAGCCAGCTGTGGTTGGAAACTCAGGGTGCCCTCCACCACTTTTACAAACTTGGGGCCATCTCACTTCTTTACTACCTTTCTTTTCCTGCAAAAACATTAACTTCTCTCTAATTCCCTTTAGAGTTGTCAAGAAAGGTTTCTTCCTTTATTTATTCTGGAAATACTATATCAGTCTTTTCCCCCCAAGCACTTCTAACTCATCAGGGGCTGACAAAAATTAAACTTCTTGAAGGCAAAAGTTAATTAAGTTTCTCCTCTAATGCCAAAAATGTAATTGAAGATTTTAGACAATCACTTACATTTTTTTTTTCTTTTTAGTCTACTTACAACATCTGTAGGAAAATGCCTTGGTTTTAATTAGATTATCACATCATGCCAACCACTCCTTATACTTTAATGGGAAAACGCTGTAGATTTAACACTGTTTAAGATTGTCAGCTATTCTGATATTTTTTGAAGGGTGGAGTGATAGAGTAGATATGTTAAGTCAATTTCATCAACTAGAAAAACGAAATAAAAATTTGTAAAAATCTAATGGTGTCATTATGTATAAATTGATCAGGTCCTAGAGCAGAGATCTCCCCAAAAAAGAGCTCTCAGAATTACTTAAAATAAATTTTATGGCAGTAAGCTAAATCAAAATACAGTGGAGAAAGAAAAGGTTGAGTTCAGGTATCAATCAATTGCTTATAAAATCTGAAGCTTGGGAAAGGAGATCCTTTCAGTTTCTCACACTATAAAAAAGGGGAATTGGGGGTGGAGCAGAGATGAGCAATGTGACCTTAGTAAAACAATGAGGTAAGAGAGCAGGAGCAGAGTTGTGATGAGAATTAGTCAGCTAGCACAAGAACAAGCTAGTGACCCACACGGAAATGCCAGCAGTGCACACTGGAGACTGGTGTCTGTCCGCTCCATCTTATGAGTTCCAACAAAGATGCTAATGCAAGGCATTTGTTGGTTTTAACCTGAAGCTGTAGTCTTCCCTGTGTATTATTATAAAAGAGTTCTTGTGGACAAAGAAAAGCCCTTAAGTAACTGTTCAAAAGTACACTATTTCATTCACTCTTTTCTAGGTCTGATTCAACACCTACTGCTCTTTTCGCATGTCTCTGTTTGGTGTTTATCATGGCAAGCAGAGCATATTGCCTTCTGGGATGTATACTGCATGACAGGCAGGAAGATAAAATATATTTTATGGTGGCAACATGGTGCCCTGTGGGTCTGGCTGTTGGGAAAAATCACAGCACATATATGTGGCTATACCTCTGAAGGACACCTTCAATCAGTTATATGGATTGATAAATTGTTATTTAACTTACAACATAAAATGGGTACTATCAGTTTTTATGCTAAATGAGATGCTGTGGAGTGACGTATGTCTCAAGTCTGAAAAACTGTAAGTCATTAACCGGCAACCTGAAAACTATAAAGACGTGTTCTCAGCCCCAGGAGAGCCTGAATGCAGCATTAGATGCAACTTTACTTTGCTCTCCTCAGTATTCGGGTGGCGAGGGAACATGACCTACATAATTCACACTGCAGTGTAAAATTCCCACCTTATTATTTATTCTTCCTATTTTTTAAGAAAAACACACTTCAAGATAGTATTCTCAGGGGCTGAAAAGTTGGTGAGCATACCATTTCTTCTTTACAACTAAGTGAATATATTAAAATTTATCCCACTTCCTGAGAAACAGGAGAGTATAAGGGTTAAGAATATGGATTCTAGGGTCAGCCAGCTGGGGTTCCAATTCCAGCTCCACCAGTCACCAGCTCTGTGATGTTGGGCAAGTTACTTTACTCTCTGTGTCTCAGTTGAAATGAGTTTACATGTGTATAAACTATATATATATATATATATATATATATATATATATATATATATATATATATGTATATGTACACATATATTATATATGAATGTATTTATATGTAGATATACTGTATATAAATATTACATGTTTAGAAAAATATCTGGCACATGGTTAATACTATGTGTTTGCGATATATTTTAGAAATAGAAGTAAAGTGTGGCATATTTACCTAAGAAATTTTAGGGATTGACTTTATTTAACATTGAGTCATGTTAAATACATTTTTAAGCAACATCACCCATTATAAATAAAACACAAATGACTCCTTACCTGGAAACTAAACAAGCATTAGAGATAGAATTTCAGTGTCCTATTAAGGTTGGCAAATCACTTCTGATTCCTTGAAGAGATTTGTTCATTTGTGATAAATTTATCTTCAAGAAGAGTTAATCTTTTCTAAGTGTGGGTTTGTTGAGGTCAATTGTAAAATTATAAAAAACTTTGCTATAATAAACAAGTTTGTTTTCTTTACTTCCAATTGATATTCATACTTCTTTTTCTGCTTCAGCAAATTAACAAATGTTAAAATTTTATTGTGTTTCTCCAGCTTTGCTTCTTTTTCAAAAAAGATTTCTATTAACAATATAGCTAACATACAATATTATATTAGTTCAGGGGTACACCATAGTTTTTCAACATTTATATACCTAAAGAAGTGGTCCCATGATAAGTCCAGCAACCATCTGACACTGTACTATGCTATCACAATATTATTGACTATATTCCCTATGCTGTATATTACAGTCCATGACTTATTTGTTTTATACCTGAAAATTTGGACCTCTTATTCCCCTTCACATTTTTCTCCCTTTTAAAATTTATAGGTACAGTTTACATTCGATATTATTTTATATTAATTTCAGGAATACAGCATAGCGGTTAGACATAAAGTTTAAGAAGTGACCCC
The DNA here is from genome assembly GCF_036562045.2 of Rhinolophus sinicus. Classification (NCBI taxonomy): domain Eukaryota; kingdom Metazoa; phylum Chordata; class Mammalia; order Chiroptera; family Rhinolophidae; genus Rhinolophus; species Rhinolophus sinicus. Next base: position 154,077,640 of record NC_133754.1, on the reverse strand, counting down.
CCTGAATAGTCTACTACCCATCTGGCACTATACATAGTTATTACCATGTTATTGACCATAATCCCTATGCTTTGCATTACATCCCCATGACTATTCTGTGACTACCAATTTGACTTCTTAATCCCTTCATCTTATTCACCCTGCCCCCAACCCCCTTCCTTCTATCACCTCAACAAATCGAGTACCCATGTGACACCATACATAGTTATTACAATATTATTGACTGTATCCTTTGTGCTATACCCCACATCCCCATAGCTACTTTTTAACATCAAATTTGTACTTCTTAATTCCTTCCCCTTCTTTCACCAACACCCCCAACACACCTCCCCATCTTGTTTCAATTGGGTGTTTTTTGCTACCTTGTCTTACAAAGCACTGATTTGATCTTCTGCTTCATTTAATCTGGTGGTGATTCCTTCTAGTGTATTCTTTGTTTTGGTTATTGTATTCTTCATTTCTGACTGGTACTTTTTTTTATGATTTCTATGTCTTTTTTTAATGCTCTCTATCTCTTCGTTAAAGTTCTCACTAAGTTCCATGAGCATCTTTATAGCCATTGTTTTGAACTCTGTCTCTGGTAGGTTGTTGGCCTCCATTTAATTTAGTTCTTTTTCTGAAATTTCCTCCTGTTCTTTTATTTGGGATGCATTTTTTTTGTATTCTCATTTTGGCAGCCTTTGTTTTTTCCTATGTGTTAGATAGATCTGCTATATCTCCCAATCTTGGCACAGTGGCCTTATGTAGTAGGTGTCCTGTGGGGCCCAGGCACAGTCTCCCTGGTCACCTGATCTGGGTGCTCCAGGAGTGTCCTTTGTGTGGGCTGTGTATGCCCTCCTGTTATAGTTGAGCCTTGATTGCTATTGGCATGTCAGTGGGTGGGATTTGCCCTCAGGTTGACTGGTTGTGGGGTTCTTCCATGTCCACAGTTTATGAGCTGCTGTGTGGGGGGCTTTCTCCCCACTTAGTGGGATTTGTCCCAGTGGGCTCTGGTGCCTGTTGAGACTGCCCTTTGTGTGTGTTGCTTGTCAGGCTTATTGAGCCATGCTCTGCTGTGATTTGAAGCCACCCTCCAAGCATGTTGGGGCCTCTTGGAAGGGGCTGTAATACAGGCCCAGGTTGCCCATTGTCTGCGACCAGCATGGGGCTACCTGGTAGTAGCTACAAAGAAATGTGTACTTGTTTGCTGCCTTTGATAGAGTTAGAGGCACTTGGAGAGGCCATGTTGTGAACTGAGGACATCTGCCACCAGTACTGGGCCTGGGGTAGCTCCGCAAAAGCTAGGCCACCTGGGGTCTGCCACCACCTGCTGGTTCCCTTAAGGGTCAGCCATCGATAAAGCCTTGTGCAGTATGCAAATTGGGTGAGGCAGGGTCTCAGAGAGTCACTAGAATAGGAAGAGTTGTGATCACCAGGTTAATGTAGACTCTGGTTTGTTGCCAGTGATGGGCCTGGAGCGACTCAGCAAAAGTCTCAGAACACAGCAAGGCCAATTGCTATTGACCTGAGGTCTGGGGACTCTGATAGTTTTCCAAGAAAGAGGGAAATGTGGGTGGGTCTGGGTCCTCAGGGGAAAGTGCCTTGGGTATTGGGGGAGTTGGGTGGGGCAATGTCCTAGAGGAGCTCACCAGGCCAATCGGATTCAGATTTGTCCGTTAAGGGGAGGGCTCAACAGAAGAAAGATGGTGCCCGCCTGCCAGCTGCATGGGAGAAGGACCCCTAACAGGATAAATGGTGACTGTCCTCCAGCCCTCATCTTGAAGCTATACACCTCAGTCTGCCCCCCTGTATGCCTCCACACCCCTGAGTCATCACCCCTCCTCCAGAGCCCAGGGTGAGCGCCTGGAAGTGAAAAAGTCTGCATGGGTTTTCTAAGAGAATGTCTGGGTTTCCTGCAGCTTTCCGTCCCACCCAGATGGTCGGAATTCCCCACTGTTTTTCACAGCTAGATGTTGTGGGTGCTCCTCTTCTTGGCACCAATACTTTGGATTGGGGAGGCTAGTGTGGGGGCTGGGGCTGGGGTCCCTCACTCTTCTGGGGGGAATATGCATGGCTGAAATATCAATCCTGATTCTCACCCAGCATATGGAGGTTTGGGGTGAGCCCATTTTGCATCTCTGCCTCACGTACCTGTCTTGACGTGGCTTCTTCTTTATATCCTTAGTTATAAAATTTCTGTTCATCTAGACTTCAGATAGCTCTCCAGGTTGATTGTTCTATAATTTAGTTGTAATTTTCATGTGTTCACTGAAGGAAGCACACAGTATTTATCTACTTCACCATTTTGGCTCTCTCCCTAACTTTACTTCTTAACTTTGCAAACCAAGACTCAATAAACAAGCAAACAAACAAAAAACAAAGAACCAAAAGAAAAACATACCACAAGACAAAAACAAACAAAAAATCTTTTTCTTAGTACTTTCCTTTCAGAAAATTCTGTATTTTTTTTCTTCCTCTATTCACTTCCTTTGGTGTGTTAAATGCCTAGCACATTGCAGATGTTGACCAAGAAGCAATTACAAATATTCCCCATGAGCCTTCTAATTTAGCTTTCAAGCTATGAAGTTACCTTAGCAAAAGAAATATGGGATTTGATTTCCTCAAGAAACCATTGTTCCTGTAGCATATGGTAAGACATAAAATAAACAACCAAACACAAAGCAGCTGGAGAGGCAAAGCAATGTCCAGGAATGTTAAGAGTTTTTGTTGTATCTTAAAACATAACACATACAATCCTGTGCTTTCAGTGCAATAGGAGTTCAGGATTGACTAAAGTCTTATAAAAAATGGAGATGAATATATTAAAAATAGTTTTTAGTGTTACTTTCCAACATAGGTCGAACCCGTTTATGGGGTATTGACAGTCTGGTGGGATTTCACATGGTACGACCAAAAAAGACGGAAATTTGGAATCTTGTCACATGAGGAAGCTTGGAGGGAAGTAAAGGTGTTAAATCTGGTGAAGAAGAGAGGAAATCAAAGCTGTCTTTCTATGTTGAAAATGATGATTTGGAAAGAAGGAAGTAGATTTGTTCCCTGTTACTTTAAAAAACATACTTAGCATACAGGTGGAAATATAACAAATTAAATTTCAACTCAGTATAAGAAAGAACCAAATAACAATTAGAAATATCCAGAAAGTAGATTGGGTTGCTTTGGGACATAGTTAATGTTCTTGTCAACTTAGCTATTCTGATTAACACCATTTAATCAATCATCTATCAGTAATTCTTTAGAAGATCACATTGAATGGAAGGTAGATTTTGCTAATCTCTCAAATCCCTTGAAACTGTAATAATATGTGAATTATAAAGTCATATTAAAAAACTCAGGATTCTATGTTAGGAACAAACAAATTGCAGCCTAAGTTGCACAGAGTTAAAAAATGTGTGTGATACATTTATATTATACAATGGAGTATTACTTGGCCATAAAGAAGAATGAAATCTTACCATTTGCAACGATATGGATGGACCTAGAGAACAGTATGCTAAGTGAAATAAGTCAGACAGAGAAAGACAAATACCGTATGATCTCACTTATGTGTGGAATCTAAAGAACAGAATAAATGAGCAAACTAATCAGAAACGGTCTCAGAGATACAGAGGAAAAACTGAGGGTTGCTAGATGGGAGGGGGTGAGGATGAGGGAGAAGGTGAGGGGATTAGAAAGCACAAATTGGTAACCATAAGATTGCCATGGGGATATGAAAGACAGTTTGGCAAATATAGTCAGTAATGTTGTAAAGATTATGTAAGGTGTCAAATGGACACTTGTCTTATTAGGGAGACCACTTCATGGACGGTGTAGGTGCCTGTAGGTGCCTGACCACTGCACTGTACACCTGAGCCTGAAGCTGAATAATACTGAATGGCAACTATAATTATATATATGTGCATGCACATGTACTTTTACTGTGAAATAGGGAATATACTATATATATATACACACACACACACACACACACACATATATATATACACATGCATAGTCACAGGACGTGGAGTACAGCATAGGGAATAGAGTCAATGGAACTGTAACAGCTGTATACAATGTCAGAGGGATAATAGATTGGGGGAGGGGGTTATCACTTTGTGAGGGGTGTAAATGTCTAACTATTACATTGTTTTATACACCTGAAACTAATAAAAAAGATGTATGTGGCTGTCCAAAAGTAGGATAGAAAGAAACTTAGTATATTTTCACAGTCTTCAATGGGTATGTGTAGAGTTCCTCTAGGAGCATTTATTCTGTTCCTATTATATGCATAGAAAAACCTCCTGCAGTGGGCATGCTTTTTGGGGGACCCAGTATCTGAACCAGATTCTTCTGTTTTTGGGAATTCTTTTACTTTACAAATGTGGGGGTGAGGTAGGTCCTACTTCCTTTTATAGAAATTGGTTTCAAGTTTCTAAGACTTACAATCTGGAATCCCCAAAGTAGAGGTATTTTTCTGAGACTTGCAAGGGTTGTGAAGATTCTCCTCAAGGGGAGTAATGGTTCAGGAAGAGGTCCTGGAGCAGCAAAAGCTCCAGTGTTCACAGTAGTGTCCAGGATCCAGGTTGGACATCTTTGGGGCAGGGGCACGATGTAGCATCTAATGCCTGGTGGTCATGGCCAGGGGCGCCTTCACCAGCAGTTCTGTAACATGATTTCAGGCATTGTTCCCGTAGGCAAACTCCTAAACGTTGTTCTTCAGTCTTCCCAAAATTTCCATGAGATATGCAACACCTTTTAACAATTTTTTTCCTACCTATGTCAGTTAGAGTTGATACTGTTGGTTTCATATGAGAACCCTGAGTGACACCTAAACTAGCACCAGGAATGTTTGCAAGTAACTGACTTTCAAGGAAACTGGCAAATTTGGAATTTTTTGTATGCCCTGGTTGGGGCTGAAGGTTGTGAAAATTCAACTAAATTTGTTTGTTTGTTTGTTCTTGTATTTTTGAATCAAGTAGACACCAAAACTATGTGTGGATATAGAAATGTATATATATTCACATGCACATACACTTTTATATCGGGAATATACAATTTTCTTTCTTTTTACATTTTGACTCTCTTCACCCATTTCTCCCCCATTGCCTCCCTGCCACCACTGCCATCAATCTGTTCTCTGTATCTATGAGTTTGGTGGTAGCTTTTAGATTCCACGTATAAGGAACATCATATGGCATTTGTCTTTCTCTGTTTGACTTTTTTCACTTAGCATAATGCCCTTCAGGTCCATACAAATGGCAAGATTTTATTCTTTTTATGGCTGAATAATATTTCATTCTCTCTCTCTCTCTCCCTCTCCCTCTCCCTCTCTCTCTGTGTATGTGTACATTTGAGTTGTTCCCATGTCTTGGTAATTGTAAATAATGCTACAATGAGTATAGAGGTGCATGTATCTTTTCAAGTTAGTGTTTTTGTTTTCTTTGGATAAATACCCACAAGTGGAATTGCTAGACTGTATGGTAATTCCATTTAAAATTTTTTGCGAAACCTCCATACTGTTTTTTTAGATTTTTTTTTTTTTAAGGCGGACACAGCTCACATTTGCCCATGTGGGGGTCGAACCAGCAACCTTGGTGTTATTAGCACCACGTTCTAACCAACTGAGCTAATCAGTCACTCCATCCATACTGTTTTCCATAGCAGTTGCAGCAATTTAGAATCCCACCAACAGTGCACAAGGGTTACCTTTTATCTACATCTTCTCCAACACTTATCATTTTTTGTCTTTTTAATAATAGCCATTCTAACATTTTAATAATAGCCATTCTAACAGGTTTGAGGTGATATCTCATTGTGGTTTGATTTGCATTTCTCTGATGATTAGCGATGTTGAGCACCTTTTCATGTACCTGTTGGCCATCTGTATTGGCCAACTAAGTATTAAAGTGGGGACTCTTGTAGCTAATGACACATAGTTGGGAAAAAATTGTGACACAGTTGTTAGTCAGGTAATATGTGGGAAGGGCACTGAAAGATTTTACCAAGTTATAGATCTTCAAATCTGTAAATTGGTATAGGAGTGGATTCTCAGATACCTATGTAAGGGAAGAAAGAATGTAATATTAAATAAATTAAACTTATTAATCTGGGTGCTCTTTACAAGAATTCTGGATTCAGTGTGCTAGTTCAAGTGGTGGGGAGTGGTTCCAACTGGTCGCTGGTTTTAGTGCTAGATGAAGTTGAGATGCCAGGATTCCTTTGGTATTATACAGGGGAAGAAATTCCAACTCTTTGAAGATGAGAATGTTGCAGTGGACTTATCATATTTAATCTGCACATACTAATTATACCCCATTGATAAATACAAGGAGAAAAGATGCATCAACACTTTTGTAACGTCCTATAGTATCTCTCTTACACAGACTGAAGATTTAGTGTAAGATGTTGAAGTTCAAATGTGTTCTCTGGTTTGAATGTGGAAACCAGAAGTTGGTTAGGTACCACATTAAGAAAGAGAGCTGGCATCAGAACCAGAATTTTCTGATCCACAGGAATCTTTGGTGATGGCAATTGATCAAGGGACAGTAGTATAGAAATGGATGGGCAGCCCATTGAAATATTATTTGATTTGTATCACTGCTAAACAGTAAACCTGGTGAACAGAGGCCTCATTTGAGCTGCCAGAATAGAGGCACAGCCCAGTTTTGTGCTTGGGTCTTAATTTATAAAGTTGACTGAGAGATTACACAGAGAAGCCAATGCCACTGAAAGATTTTTCTCACATTTCCTGAGAGAAGGAGGCACACCATGCAGGGCCATAGGGGAAGCATGGGGTTTTGGTCAGGAGGCAGAAGCGAGAGCGAGGGGAAATCTTAGGTTATGTCCTTTACTGGGTTTCTGTGGGAAAGGCAAGGCGGGGCATGGTAAACAGTTTAGGATTGGCCAATTTGAATGACATCAGTGGGCTCATAATTTACTGGCACATTGGTTTGACTTTGTCAACTTTTATTTTAACCTTTGTTAGGATAGACCCAGTGTAGTCCTTATTCTATTGTAAGCTCACTGAAACCTTAAACACATTTTGTGGTTATGTGACCACTTATGAGAGTGTGTCTATAATTCACATGTCAGTTGGCAGAGTCCCTATAATGGTCTTTTGTCCTGGAGTGGTGGCTGTTATGGTAAGACAAGCCAAATGGTACTCCTTAGAACTCCCTCTTCCTGCCCAAATAAGAAACCAAGAGCAATAAAGCATCACCTGGGAAAATCCCAGAGTTGAAGACCACCAACAAAACCCTGAAAGGTGCAGGGATGGTGACCCTATTACAAACCTACCCAACTCCTTAGTTTAGCTTATGTTGAAGATGGTTTGCCTGATCAGAAAGGATAGCTACTTGCAGCTACTGTTCCAGATGTGTGCTCCTAATACAATCAATTGATACATCTTCTAATTATAGGTACGCAACTATTAACACAGTGAAACCCTTTTTTTCCTCAGGAGTCAGCAACCTTTTTCTTAAAGGATCAGATGATAAATATTTTAGGTATGTGGTACCATCTGATCTCTATTGCAGCTACTTAACTGTGACACTACAGTGCAAAAGGAGCCATAGACGATACATAAGTGAGTGGGTATAGCTGTGTTACAATAAAACTTTATTTATAGGTAGCTAGCCCCTGGGCATAGTTTGCCAACCACAATTCTGTTTTAATAACCAGAAAACATAAAAAATAATTCACTTTAACCAGGATAGGTCAGTGGTACATCTTTACCTGCAAGGCTGGAACAAAGGCTGTTCTAGCAATAGGTATGTGCTGAGACCAGGGCAAATCTCCACCAAGATCAGTTCAGCCCCAAGATTCCATGGCTCTGATGCAAACATTTCCACCCCTTTTTCATCATATTCCAACATGTGGAAAGAGACACTGCAACACCTTCTTTGCCTATGAAGAATTTCAAGTTTTCACCACAAGCTACAAATGTCCAGTTACACACTTCTCTCAGAATATTGGGTGGGACTTGTTTTCATTCATATAATTAAAAGGTTCCATTTCCATGACTTTCCCAAACAAAGAATTAGTCTGATATAAAGTGACTCAGTAAATTCAAAAACAAAACTTCCAGCAATTTATCCTTCTAAAAATTAAATAATAAAGTCTGCCCCATCTAGCACTCTACCACACCTGTAGTTCTTTCTCTGTGCTTTTTTTTTTTTTTTTTTTTTTTTTTATCTTGATCTCTGTGCTTTTTAATAGTGTAATTCTGGTTGAGAATAGTCATTCTGGTTGAGAGATCTCAAATCTGGTATTTCCTCGGAGGACATCAGATATGTTATCTTATTAGCAGACTTCAGGACTCAGGTTTGAATGGGGATGAAACTGAGTATTTTTTGTTTTGTTTTTAGCTATGCATTTCTAAATTTCAGATATGAGAGCTTTGCTATGTGAAAGAATGTCCAGGCTATCACCTCCTTCCTAATAACTTTTGTCTATTGAAAACTGATCTCTCCCCCATAGAGATATGCCACGGGTTGTGAATTACTGTGTGACGATCCTATTAGTCATCGTAAAACTGCTAATGTGCCCCATTTAAACAAGCACATTGGATTTCAGACCAGCAAAGTGATAGAAAGCAGAGCTGACAGCTGCTCCGTCAATCATTTTTCTAGACTGTGCCTTGCAGCTGTTTAGCATTATCACTTATTTACTGTTTAAAATAGACACTTTATAGCAATAACTCAAAAGCCAACATGGCCGCAAAGGGGGAAAAAACTGGCCCCTGAGGTCTGGGGAAACTTTGTGGTCCAATATATATTTAAGCTTATGTTTTTTGAATACATCTCATTACTCACTCTGAATGACCCTGACTCGGCCACATTAAAGTGATCAACATACCGCAGAGTGACTAAATGGAAATATAAAGCCCACTTTGCCTTTAAACCCTTCTCATGAAATTAAAGTGCTTAAATACCTAAGAGAGATTTCCCTGATTCCAGAACTCAATGGCTATAGCTTAAATGGCTTAGCTTTCAGTCTTGGTTCCTATATACTAATTAAGTTTACCGAGTGCTGGCTCTTTCCATGAGAAGTGTATAAACCCAGTAGATTTTTCTCTTAAGCCAATTTGTGGCAAAATGCAGCAAGTAAATTCTGAGAGAGGGAGAGAGAGAGAGAGAGAGAGAGAGAGAGAGAGAGAGAGAGAGAACTGAAGAGGACAATGATTTAGGCTTTGTTTATATGTAAGCTGGCTTAGGAAATTTGAGTATTTCAGTCATTGTCATCACTGCCATAAATCAACACAGGTGAATAGATAGTGGTGAGGTCCATTTTGCCCATTAAAATGGCTGTGCCATAGTCCAGCATTTTGTGAATATAAACTGGACCTCAGATATGAATTGTTCTGAAGGCAGACTAGTTAACCACATAAACTGCACAGAGCCTATGAAACCTCAAATGAGATATTCTAAAGATAACTTCCCATTTGTTGCACTAGGGAAAAATGTAACGGAAGAAAGATAGAGAGAAAAGCTTCTCTTAATATCTGCTCTAAAGCCAGAGGGCTCTCCTTGGTTTCTCCCAATGTCAGGACTAGAAATTAAAGTGCACAAAAATTAAGGGAAATTTCACTGGCATTATCAGGCAGTCAACCTTGATGAATTATGTGAACTACAAAGATAAAATAGGAATTTGGGGTTTTATGCATAAAAATAAGCTGCTTGTTAACTAAAAAATTATTTGTGAATGGGTCAGATGTGAATTTATGGTACCTATTATCTGTGAAATAAGGTTTAAATTACCTTCTGTTTACATTTGTATGAGATCTATGTTTTGTTTTTTATCAATGGGTTTAGTTGCCTTTGAATGGTTTTATTTTTCACTCTGTGAAACTTGAACTTAAAAAAATTTAAAGATCTCAAGAAATCTTTTAAAGTGGAATATTTTTCAAATTAAATCTATGCTTATTTTCAGAAAGAGGAAATTTATTTTGACAAACCCAAATGAAATTACCATGTTTAAATATCCAGGGTTTTAAAATGCTCTCATTTGATGACAATTAAACAATTAAATAAATTAAATACAATTAAATAAATACTCAAGTTCTTTTGGGTGGGGACATTGAGAAGTTGTGGGGGAGGGTTTGTGCCTGGCTTTCCCAAGCTTTGCCAGCCCTTTTCCTCTCACACTGTCTATTGTCTCAGGAGTACAACCATCAGTGGATGAGGAAGAGAGTGTGGTTGGCACCCCTGCACTGGATACCAACCTAAAACTGTGGGTAAGGTAAGGGTGATCAGGACTGTTGAGGGCAGGAGAGAATAGCAAGATGAAAGAGTAGAGGGGCCATGTGAAAAGGGAAGTCTCTGACCCCAAATTCAGCCCCTCTGTGGTCCTGGGTCTTTACACCAGATGTGCAGCCTTTGTGTTCCAGTTAGGATTGAAATGATAACTTTGCATGTTCAAGACTCAAGACTCATGTGGTCCATGACTGTTGTGCACACAGGACCAGGATCCTTTGTGAGACCATTTGTCTATCTCTGTATGGAGAGGTTCTTGGTTATGGCTGCAAAAATCTACTGAGGAAGACTTCTCCATCCTTGAGCACTGGGGAAGGTGGCAGAACCATCCCCATTCACAGACAAGAAAATTAAGGCTCAGAAAAATGGTGCACCCCCACCTGGCCATGGGGGATGGAAAGGGGCTATTTGGGGAGCCTATGTCTCAGCCAGAGGGCAGGGGCACATGGGGTGACCCAGTCTGTCCGTTGTCCCTGGATTGGCTAAGACCCATGGTCTCCACGAACCTCAGTTTCCTTCTGTGCAAGTGGCTGATGACATTGGGGGCTTTCCAGAAGCTTTTCATTCCAAGACGCCAAGAAGAAATAGTCTCAGGAAAGGCTGTGGGTGAGGATAGAGAGGCTCAGACCTTTGCTCATATTGCCTGGAATTCTATGTCCAGATCCAACTCCAGATCCCTCCCTCTCTCCTCCTAAAAGTGGTTTTGAGTACAAATGGATTCTCGGAGGGAGAAGGAGATGTGCAATTTCCTGTAGAATGTGACTGAGGTTTTGGGCCATCCCTAATATTTGTGGGGTCCTAAGAAAGAATACAATTGGCAGTCCAGCAACCAAATGCCTGTATGTTTACAATGGAAATACCAAGCTACAAACTAACTAAAAATTGAAAATAAAATGGATCAGGAGAAGAGCTGGCTGGCTGGCTGGCTGTCACAGGTGCTATATTCCTGGGGAAGACATATCTGTGGTTTGTATGTTAGAGCATCTCCATTCTGAATGCAAATAAGCATTACCTGGAGGCACTTATAAAACATACTCTTGTTGGTACCAATCCAGAACAATTAAATACAAATATTGTGGGTTGAGTTTGCATAAGGCATATTAAAAAAAGACTTTTTAAAAGGATTTTTATTTTATTTTACTTTTTTTAGACAGGATACTTAGAGATCAAGGGGAAAAAAAAAGACTTAGGCGATTCTAATGTACAGCCAGGAGTGATAATCTTTGATTCATAAAAGAAGGGATTTATTCTCTTAGCACTCTTCTGGCTCTTAATGTATAAGATTCTATGAAAATTTCATTTCACTGTTCCAAAGTTTGATTTGTTCGTATACTTTTCCCCATAGCTAAATCATTCTGTCTTTCCAGGCCACCTTTGCACTGTAACAGCTTTACAACTCTTTTGGAAGAAACACTGTAGCCTAATGCTCTGGTCTTCTAGCTTCATATTCTCTGTATGTACTTTTCCTGCCAAAATTTACTATATCTACTTAACATCCAGCTACTATTAAACCAATCAACATAGTTTTTCTTTTCCAATAGTTATTTCTCATTCTGCCCCAAAACACATTTTTCACTCCGGTTCTGGTCAGGCTCTTTTTTGTAAAACTATTAGTCAATAAGATTAATTCATTCAACCATTCATTCCTTAAATTGATATAGTTATATTAGGTCCCATCTATGTTCATCTACGTTCACCATCAAGATATTGAGGGTGGTTTCAAGTGCTTGGTATATATATATATATATATATATATATATATATATATATACACTACACTTCACACCTGTCATTCTAACACTGTGTTTCCCCGAAAATAAGACCTAGCTGGACAATCAGCTCTAATACGTCTTTTGGAGCAAAAATTAATATAAGACCGGGTCTTATTTTACTATAAGACTAGGTCTTTATAATATAATATAATATAATATAATATAATATAATATAATATAATATAATATAATATAATATAATATATATACTAAATATAATATAAGGCCAGATCTTATATTAATTTTTGTTCCAAAAGAAACATTAGAGCTGATTGCCCACCTAGGTCTTATTTTCAGGGAAACACGGTATCTTAAGATGTTAGTCATCCAATTGCTCTAAGCAGGGAAATGATTCTTATTCTCAGCTCAGATATGTAAGGATGGTGTTTTGGCCAAAGAATAAGAGCAGAGAAATATTATTCTTCTGGACCCTTCTATGTTTTGGGTTAATGGAAGTTAACTTTCTTCTCTTCCCCTCACGATTTCTAAGAATCGAAGGAGCAATTTATCATGGGCCTATGTGGATTAATAAATAAGAATCCAGGTGTCTTTGGAATGGCAGCTTCTGGTTCTTCTGAAACTACAAAAACTGCTTAATTAAAAGAAATGGTTGCAGTCCTTCAAAGTCAAGGGAGAGTTTATGCCCCTCCCCATCTCAGCACTCCTTTCTGAGATTACAGCTTGGCTGTCATTTAAGGGATGGGCCTTGGGCTTTCAATGGTTGTACAACAAAAGCAAGAAGCAGCAGGTGCTTGGAGGGACCTTGAACCTGCCAAAGCCACCAGGTGCCAGGAACCAGCTTTGCCGATACATAGTATTTCTATTGGAATAAGTATTTTTGTGGTTAACAGCAATAAATCTCCTCTTGCTTGAGTGGCAATTTGTTGCCACTATTTCTTTCGATTTTGGCAAATTTGTCAGAAGTAAAGCAAACCCACATGGTCTGGAGAGGAGAGACTTGATTAACTCCTCAGGTGGAGACTGAGAAATGTGGAAGGTATATGGGAATTAGGAATTGAATGCAACCCCTCCTCCCCTGTATACAGTTTTAGCAACTGTGTACAGTAGGACATAGTTCCCAGCCAGTGGAGAACTTGATGAATGGGTGAAAAAAACCAACCAACCAACCAACCATTGGCTGATCATCTCGGGATGTGAGAAGGGAGAAAAATGAGGTGCACAGGGTACTTGGAGACTAACGAGGTGGGCACTTAGTCTGTAGTGAGTCTTGAAGTTAATCCTTCCAGTAAATGAAGTGGTGGTGCGTGGTGGAGAGGAAGGGTGCTCATGGTTACTGATTGCTCAATGTTGTTGCTTCTAGGACCTCTTGGCTGACAGAGAAAGGCAGTATATTTGTGTAGGTATATTCACATACCAACAAACATTTATAATGTAAACATCTGTTTTAAATTAAACATGAGTTCATGCATGATGTCTCCAACTCTAATTGATTGCCACAGAGATCAATCTAGTCTTCTTTCCTTGTTTGTAACCTCGCACTCCAATCACTGACTTAATCGTTCAGATCCAGTATACATGTATGGTACTTTCAGGACTGTGAACCCATACCCCACGGGAAACAACTTAGCTACTAGAGCACAGTGCTGGTGTGCAGTTTCTTTTGCCGTTTGTTTATGGGGACCACTCATTTCCAAAGTGATGTAGGTTAGCATATTTTCTTCCCACCACTTTCAGTGAGGTGGTTTCATATATTTTAAATAGTTAGAATATTTTGTCACAGTCTATTAGGTTGGTGCAAAAGTAACTGCGGTTTTTGCCATTATTATTAACCTTTCAAGCTGCAATTACTTTTGCACCAACCTAATGTATTCCATCCTGGTAGCCTCTGACCACCTAAATAATTTTTTTTTTGCATTTTCATACATCAAGGATCACTCTTTATACTGTAAAGTTCTACCACCCTAAAATTTCCTCCTGTATATATCTGTTCAACACACTCTTGTCCCTTTCCCCTCCAGGAAACCTGGCTACCACTCATCTGTTTACTGTCTCTATAGTTTTGTTTTCTTCTAGAATGACCTAGAAATGGAATCATACCATATGTAGCCTTCTCAGACTGTCTTCTTTTACTTATATGCGTTTAAGATCCATCTATATCTTTGCATGGCTCGATAGCTTATTTCTTTTTATTGCTGAGTAGTAATCCATTGTATGGATGTACCAGTTTGTTTATCCCTTATGTTTTAAAGCACATCTTGGTTGTTTCCAATTTTTGGCAAGTAGAAATGATGCTGCTATAAACATTCCTATGCTGGCTTTTGTGTGGATACAAGTTTTCAAATCAGTTCAGTCTAGGAGTATGATTGCTGAATTTTATAGTTAGATTATGTTTATCTTTGAAAGAAACTGCTGAGCTGTCTTCCAAAGCAGCTGTACCATTTTGCATCCCTACCAGCAGTGAACGAGAGTTCAATTGCTCTTGCCAGAAATTGATACACACTTTTTGAAGTTCAGCCAACTTAATAGGTATGAAGTGGTATCTTGTTGTTATTTTTAGTTACAGTTTTCTAATTGCAAATGATATTGAACATCTCTTCATATGCTTTACTTACCATCTGTATGTCTTTTTTGGTGAGGTATCTGTTCAGATCTTTTGCCCATTTTTTAATTGCATTTTTTGTTCTCTTATTGTTGAGTTTTAAGAGTTCTTTGACTATTTTGTATATGGGTTCTTTTCAAATATGTGTTTGCAAATATTTTTCTCACAGTCTGTGGTTTGTCCTTTAATTTTCTAAACACTGTTTTTCATAGAGAAAAAGTTTTTAATTTTATAATTAAAAAACTATATATAAATATAAATCTATGTATCTTTTTTTTTCTATCATGGATTTTGCTTTTGGTATTGTATATAAAACTCATCATCAAACCCAAGGTTATATATATATATTTTCCATCTTTTCTTCTAGAAATTTTACAGTTTTGCCTTTTACAGTTAGATCTATGATCTACGTTGAGTTAATTTTTGTGAAGGATGTAAAGTCTAAGTTCACAGTTTTTACATATGGACATCCAATTTTTCTAGCACCATTTGTTGAGAAGGCTATCTCTTTTCCATAGAACTGCCTTTGCTCATTTGTCAAAGATCAGCTGACTTTTTATGGTGGCCTGTTTCTAGACTCTATTCTTTTGTATTGATTTATGTGTCTATTATATTGACAATTCATAACTATCTTGGTTATAGCATCTTTATAGTAAGTCTTGAAGTCAGGTAGTGTCAGTCTCCAATTTTATTTTATTTTTTGGTATTGTGTTGGTTATTCTAGGTCTTTTGCCTTCCACACAAACTATAGAACAAGTTTGTCAGCATCTACAAAATAGCTTGCTGAGATTTGATTGGCATTATGTTAAATTATAGTTAAGTTGGAAAGAATTGAATTGTAACAATATAGGGTCTTCCAATCCATAAACATAGGGATAGCTTTTATTTATTTATATCTTTGATTTTTTTAATGAGTGTTTTGTAGTTATCTGCATATAGAATCCCATAATATTTTGTTAGGTTTATTACTAATTATTTCATTTTTTGCTCCTATTTTAAATAGTATTGTGTTTTTAATTTCAAATTCCATGTTTTCATTGCTGGTGCATTGGAAAGCAATAGACTTTTGAATATCAACCTTGTGTCTTGTGACCTTGCTATACTCCATTATTTGTTCCAGGAGGTTTCTTCTGTAGATTCTTTAGGATTTTCTACATAGACAATTATGTCATTTACAAATAAAGAGAGTTTTATTTCTTCCATTCTAATCTGTATATCTTTTATTTCTTTTTATTACTGCACTAACCAGGACTTCCAGTATGATGGTGAATAGGAGTTGGGAGAGAGGATATATTTTGTATTGTTCCTCATCTTATGGAGAAAGCATCTACTCTCTTACCATTAAGTATGGGGTCAGCTGTAAGTTTATTTTGTAGCTGTTATTTATCAAGTCAAGGAGGTTCTCTTCATTAGCATTTATCTATTTATTTGTTTCAGCATTATTGTGGTGTAATTGACAAATAAAATTGTAAGACATTTAAAATATGCAATGTGATGATATGCCATGCATACATGTGGAAGGATTAACAATGTATTCATGATTTTATTTGATGAGAAAATTTAAATTCTACCTAGCTAATTTCAGTTTTACAGTGTTATGAATTATAATCACCGTGTTATTCATTAGAATCTCAGACCTCATTCATCTTACAGTTGGAGGTCTATACCCTTTTACCAACCTCTGCCTATTTCCCCTATCCGCCATCCCCTGGCAACCACTTTTCTGCTCTCTGTTTCTATGAGTTCTACTTTTTTTAACTTTTTAAAAAAAATTTTACATATAAGTGATATGATGCAGTATTTATCTTTCTCTGTCTGACTTATTTCACTCAGCATAATATCCTCAAATTTTATTCATGTTGTTGCAAGTGGTGGGATTTTCTTCTTTTTTAAGGCTAGATAATACTCTACTGTGTGTATAAATACCACATTTTCTTTATCCATTCATCTATCAATAGATACTTGGGTTGTCTATATCTTAGCTATAGTGAGTAATGCTACAATAAACATGGGATTACAGATATCTGTTTAAGATAGTAATTTTATTTCCCTTGGCTATATACCCAGAAGTGAGATTATTGGATCATATAATAGTTCTATTTTTAATTTCTTGAGGAACATCCATACTGTTTTCCATAGTGGTTGTACCAGTTTACATTTCTACCAATAGCATTCAAGGATTATCTTTCCTCCACATCCTTACCAACATTTGTTATCTCTTGGCTTTTTGACAATAGACATCCTGACAGAAGTCAGTTGATATCTCATTGCGGTTTTGATTTGCATTTCCCTGATGATTAGTGATGCTGAACACCTTTTCCTGTACCTGTTGATCATTTGTATGTCTTCTTTGCAAAAATGTCTATTCAGTTCCTCTGCCCATTTTTTAATTGAGTTATTTTTATTGTTGGTATTGTGTTGTATGTGTTCCTTACATGTTTTGGATATTAACCCCTTATTGGATATGTGAGTTGCCAAAATTTCCCCCTATTCCATAAATTACCATTTCATTTTATTGATGGTTTCCTTTGCTCTGCAGAAGCTTTTTAGTTTGATGTATTCCCACACTTTAATTTTTTTGCTTTTGTTGCCTTCTCTTTTGGTGTCAAATCCAAAAAATCACTGCTAAGACCAATGTCAAGAAATTTACCCCCTATGTTTTATTTTAAATGTTTAATCATTTCAGATCTTACAGTCAAGTCTTTAATCTATTTTAAGTTGATTTTTTGTGTATGGTATAAAATAGTGGTCTAGTTAGTTGAGAGATTTTTTAAAAATCATAAATGTGTGTTGAATTTTTCTAAATGTCTTCTTTTGCATCAGTTGATACAGTTATATGATTTTTCATCTTTAGTTTGTTGATATGGTGGATTGCATTGATTGATTATCTAATGTTGAGATCGCCTTGTATATCCGGAATAAATGTTGGTCTTGGTGTATAATTTTGTTAAGCATTGTTGGTTTCTGTTTGATAATGTTTTGTTGAGAAATTTTCTGTCTATGTTCATGAGAGTTACTGGTCTGTAGTTTTCATTTTGTGTAACGATTTGGTATTAAGATCATGCTGACCTTATAGAATAAGTTAGAAAGTGTTTCCTTTGCTTCTCTGGGTACAGGCACAGTCCTAAAGGATGTGAGAATGCTTGGCTGGTACCTGACATGGCCTGTCTGCTTGTCATCTGTTGGGCTGAGTGGGGTTGCTGCCACTGAATCTTTCACTTCTAGCTTCTGGTCCACCCAAGGTCTGACTATCATATAGCTGAGTCCTGGGTGCTTTGGACCCCAGAGTAAATATGGTTTTGTCCCCATACTTTCTGAGGGACTCTGAAGCTAGATGTCTCTGGCCCGCTCTGTCTAGATAGTCCATACATCCATTTCTCCTCTGTGGTTCTCTTAGTTTAAGAAAAATTATCCACAACTTGAAAATAAGACAAGACATGGCTGGGTGTTCTTTAAAATTAATTGTGAAGCATCATCAAACAAGCCCTCTTATGAGTAATGAGATGCTTTAGGGCAGCATTTCCCCCCACAAGGAGAAAAATTAAATTATAGTCCAACTTAATTCTAATTTATTAATTTAATTAATGCTCAATTTGTTGATTAGCTGGTTTGATTTACCCCTAATGAGAGAAAGTAAATGGGAATATGATTTTTCAGGTATGGTTGAGTTTTGGAGGGCCAAAATAGGAATAGGTTTAGCCCAAATTTTATTTATTTTCCCAAATTGCATTTGAGAAACTGGCCTGCCAAATCTTAATGCAGCAAAGATGTAATGGGATTCTTGTCACTTACCACTCAAAATCTAACCAGTTGGCCAGTTCTTGACATTGGAGACAGAATCTTACACCACAACTTCTCGCAGGTGGTAAAATTTTGTCAGAATTTAAGTGCTTAGCATTGTCCTTCCTGAGCGTCCTGAGACTCCCATGAATAATTCTGGCAAAATGTTATTGCCAAATAAGACGCTCAGTTCTGTGGGTTCAGTTAACCAATTCTGCATATACGTGAATGATGGCCAGGGCCAGTGCCAGCTGCTGCTGCCCTCAGTTTCTGACCTCTAGAAAGTTCCATTGGAGCCTTGGTAATGTTAAAGTTGAAAACCTAGCTTTCATAGAAATACAGGATGAACTTGTGTCAGAGATTTCTTCAACTCATTGATGAAGAAGCCAGTAAGATGGTAAAGCCGATTCAAGGAAGATTTGAGGAACTGAGTATTTATTCACAAGCATTTAAGAAATGTTAGAATAAATTACTAGGTTAGACACAATAAAATTTGTTAATACCCTCTAGGGCAAATAAAGCTAAAGTGTTCGGGGATTTTTTACGTACCAGAGAAAAATCATTAGTGTTTCTCCTGGACAGAAATCTATAAGTTATAAAACTTCATGGAATGTAATTACTAGATAGCTAAGCCAAACACATCTGTATTCTCCTAGATAACTGAATAACATTTGTCAGGTCTATTAAGCCATGTTCCAGTGTGACATTGAAAAGACATGATTCGTCTTCTTTGCCTTATCTCCAAGTTTTGGATAATATATCTTTTTCCCCCCATTTCTTTTGCCTCCCCCCCATTCTGGTTCAAGCTGTTGTTTCTCAGTCTAGTTGTGTAGGACACAGATCCCTGGTCCATGCTGGTACTACGAGCCTTGTGCTCCCCCACTGAGGCAGTTGGTCATTGGTCGATGGTCGGCTGCTCACAGCAGCCCACGGCAGCTCAAGCCAACCCAGCTCCAGGGAGAACTGTTGTTCACAATCTTAGCTGTAGAGGGCGCAGCTCACTGGCCCATGTGGGAATCGAACTGGCGACCTAGGTGGTAGGAGCGCGGCGCTCCAACCGCCTGAGCCATCAGGGCTTCCCTGGATAATATATCTTAATAGCAGCTCTTTGAAATGCTGGTGACAGTTTTTAAGACTTATCTTTGAGCAATAAATGCTGCTAAATCAGTGCTTTTGGGCATGAATATATATACACACCATAGTTACAGAAAACACACAGCACATTGCAGGAGGTATCTGCATTGGAGAGATGCAGGGACCAACAGGGATGTGCAGGGAATTAATGGCATTTTATGTCATTGAGCTACATGTGATTATTGTTTTGGACTCAAAAAAAGATTTTGGTTCAGTTTGGGTTAAAAAGGAAAACAGAGTAAAGACAATAAGTTGCTTAAATTCTGGTTCAGACACTGACTAAATGCATGACTTGGGCAAGCCACATAAGATTGCTGTAAGTGGGGGCGGCCGGGTGACTCAGTTGGTTGCAGCGCGAGCTCTTGACAAGGTCGCTGGTTCGAGTTCCACATGGGCCAGTGAGCTGCGCCCTCCACAACTACATTGAAAACAGCAGCTTGACTTGGAGCTGAGCTGTGTCCCCACAACTAGATTGAAAAGACAATGACTTGACATCCTGGAAAAACACACTGTTCCCCAATATTCCCCATTAAACAATAAATAAATAAATAAATAAAGATTGCTGTAAGTACCAGCTTGTCCCCAAAGATGGCCCCCAGTGAACTCTGCCTCTACTTTAACACCCTCTTGCGGTCCCCTCCCAGCATTGGTGTGATGTGGACTGGCCCTATGCTTTCTTTTAACGGATAGAATGTAGAAGGAGAGACATCGCCAAATCTTAGGGAGGCCTGATAGCCTCTGCTCTTGTGGTCTTGGCTGCCAGTCTGCATGAAGTCTGACTGTCCCGCTGGAGAGACAGGCCATCTGAGGGGGCCTGGAGGATAAGGGGCCAGGTGGAGAGTAACGCCTCAGGAGCTCTGTGAGTGACGATGCCATCGTGGTTGCTCCAGCCCAGCTGAGCCTCTTTAAACCCCTTCATTATATGGCAGCAACCACATGAGAGACCCCAAGTGAGTCTAGTAGAAGTGCTGAGCTGAGCCCTTGAACCCACAGAATTGTGAGAGATACTAAATTGTTGTTGTAATGCATTAAATTTTCTGTTGTTTTGTTCCATGGTGATAGGTAAATGAGACACTGTTCCCAGCAAAAACTCCTAAAATCCCTTTCCAGATGGACTTTTCCTTGATTCTTCCTCTGATGGACACAGGCATATGGAGCCTGTGAGAAGAGGCTCTCAACATTTATTTTAATGAAGGAAGTATTTTGTTAAATTTGAGAGAGGCGGTAACACTAGTTTGTGGAAGTAAACTCTTGGAAAACAAAATGAGGAATTTTAGTAACTTTCTCTTTACCCCGAAGGAAAATTTCAGCCTAGTTATAAAGGAACCCAAGCCTGCTAAATACCATATTACATTTTCCTCAGGTTTCTTTCTTTGAATTTTTCATGTCACTCCGGCTTTTGTTCAAGCACCATCTCCTCACAGAGACAGATCTTCACTCATCCCCCTATCTGCAGTAGCACCCCTGCCATGTTCTATCCCCCTCCTGTGCTTTGTTTTGCTTCGTAGTGCTTCTCTACCCAATATTATATAACTCCTTATTGTTGTCGTTTGTCCCTCCTGAGAGTGTTGGCTTCTTGAGAGCTAAGACTTGGTGTTTCCTGCTCATGTAATATCTCCTGCTCCTAGAATATTACTTGGAACACACTTGCTAGTCAAGGAATACTTGTTGAATTGACTAGAGTCAATTACTACTATTTCCCAATTTGGGAAAGAAAGACTAGAAATATGAAGGGCCTTGGGGGTCCCAAGAGGAAAAGCCCACGATGTCTTGAAGGAAAAAGCCTTGTGCTTCTACTTGGCTGCACTGAGAGAGAAGACATACCAGGATGTTACAAAAATGCAGAGGAATTTAGGAATAAACCTCTATAATGGTGAAAACACTGGAGCTAAATGGCTTTTAAAAAAAAGCAAACAAAAGGCTATTAAAAAAAAAAGCTAAAGATGATTTAGGGATAAACTTTAATAATGGTGGAAACAATGGAGCTAAATGCCTTAAAACAAGCAAACAAAAGTCATTTTAAAAAAGCTAAAGATGTCATTGCCAAGTAATGACAGACTATATGAGAGGCCCCTGAGGGGCCTAATGAGGAGTTGAACCTAATGAGGAAAGAGGGGTTTGGAGGGAAAATTAAACTTAATTGCAATGATGAATAGTTGTGGCATATTCTTTTAACAGAAGCCAATGGATGTTACTATTTCTTGAGTTATTGTAAAGTTGTACAAATCACTGGAAAAGATGCCTTAGGGAAGACTCCTGCGAGATACTTGGTGAGAAAAAGAGAGGCTCTAGATGACCAGATAGGTCTTTCCCATCTCTGGATGGTTTTATTGCTGCATAGCTGGGAGCTCAGAGCAAACCTGAAAATGGAAGAATTACTTGAGGATGAGATTTACTACAGCAACAAAATATTTGTCTTCCCAGGAAACCTAGTTGAAAAACAAGGTTTATAAGATTTTAAACAGAAACATACTTTATTTAAAAAATACAATAATCTCATGATTGTTTTAAAATACTTGAGCCTACCTCAAAATTAGCTATACTGTCCATAAATCTTGTCCGCAGAGTAATTTTTGAATTCAAAAGAACTAACCTTTGAAAATGTGTAACTCAATGTAAAATAAAACTAAGCTCTCTTTCCTTTGAATTATTTAGAATAGCAAATTTTAATATTTACTGACACTGTAAATGAAGGCTTTCAAGCTCCCCAGTATAATATCAATAAAGAAACATCAGTATCAAATGCAGTCTTAGATGTGGTTCTCGGGTTTTCTTAAAAAATGCTAAAACCTCCAATCTCAAGCTGTTTCTTTCTGTCCACTGTTTGTTCTGTGTTAGTGACTCAGTTTATGTTTTATGAGCCATCTGCTGAATCCAAGGTGCCCGTGTTATGTTTGTCTCTAGAATCTTTACTTGAGATCTGGGAGAGAGGCAGGAGAGGATTTACCAGATCCTGAAATATTACAGGGAATGAGAATAGAAGGTCATGGAACAACACATAAGAAGAACATCTGTTGCAAAAGAGATACACACACAACTTGATTCCAAGTTGAATCTTCCTCTCGGCTCTCAACACTTTCAATCTGGAAGGAGCTCCAGAAATCATTAGATTTCCATTTTGATAGCCAATGACAGAGACAGAAAATATGAAAGAAACATTTTTAATGGTTTAATATTATAGTTAAGGACACCAAGGCTCATAGAAGTGAAGCAATTTGCCTAATGATCCAGAATGAATTAATGATAGAATTTGGATAAGGGTGTGAATCACATTCTGGTAACACTTAAGAAAATACTTTGATGCAGGGAAATCATGGACAATCTTTACATGTCATGACCTTATATGTTCCTATATGTTTTCCTAACCACAAAATGTTTTGTACAAAGAAGCATTTAGGGCTTCCAAACTGTTAGGATTTTTTGACTCTGTCAGATAATAGATATAAAGGAAACTTTGTGCATATGAAAACTTGCACATGGATGTATCTTATGGTTAATTTTATTAATATGATTTTTGCACATAGTTTATAACAATAAAAATCTGCTCTCTGTCTAACTTGATGACCACCATGCCATTTTTCTTTTCTTTTTTTAAATTATTTTGTTTTGTATTTTTATTTTATTTTATTTTTTTAAATTTATTGGGGTGACAATTGTTAGTAAAATTACATAGATTTCAGGTGTACAATTCTGTATTACATCATCTATACCATTGTGTGTTCACCACCCAGAGTCAGTTCTCCTTCCATCACCATATATTTGATCCCCCTTACCCTCATCTCTCACCCCCCCACCCCCCTTACCCTCTCTGGTAACCACTAAACTATTGTCTGTGTCTACGAGTTTTTGTTTCTCATTTGTTTGTCTTGTTCTTTTGTTGTTTTTAGTTTATATACCACATATCAGTGAAATCATATGGTTCTCTGCTTTTTCTGTCTGACTTATTTCGCTTAGCATTGTATTCTCAAGATCCATCCATGTTGTCACAAATGTTCCTATATCATCTTTTCTTACCACCAAATAGTATTCCATTGTGTATATATACCACAGCTTCTTTATCCATTCATCTATCGAAGGACATTTTGGTTGTTTTCATGTCTTGGCCACCATAAATAAAGCTGCAATGAACATTGGAGCACACGTGTTTTTATGGATAAATGTTTTCAGATTTTTAAATAGCCCATTATATGGAAATATAGGTATAAATACCAGAAGAAATAGAAGAAAGTGGTTCCTTTAAGAAGAAAAATTTCAGTTAAAATAGTTAAAATTTTTCTTCTTAAAGGAACCACTTTCTTTTATTTCTTCTGGTATTTATATCTATATTTCCATATAATAGGCTATTTTATAGAAATAGCAAGCTAGCCTAATTCTCCTTAATTTTGGACATTATTTGTTAAGTTCCAATTATGGCAATTGAGGATTCAGTTGTGTTGTAGGAAGGTGAATGCTGGAAGTGGGAGTGAATGCTGACCTTACCTTATTTGAAGAACAGCTTGATTCTACAGCAAAGACCATCTGGGCTGTGAAGATCTTGGATCATTTATCTTGGAAAAGTCAACAACTACTTCATTTTTTCATTTTACTTATTTGTACATTTACGATATTCAAGGAACAACTAACGTGAAGATACTGTCTGTGATTCAAAGAAACAAATCAAAATATATGCTTTTGATAACTCTATGAAAATGGTGGTGGTGTTGGCAACAACATAGGTTTTTGAATTCTTCAACTGTTCCTAAAAAGAAGTAGAGCAATGAGATAACAAAACCAAAAGCCCATGGGAAATATGAACAAAGTCCGACAATGACGTATCCCCAGGAATCTCAAAATATAGGTGAGTGTGGACCAACCACCAACAGACACGACAGTTGTGTGCTATTGTCTTCTGTGTGAGAGAAAGTGGGTAACCACAAGGCACATGAATGTGTGATAGATGTGAGAACAGGAGAGTTACCCACATGGCCAGCAGGGTTTCACTGGGAAGTAAAGTGAGGGAATTTGAGGGCAGTGCCTGAAGCTGAGAGAGTTTATTCTTTACCATCCCAGTTAAGTATTATACAAGGGGATGGTGTAAGCAAGATCTGGAGGCCCAACTCCTATGAGCTCTCAGGCCTGAGCAAGCATGGCTTTCTTCCAGGACCAGGCCCACACTAAGGAGGGGCCACTGGGTGGGATCAAGGTTAGCAGGTGAAGGATAAAAGAAATAAAGAAAAGAAAGGGCTCAGACAGAAGTGGGAGAGGTGATGGGGCAAGGACATCCCAGAAAGCAAAATACCTTATGGCTTCATACGACGCGGGAACAACAGACAAGGGAGCTCTGTGAAGTTAGACAAGCTGCTGGTATGACGTCTTCATCTAAAATTTCAGGAAAACGAAATTCACATGAAAATGAGCAGCAGAACAATAACTAGTGAAAATTCCACACACAGTTACTAAAGGATAAAAGGAAATAGTGAACAGAATAATAACATCTTTATGGATGATGAAAGCATGCCAAAAAGACATACTGCATGATGTTGTTTAACCTCTTCATATTAAAGATGAGGAAAGTGAGAACTGCAGAAGTTTGGCAAATGGCCACATTTTCAGAAAATTAAATAATGGCAGAGCTAGGATGCCTGGTCCATAAACATGTAGACCTTATGGATTTTAAATCTGATCCTTTAAAATATCATAGATAACTTTGAACCCTTTAAAAATTATTCCTTGTTGTTCCTTGGGTATGTTAAGTGAGACGCTCAGACTGGGGTGAAAATTCTCCTTTGAGATGCTACAGGGTGACAACAATTGATAAAAAAATTTGAAATACAATTTGTGACTTTCTGGTTTACTTTTAGTTCCATTAGAAGGAAAAAAAAAGGAAAAAGTACATTTTAAAGAAGGATTCTTATATGAAAGAAACCCACAATGTTATAGAGGCAAATGGATATGTATTAGCTCTGGGTACTGTATTTAATCTTGTTCCCCCTAAAGGTAGAGAGATTTGAGAAGATAAATGGGGCAGAAGGAAAATAGGTCAAGAAAAATTGAACAATATATATTCTTAGAATTTTGTGTGTTTGAATTTGTGTGTGTGTGTGTGTGTGTGTGTGTGTGTGTGAAAGAGAGAGAGAGAGAATGAGAGAGAGAGAGGAGAGGAGAGGAAAGGAGAGGAGGGAAAGGAAAACACAAGAAAGAATAAAGGGAGTTAATAAAGCTAGAATTAGGCACGTGCCCTCTTTTGTGGCTTTGTTACTGTTGAAAAGAATGTAAGTTTCCTCTTGGTCTCAGCTTGGTCTTCAAATTGCCTCTTATTGTGCTGACTTGGTGAAGTAGACAGTCTACCCCTCGTGTCACTATCACCTCCATGATTCCATTCTGGTAGTTGTCCTCACAAGATTGGGGAGGGAGATATATCTGGGCAGGGTTTCTTAATGCCCAGACAATCTTCAATTCCAATCGAACCCTCCGTGGGGACCGCTTGGTGACTCTGAGATGGTCAGTTCAGGGCTGAGTATGCTTCCACTTGGCTCCCTACTATGCTTCAGAAGATTATTTCCCTTAAGAATTCAAATTTCTCCATTTCTGTTTTTCCTTGTTATCGATGTTCTGCTCACTCCACCTCTTTATCTGTCTTTGATATTTTATAGTCTTTGTGAGTGAAAAACTAATTCTGGGCTTTTCCTGTCTCTCATGTCATTCCCAACTATTGTTTGTGTTTTTGCAGTGGATGACTCACATCTGTTTAGTTACAGGGAGGAAAGAATTCCTTAGGGTATAATTGAAAAAATTTGGTGAGAATAAAAAGGGGTAGAAATACAAACGAATGTTTAGAAATATTACCCCACAACCCTGACATTATGCAGACAGTTTCTTTGCTCCATCACTTCTTTATAAGTGGGCACCATATACAATTCCTGATCGCCATCTCTTTGAGAAAAGGTAACAGTATCACCTTGATAGAACTGAAAATGGATCTAGAAAAACAAACGAAGACAAAAGATATATAAAAAGAAGGCACATCTGGAAAAATTTCCCATATATGTACAATACATTTGCTTTGTGTGCACAAGAGATCCAAATTTACAATGTTGACAGAACCCCCATCATGACCTCTGAGACTAAGCTGTTTGGGTTACTACGGTTTGCAAATCCAAGTCATTCTAAGTTGGTACATTTTGGCTGTTGGCCAATATAAGGTCTGAAGTCCAGACCTCCCAGTGACTGAGTACAGAAAATTGTTAATGCTTTGGAAGTGTTTCAAATCCTTTGGGCCATTAGGGGACTATTTGGTATTCTAAGAAAGATAATTCACTAAAACAAGCTGTAATAGTATGCAATAACTAATGCAATTCTCCAAGTCTCCAAGTTGTTTATTTCTTTCTCCCTAGCAGGCTAAGGGCACCCCAGTTGGCGTTCATCTCTTCCCACAAATTCCCACATTGTCCTTTGAGTGTTACCCTGTAATAACACTTGGGCCAATCTGCCTTGTGTTAAAGTTGTTTGGTACTAAAGTAAAACAAGACTGTATCATAAGGGTATCATATGAAGCCGGCTGAGTTGGAGGACCAGGTGGGCCCAAGACCCATGGAAGAGTCAGTGGGACAAGAAAGGGCTCCCTGAGATTTCCATAGTGGGGAAGACACGTGTAGATGTTCCGGTTGACTGCGCCCTCTGAGCTCCCAGCCAACAGCCAGCCACAGCTGCCGGCCATGTGCTTCTGCTAAGCTGCACGCTTGCATCTAGATGCAAGCTGCAAGCCATGCATCTTGAAGCCCCAGTTGACATCTGACCTCAGCCATGTGAGAGAGTGAAGCAAGAATTGTCCAGTCCAGCCTTCCCCAGACTCCTGAACCACAGAACCATGAGCAAAAGAAAATGGTGGTCTTAAGCCATTAAGTTTTGGGGTAATTTGTTATATAGCAATAATAACTGGAATTGTTTCCATCTTTTTTCAATAACCCTACGGCTTCCATATGGCGCTGAGGAAGGCAGGGACCACATTATCACAGTGGAGTCTCCTGCCAGCCATGTAAGACAGAAGTCCTGAGTCAGATTGATAAGATTTTACTTTTGATATAATACGAGTTTTCCTGCATACAATTCCCCTTGTGAAGGGGAATTTATACTTGCTATACTTATCTGCCCAACTTTTCCTTTACAATGAGTTCTTCCCTTGCAGCTCCTCATCCTTTCTGTAAAGAGGCTGCTGGGAGACCTACCCCAGAGCCTCGTCAGACCTGGCAAGCATGTCTGAAATTTGTGGTGAATACCACTGAGACTCAGGTTGGAACCGCAGCTGCTCTCTCCACTCATGGGTTACTGTGAGAGAACTGGCACAGTTAATCTAGTCTGTGACACCACCAGGGCACAACTGCCCTTTCGGTCACCGAACTAGGCCACATCAGTGACACTGGCCATTATCACCATATCCACTGCTGCATACTCGGCCCCTGGCATGATGCTTTGCTCATAGTAGCTGCTCAGTAAATATTAATTGAATGCATAAACTAATGTTGATAAAGAAGGAAGAAAACATGGAATAAAGGATTTAAGTTAAATTTAGGACAGGAGAGTTAACAAATGCTGTATTTTTTACTTGCCAATTTCCTTAATGCATGCACACACACACACACACCCCCCCCACACACACACACACACATCTTATCTATTGCTTCAACCTAGAGGAACTCCAGTTCTTTTCCAAAAGGGAAAAATGAATTCAACCTCTAGGATTAGTCATAAGTGGAGTAATCCATAGGTAAGTTCAGATTTCAATTTCTACTTCTATTTCTCCCTCTGTCAAGCTGATTGCTTTAACAGTTCTTTTCACCTGAAACAGCACATTTCCCTTTAGAAGTTGCTCTAGCTCAATTTATTATCAAGCTTAATTAAAAAATAGTACTTCAGGCTTCTGAAGCATTCCAGTTCCTAGTTGTACAAAATTTAAATGAAATATTTAATTGCTCTCTCTCTCATTTTTCTGCTTGGCCAATAAGTCTGGGTTGACCATAACACTGTGTTCAGATCAGATGCCCTTCAAAGAGTGTCAGTTTTAGATCTGGAAACAAAAGTGAATATTTATACAATGGAATATTATCTACCCCGTTGTCCAGAGGGTAAGTCTGTGCAAACTTTTACAATCACGACTTTCATCACTTCTGTCACTGTCAAGTACAGGAGTTCAGTTTGAATTCCTACTGCTGTCTCTTTATTTTCAATTTGAAAGTAAATTAAATAAGTCAAGGGCAAGTTTAAGATAATTTCTATGGGAATCCCTTCTGTATGAGTAGCATTTGCATAATAGTATTTGCATCCTTGGTATTTTAGACATATTCTTTCAAGAATGGAATAATGATACCTGCTTCATAGGATTGTAATAGTTATTTAAAGAAGTTAAGTTATTGGTGTTCTCTTGCCAAAGTGCTACATAAATCATACTTTTGTCCTTTGAGTTCCTTGCATGTTCCTGTCCTCATTGGCCATATTGCCAGCATCGCATGATTCTGCATTTAAATACCATTTTGTATTGTTTGTTATTTTAACTTTGTCCATCTTATTTTTGCAACTGGATTGTAAGGTTTTAGACTTCTGTATTCTCAGGATGGCAAGCATGGTGACGAACAATATCAGGCCTCAATAAACATGTGCTTCTGTGTCCTATCTTCTTGTTTTCAAATCTGTGTTCTTGATATCAAAAGATACTTCTGCGTTAACTGATGGCTGACTTATTCAGACCCGCCTTTATTTTGGAAAGTCTGATCAATGGTGTGCCTTGTCTCTGAGCTCTTAGACATGTATTGAAGGGAGGACATTTTTCAGTGGAGCCATTGATGTGCTTCCAAAACTAACAGAAGTTTTATTAGGAGGGTGTTTATTAAACGAACGTGTCCCCATGTTTTGAATAAAGCTGGGGAGATGTGTGAGCTAACTCGCTTCATTAATAATGGGACCTCTGATCTCTGAAGGGAGGGTTCGGTGTCATCACCTAGCCAAGAAGTGCTGAAAGTCAGCTCCAGAGCAAGGAGAGAGGAAGGAAATGTGAGAACAATGCAGCCAAACCCATCTCCAGATGACAAAACTTCTCAGGAAAACATATGTGGTGAATTCAAGCACATCCTGAAATAATCAGTTTCAGGAGATGGACCTTTCGCTTGCTGTCTGATAATGCAGACTGTCTGAGGAACAGTCTTGGGGACACAGTGGCAATGGTGTGCACTGAAGTCAGTGTCCTTATGCTGCGTCTTCACATGGACTTTCTTCTTGGGAGACGCAGAGTCGGATGCAGGGCAGCAGGTGGTCCCCGGCATGTTCCCTTATTTCCTACCTGAGTGACCTGGAGCACTTTGTTTAATCTCTCTACACCTGAGTTTTGTCATCTATCACACTGGGTCGATAATATCTACCTCAGAGGATTGTTGGGATGATTAATTAGGGCAATGTGTATAAAACTTTCCAAGTGGTTCTTTGCAATAAATGGTAGTATTGGAATTCTTATGTCTGCTTTGAAACCTTCTCCTATGGCATAACAGTTTGCTCCAGACAGAAAGGACCCTGTGTAGAAACTGTTAAAACCACCAGCCCAGGTGTGATGCATGGCTGGCTGTCGTGAGTAAAGGGGAGCCCGAGAAGGGGAGACCAGCTGAGACCAAAAAAACAAGTTGCTTCTCTGGGAAGCAGAGAGAGTCTTCTCCCTTTGTAGCAAAAAGTGGCTCTCTCGACCCTACTAAATGAATCATAGGACAAAGAGGCTTCAGACCAAGGGACATCGTTCAGCTCTCATCCTCCTTGCTTGTCCTTAGGGACTGGCTGATGCCTCTTGGGAAGAATTGCAAAGAGTTCTGCTTTTAATGGTAAATCTGAACATAGATTATGCTTTTATTACAATTTCTCATTCAAACTTTATTACCCAGGACATGTGCATGGAAATAAGCATTTGGGTTTTAAAAGATGGTAAGCATTTAGTCGTTGAAGCACTTGGCCAGTGCCACTCAGCCTCGGTGGAACCACAGATATGGCTCCTTGGAGGGAAATCCCACTTCTTGCTTTAAGGCAGTTTAGCAGGACAGGATGCTATCCTCCTTTTCTTTGGGTTTCAAAGATAAGCTTTCTGTTTTCCTTCTCATTCTGACTGCAAAACACATGGGTAGCAGGGTGCCGGGTGCACTTTCTGGGGAGATACTGTAGGTATGAGTGATGAATAGAATAAATCCTTGAGGGGCCAGGCAGTTTTTGTGGTTTTATGTAGGACACAGGGAGAAAGAAAAACAGTCTTTCTGTCATGCAGACTCCATGTCGCTGGTGGGTATCCCCATGGAGCTTCAGGCAGGGCAAAACCACTGGGATGTTACAGACATTAGCTTCTTTTGAAAATGAGGAGGTTGTTAAATCAAGATGACTTCAGAGTGAGAAGATGTGGGGAGAAAAATGGGGCTGATGGGGCCTATGGGTCATTCTGTGTGTGCTCTGAGGCCTTTTCAAGGCATTCTGGAAAACGTTTCATCATGCTCTATGAAAGCATCATCGGTTATTAATTGCTACTTTCTCTTGGGTGGAGAACAACCCCCCAGCCCTCACTCTGTCTTCGTTTACATTATTCTGTTTTCAGACTTTGTCATGTGCAAAAAACCCTGGATGTCTCTTCTCCCATTTCCTTACTAACTCCACAAGCCTGCAAGGCTCCTTATGTTCTTGGTATTCAGGAGTCTGTGAGAGGCATGAATGGGGGACAAGTCACCTTATAAAGCATTTATGGAGGAACCTGGAGCTTCCATGACTCCGACACGGATTGTAGAGCATCTCCCTTCCCCTGACCCAGCCCAAGCTGCTCTTCTACCTTCTTCTATCTAAAACATAGGCAATTACCTATTGATTGCTGAGATATGTTTTAAAAGCATCTGGAATCAGGCAATTAGTTTCTGCTTAATGCAAAATGTCAAATCGGGGCCACCGATTCTCTAATTGATCAATTGATTCATTATTTCCCTCGCTTGACTAGATGTGGACCCAGGCCAACAGGAGAAATGAAGTAGAAGGAAAAGTTGAGAAAGTGGAACCAAAGATTTATTAGACCCCAAAAGAAATACGTTGTTTATCCATTCATCTCCCAGTAATTGCTTGTTTATTAAGGTGGCCACTCAAAGAGAAAGCCAATAGCAGAGATTGTCGATAATAAAGAGGGGTTATGTATTTACTGTAAGTAGATGGTGTTGTGTTTCAGATCTTAGAACTCCCAGATCATAAAGAAGCACAGTGGAATGCCTAGGCTATAAAACTAAATATGCTCTTGTCCATTGGGAAGGGGAATATCACTAGAGCCTATGGGCTTTCAGAGAAAGCTGCTCTGGGTAACGGGACTTACTGGATATGATAAAGTTACCCTTTGGAGCTGAGTCCTTAGGAGATAGTATGTTGCATTGCAAAGAGTGGAGGTTTTTAGGTTAATTAATCATAGTTTCAAAGACAAGTTTATTAGTATGAACTGCATTAGCAACTGTGCAACCTTGGGCTTGTTTCTTAATATCTCTGATCTTTTTTTTTTCTTTTTATAAATGTAGTCCTTTCATTTTTTAAAAAAATTTATATTGGGGAATATTGGGGAAGAGTGTGTTTTTCCAGGACCCATCAGCTCCAAGTTAAGTCATTGTCTTCAATCTAGTTGTGGAGGGCGTAGCTCACTGGCCCATGTGGGAATTGAACCGGTGACCTTGGTGTTATGAGCACTGTGCTCTAACCAACTGAGCCAAGCGGCCGCCCCTGATCATTCTTATCTTAGAGGAAAAACATCTTAGTTAAGAATGTGGACATTGCCACTAGGATGCTGAATCCCAGCTCTGTCACTAGCTATGGTATCTCGAGCAAGTTATTTTACTTCTGTTTCCTCCTCTGATCAGATTAGGCTGATAATCTATAACAGAATTGGTTGATGTCCAGACCCAGATTGCCCTGGCCCACCTGAGCTTACCTGCAGGTGGGTTTCCTGATCTGATAGCTTCCCATCTCAAGCTCCTTGTCTCTCTTCCTTAGAAGGCTGAGGGCTTTCTCCCAGCACCAGGAAGCTTGCTCCACTGCAAGGCCTGGCCTTGCTAGAGCCGATATCCCTGGGGCAACCTTTAAGCAATGGGAATGGGAATCTTGGAAAAATATCCCAGTTCCCCACCCTCTGGTGGAACAAGTCTAAGAGTGTCTTACCAGGTTCCTTTGAAAGTCACCAGTGGGATTGAGCCCACTTGCCCATAGCAGTGACATATCCTTTACTGAGCAGTCTCCCTTTTGTGTCTCACATTCACCATACCATTCATTGTTCATTCATTTCTTCACCTCCCTAAATCAATTCCCTGAACCCACGCTGTTTTCTCAGGGGCTGATTTTGGGAGAATCCAAATTAAGGTACCCAGTGGCTACGCTAAATAAATTAAGGCACTTAGAGCAATGCCCAGCACATGGTCAATATTTATTACATGTTAGTGATGTTATTATCTTTACTTTGAAGATTTGGAGAATTAAATCAACATATAGAACTTACTACACGGCACTTCCCACTCCACCTACTAATGCCAGTCATGAGCTCAGTACCATTTATCCTCCACGGTTTGCTCTCATGCTCTGGCCTCCGAATCTCTCTTTATTCTTTCTGACATTGTCCACGTCTCTCCTTTATTCCCCAAACTTATTGGGGTTCTTGCTCATCTGAATTCCTGACCCATAAAATCATCAGATGTAATGCAATGGTTGCTGTCTTAAGCCATTCATTTTTTAAAGGCTTTACAGAGATGTAATTGGTATGGTAACTGCATATATTTAAAATATTTGATTGATAAAGTTTGACAAATATGTATATATCCATGAAACCATCAGCACAATCAAGATAATAAACGTATTCACCATCCCCAAATCTCCTCATGCTCTTCTTCTCCCACCAAGGCAACCACTGGTCTGTTTTCTGTCACTAGAGATTAGTTTGCATTTTCTAAAGTTTTGTATATCAATAGACGTAAAGAGTAAATGTACTCTTATTACATCTGGTTTCTTTCATTCAACATAATTATTTGAGCTTCATCCATGCAGTTTGCTCCTTTTTATTGTTGAGTAGTATTCAATTGTATGAGTATAGCACAGTTTCTCTGTCCACCTGTTGATGGACACTTAGGTTGTTTCCAATTTTTGGCTGTTACAAAGAGCGCTGCTATGATCACCTCTATTCAAGTCTTTGTGTGGACACATTTTTCTCAGATAAACACCAAGGAGTGGAATGACTGGATCATATGATAGGTGTCCACTTAACATTTTCAAGAAACTACCAAACTGTTTTTTTCAAGTGAGTATTTTTGAGAGTTCCATTTCCTTGACTTCCTAGCCAACATTTTGTATGTTCAGTCTTTTCAATCTTAACCATTCTAATAGGTGAGCAGTGGAACCCCACTGTGGTTTTAATTTGCATTTTCCTAATGACTAATGATGCTGAGCATATTTACAAGTGATTATTTACCATCTCTTTGATAAATCCTCTGTGAGAACATTTTGTGCATTTTCAATTGAGATGTTTGTTTTCAATCATTGAGTTTTAAAATATTCGTTATATATTTTACATTCAAATCCTTTCCAAGGTATATGATTTGCAAGTAATTCCTCTCAGTCTGTAGCTAGTCTTTTCATTCTATTAATGGTATCTTTGAAGAGCAGAGGTTTTAATTTAGATGGAGTTAAATTCATTGTTTTTTTTTTTCTTTCGTGGATCATACACTTGCTGTCATATCCAAGAAATTTTTGCCTAACACAAAGTCACAAATGTTTTGTTCATATATGTTTCATGTTTTTAGATTTTACATTTAAGGCTGTGAACCATTTGACTTAATTTTTGCATCTGATGAGAGGTATGGATAGTTTATTTTTTTGCATATGATTATCTAATTTTTCAAGCATCATTTGTTCTTCACGATTGCCTTTGCAACTTTGTCAAAAAACATTTGCCTCTATATGTGTGAGTTTATTTCTGGGCTCTTTATTCTGTTCCACTGATCTCTCTGTCTATTTTTCCATCAATAGCACACTATCCTGATTACTTGAGCTTCATAGTAAGTCTTGAAATGAGGTAGTGTGAGTACTCCAAATTTGTTCTTTTTCAAAGTTGTTTTGGCTATTCTTGGTCCTTTGCATTCCTATATGAATTTTAGAATCAATTTTTAATTTCTTCAAAAATGTGAACTGGGATTTTGATTGGATTGTGTTGACTCTATAGATCAATTTGAGGATAGTTGACAACTTAACAATATTCAGACTTCTGATCTATGAATACTACATATCTCTCTATTTACACATTCTTAATTTCTTTTAGCCATGTTTTGTAGGTCTATATACAGATCTTTTAAGTATTTGTCAGATTCAGGATTATCTTTATGTATTTTATACTTTCTGATGCTGTTGTAAGTGGTATTTATTTTAATTTTTAATTTTTATTTGCTCATTGCTGGCCATAACCTCCAGTACAATGTTGAATAGAGAGGTTGAAAGCAGCCTATTGCCATTAAAAATGATGTTAATTTTTCATAGATGTCTTTTATTAGTTTGAGGAAGTTCTCTTCTATTTCTAGTTTACTGAAAGTTTGTATCAAGAGTAGATATTGAATTTTACCAAATGATTTTTCTCATCTGTATGGCTTTTCTGTTTTAGTTTGTTAATATGGTGCATTACATTGATTGCACTTCTTTCTTTTTCTTTTCAGTTTTATTAAAGTATAACTGACAGATACTTGTAATATATTTAAAGTGTATACTATGTGATGATTTGATATATGTACACATTATGAAGGATTCTGGCCATCGATTACCTTACATATTTACTTTTACCTCACATATTTACTTTAAAAAAAAAAAACCACTTGAGTTCTACTCTCAATAAATTTAATTATGTAATACAGTCTTATCAACTAGAGTCACCCTGTTATACAGTAGACCCTCAGAGCTTATTCGTCTTATAACTGAAAGTCTGTACCTTTTTATCAACCTTTCCCTCTTTCTCCAACTCTCTGTTCCCTGTCAGCCACCTCTCTGCTTCTATGATCTTGATTTGTAAAAAATTTCATATATAAGTGAAACCATGCAGCATTTGTCTTTCACTGCCTGACTTATCTTACTTAGCATATAGCTCTCCAGATTCATCCATGTTGTTGCAAATGGCTAGATTTTCTTCTTTTTAAAGGATGAGTAATATCCCACTGTGTATATCTCATGTTTTCTTTATCCATTCATTCATTAATGAATACATTGGTTGTTTGCGTACCTTGGCTGTTGTGAATAATGCTGTTATGAACATTG
Organism: Rhinolophus sinicus; assembly: GCF_036562045.2. Classification (NCBI taxonomy): domain Eukaryota; kingdom Metazoa; phylum Chordata; class Mammalia; order Chiroptera; family Rhinolophidae; genus Rhinolophus; species Rhinolophus sinicus. Next base: position 154,041,866 of record NC_133754.1, on the reverse strand, counting down.
GAGTACAGCTATATCTTCAAGATAATGATTTTGTTCCCCTTGGATATAGACCTAGAAGTGAAATTGCTGGATTAGATGGTACGTCTATTTTTAATTTCTTGAGGAACCAACACACTGTTTTCCATAGTGGTTGCATCAGTTTCCATGTCCATACCCTCACTTAATGAGATTTGAGGATTTAGAGGGTCCACTAAACAGAACATTTCACTATGAAAAATATGATTTCTTTGTCATTTGTTCCCTCTTCTTTCTAGGAAGAATAAACAAATTTAGATATCAGGAAGCATGCTTAATTTCAATTTTGTACTCTTGGCTAAAAAACATCTTTGCTTTTGGTACGTACATATATACAATACAGATCACATACTTCACAGGGGTTTTATAATAGATGGTAGTGATGCATTTACTGATAATAAAGTTCCTACCATTCCAAGAATAAACCTAAAAAATAAAAAGGACCATCTCCAGTTAATTATTGCAGGCCTGTTTGTTCTTTGGCTAAGTAATTGCCCAGTAACATATTTATTTCTGGTTTAAACACACTTCAATAGCAGTAACTTGTTCCTGACTAGAGACAAAATAGCTATGCTGTTATGTAGGTAGCTGACAGGTGACTCTCAGAGGATGAAAATGCAGAGTGTGTGTTTGGAGAGAGACAATGGAGGACAAAAGTAATGAGCTTAAGCCAATCGTAGAGAAAACATTTTGCTGGTTCAGAGACACATCTGCCCATGGCTGTTTATAAGTTGTGGCCGGTTTTGGCCCTGTTGGGTGACACTTCTGCCTCACTTCCCCTTTGAGAACAGCCCATGTGAATCTGAGGAGGAAATTAGGAGCAAGAATTGTTCCTAACATGAAAATATTTCTGGACCCCACACCTGCTATACTGCAAGGCTTTAGTCACTACTCTTGCAATTCAGACATGGTTTCCTGGCTGCTGTCAGAGATGACTAACATGTGGTTTTAGTAGCCTTCCCCTTGCTCATTTGTGTCATGTTCCTTAGAAAGAAACGATTTAACATATGGAAACACTTCTCCTTTGGCACTCTGTAGGATTATTGAATTCAGTTACATGGAAGGCAAATAACTGTAACTATGGGTAAAAAAAACACACAGCAACAACACACACACACACAAGAACACATCATATGTCATTAAGTACCTTGTGAAATAGTTAATTCTTTAATATTATGTATATATGTGTGTGTGTACATATATATATATGTTGCAGCATGCATACTTGCAAAATAATTCCAAATTTTTGACTTAAATATAGATGACTATAGAAGTACTATTCTTAAAGTCAAGAGTTAGTACAGTAGGTAAGATATTATAGTTACTAAAAAGAGAAAAGACTTTTTTTTCCCTATGTAGCTGGTTATAATTTATTGCATTTTAGGTTGACATCTGCACAATGGTTTCCATCAAGTTCTAGTCATTTAAATATTTACAAGAAAGCTATATGCTCCAGAGCAGTGATTCACTCTATGGTGAGCCATGAAAGTTGGCTGATGCACCATAACATGAATCAAAATATTATTATGTTTCCCATGTACATCTTATGAGAATAAGCATGCAATTCCATTGATAATTTTTCTTTTCAATGAAAATTGAGGATGGATAAGTAAAGTAAGCCATTGAGGTCTTAATTTTCTTTATTATTTTGGCTCTATTGATACGTGTTACAAATTGTTTGAGAATCACCAGTCCAGGGTAGCATTTCCAAACCAAAAACCACATACAAGTCTGGGAACATTGCTTTTTGTGTCCTTACTTGGAGATGCTTGATGCATTTGACCACAGTGAAGACTCCAAGTGGTTGAAGCAAGGGTTTAACATTGTTTAATGAATGCTTTCCTCCCAAGTACTTTGAAGCAAAACCACTTTTGTTTTTTGTTTATGAAATATTTAATACCATTTTAGAGATTACCAGGGTTCCAGAGAAAAACGTTTGGAAACTGGGGGCTTAGGGAAAATGAAAACAAAATCTAAATCTGTATGCAATCACAGCCAACCAAGTCCCAGACCTACAAACTTGGCTACTTTAACTATAAAATATGACCACCTTTGTTCCTGTTTGTGTTTGGCTATTTTAAACTATGATTATTTCAACTGTGGTTATTAAAGAATGTGTATTGAGACACTGGTATTATCAAAGGAAGATCTACAAATGATTACTGTACACATGGCAATACACACACACACACACACACACACACACGTGCACCCGCACACATGGTTTCCCAGAAGAACAAGTCACATTGTATATTATTTGAAAGGAACCCTCTAGAGGAAGTCATATATATGCATATAGCCATGTGTATACATACATGGAATTAGGAAATAAAAGTGAATCCAGTGCACATGTTTGACCACAGTAGGGGTTGAAACAAGTACAGTTTCGCTTATCCCAACAGGTGAGGGCTTAGGGAAAGCAGTTTCTCTCTCCCTCTTCCCACTTCAATACTATTTTTCCACATTAATAATCTCCTTCCTGTATTTGGTGCTGTTTAAAATAATTTAATAGATATTTTCTCTTCTCTTTGGGAAATACAGCTTTAAGATTCACTCTTGTCTAGTCAATGAGGGGCTTTGGATGGTGGTAATTGAAGATTTAAGATAAACTTAATAAACAATTACTTGAGAGAGGGCTTTAGAACCTGAGGTGGTCTAAAGAATTCTTTCCGCCTACAAGTAACCAATGTTCTGACTTTCATGTAACTTCTTGCTTTACTTTGGTCTCTTATTTATACATCCCTAAAAATGATAGAGTAATTTTATCTAATTTTGACCTAAATAGAAATCGAATACTTCTGTGTAGTTTCTTCATTTCTTGCTTATTGCATTCAACATTGTTCATAAGATTCATCTATGCTGTTACATATAGTTTGTTCATTTTCCTCGCTATGTATTATTCCAAGGTATGAATGTACTATATTATATTTACCCATTCTACTGTTGATGTGTACATCCATTTTTTGAAAGAAGCCTGGGGGCCGGCCCGGTGGCTCAGGTGGTTAGAGCTCCATGCTCCTAACTCCGAAGGCTGCCAGTTCGATTCCCACATGGGCCAGTGGGCTCTCAGCCACAAGGTTGCCAGTTCAATTTCTCGAGTTCCGCAAGGGATAGTGGGCAAAGCCCCCTGCAACTAAGATTGAACACGGCACCTTGAGCTGAGCTGCCACTGAGCTCCCAGATGGCTCAGTTGGTTGGAGTGTGTCCTCTCAACCACAAGGTTGCTGGTTTGACTCCCGCAAGGGATGGTGGGCTGTGTGCCCTGCAACTAGAAAACGTCAACTGGACCTGGAGCTGAGCTGCACCCTCCACAACTAAGATTGAAAGGACGACAACTTGACTTGGGAAAAAAAGGACTGGAAGTACACACTCTTCCCCAATAAAGTCCTGTTCCCCTTCCCTAATAAAATCTTAAAAAAAAAAAAAGGAAGAAGACTGCCTCGCAGAGTGGCAGCTTGGATGATAGCCACCAAGAAGTTCTGCCCAACCTGCATATAAGTGTGATGTACATGAGATATAAACTTTTGCTCTCCTGTGCTACTGAGACCTTGGGTGTATTTATTACTATAGAATAGGCTATCTTATCCTGAATAATATAACTAGTAATAAAACAAATCCTTTTACTAAGAAAATTTTAGACCTCTGTTGCTTCGCTGCAAGTTTTATCAAACAGTGAAGGAAGTAAAAGAATGCCAATTTAACAAACAGTTACAGAGACTAGAAGCAAATAGTAAACTCCTGATTTAGTAGGAAGAATAATGACTCCCCAAGGATGCCCATGGCCTAATCCCTGGAATCTGTGAAGATGCTAGTTTACATGCAAAAGTGACTGCAGATATGTTTAGGTTATGGTCCTTGAGACGGGGAGATTATCCCAAATTATCTAAGTGGGTTCAATCTAATCACATGACTTTCTAAAAGAATATTATCCTGGCTGCTGTCAGAGCAAGATGTGACTAGAAAGAAGAATCAGAGAGATGTGACACAAGAGAACTCTGACTGGCTGTTGCTAGCTTGAAGATGGAGGATGAAGGTTTCCAAGCAAACTATAAAGAAGCCTTTAGAAGCTGGGAATGGCCCTTTGTTTACAGCCAGCATGAAAACAGCAACCTTGGTCCTATAAGCTCTAGGAATCATGTTCTGCCAACATCCAGAATAGTAGGAAACAGATCCTTCCCTACAGCCTTCACAAAGGTGCTTAAAAAGCCTGCAAGACCTGTCTCAGACTTCTGACTTTAGAACTGTAAGCCAGGTTGTTTAAGCCACGAAATTTGTGGTTATTTGTTATGTAAGCAATACAAAACTAGTACACTGGTATAACCTTGATACTAAAACCAGGCAATAACATTATGAGAAAGAAAAATATTAGACCAATTTCATTTACGAACATACGTTCTATCATAAACAAAATATTGGCAAACTAAATCTAATAATATATGTAAAAGGAAAAACATTATAATCAAGTTGTGTTTTTACCAAGAATGCAAGGTTGCCTGACAATCAATCAATATAATTCACCACATTGACAAATTTAAGGGATAAATGCCATGCTATCTTCAATGGGCGAGGAACAGCATTTGATATAATTTGACATCCATTCAAAATTAAGAAAGAAACTCTTAGAAAACGAGGAATGGAAATAAACTTTCCAAGCGTGGTAAAGGTTGTCTACAAAACCATACATCAAATGTTATACTAAATTGACTGACATTAAGGGTTTTCTTCAAAATTGGGACCAAAACAAGAGTATTTGATTTTACTACTTGTATTCAACACTGTACTGGAATCCTTAGCCTGTACGGTATTATAAGTGTTAAGTATTAGAAAGGAAGAAACAAATCATCTTTATTTGCCAATGATATGTTTGCATATGTAGAAAATCCAAAATAACACACAGATGAACTATTAGAATTTTAAATAAAATTCAGCAAGTTCATTGCATTAAAAAGTAAAAATAACTGTACTTCTGTGTACCAGGAATATACATGTGACGAGTAACATCACTTAAATGTGAAAGCTGAAATTATGCAGTTTGTGGAAGATAACATGGAAGAATACACTCATGCCCTCAGAATAGGAAAATAATTTTAAAAAAGACCCAACAAGCACTAACCATCTAGGATGTGTCATTTCAGAGCTTGCTCTCAGGTTATTTCCTATTCTTCTGCTCTTCTCTGTATAAAGAAGGGCTGACTTTGCAAACTATGGTGTCCAAGCTCCCTTGCTGGCTGGCTCCTGGCGAGGTTGGACAAATGCGATTCAGTGGTGAGAGCTTGGCAGGAGAGAGGAAGAGAAAAGCTCCATCTCCTCTTTCTACTGTACTGGCCTCTCTGGCAGTGACTTCATTTCCTCGATGAGACAGTGACCTCATCTCCTCAGTGAGACAGTGACTTCATCTTGATTCCTGCTCCCAGACAGTCCCTCCTTCCATGGTCCCAGCCCATGCTGGATTCAGCTCCCACTAGTGGTGCGAGCTCCTTAGCTCGGGCTAACAGTCCTCTTCTCTTTCTCCCTCCAACCCTTGGGGTGGTAGCCACTTCCGGCTGTAGCTCATCACCCATTGCTTCAGCAGCCTCTGCTTGGCTTTTCGACAACCCCAAA